>NC_084565.2:20137500-20737500 GCF_033978685.3 Nerophis lumbriciformis
ATGATTACGAGTACAAAAGCCCTTAAATGTATATCTTTGTTAAAAACATTTAAAGTCATTTAGATAGCCCTTTTTATCTTTTTATTCTATTTTATATTTATTATTACTATTATTTATTAACATTTAATACTCTATCTATATTTGCTTTTGTTTTCTTTCCTTATTGTTGAAAGTGCCTTTAGTTGAGTTGAGTTGAGTTTGAGTTTATTTGGAACATGCAAGCATACAACATGATACATCACAATTTCCAGTTTCTCTAGTCAACATGTTCGAAAAGGAGTAGGAAGAAGCAGAGTTTATTTAATCCTACCCCTTTTCTTCTACACAACAGTTGCTAAAACTTTTGTTCACTTCCTGTTCTCAATTTATTCACAATATACTCCATTAGTAATCACAATAAAAATAAATAAATAAATAAATAAATAATTGGTGAAGTAAGTTATATTTCATATGATGAGATGAGTAAGATTATTTTGAGAATGAATGAATGGATGGATTAAATAAATTCAGAATGTTTATCATGGTTCTTCTTCTTTGTACTTTGTAAACACTTTAAGTTTGAAGAGTTTCTTGAAGTGGATCATATTAGTACATTGTTTGATTGCTTTGCTAAATCCATTCCATCATTTAATTCCACATACTGATATACTGAAGGTCTTAAGTGTTGTACGTGCATACAAATGTTTTAAATTACATTGTTCTATAAGATTGTATTCCTCCTCTTTTTTTGAGAAGAATTGTTGTATATTCTTGGGTAGCAGGTTATAGTTTGCTTTGTGTATAATTTTAGCTGTTTGGAAAATTCACTATATCGTGGAATTTCAGTATCTTTGATTCAATAAATAAAGGGTTTGTAAGTTCTCTATATCCAACATTATGTATTATTCTAACTGATCTTTTTTGTAACACCGTTAGTGAATGAAGTGTACTTTTGTAGTAGTTTCCCCATATTTCTGCACAATAACTCAGATATGGTAACACTAGCGAGCAGTAGAGAATATGAAGTGATTTTTTGGTCTATATACAGTGGTTCTTAACCTGGGTTCGATGGAACCCTAGAGGTTCGGTGAGTCAGGCTCAGAGGTTCGGCGGAGATCAAGACACACTTGACTCATCGTGTAAATAAAAACTTCTCCCTATCGGCGTATTACGGATACGGCAACAGCAGAAGTCACACTGATTTGCAGGAGTGTAATTTGTTGTGAGTGTAAGCACTGTGTTGGTTTTGTTCTTTGAACAAGGTGATGTTCATGCACGGTTCATTTTGTGCACCAGTAAAAAAAACATGGTAACACTTTAGTATGGGGAATATCTTCACCATTAATTAGTTGCTTATTAACATGCAAATGAGTAACATATCGGCTCTTAACTAGTCATTATTAAGTACTTATTAATGCCTTATTCGGCATGGCTTTGTTATAACCCTAACCCTCTAACCCTGGCCCTAACCCTCTAACCCAGGGGTCGGTAACCTTTTTGGGCGAGAGAGCCATTGTAATGGCAATCTTCACCTTCAAATGTTCCAATTTATTGTCATTACTCAACAGGTTTGAGGGAGTGATCCTACGCAGTAGCAAACATTGCATATGAAGTGAGGTCCAGTCGGAAATCCAGTTTATGCATATTAGTTAACGAACTTGCAGGGTGATTGAAACATACCAGGGATTATTGCAGTGATATTGTGTTATATGTTCTCCTGCCTGTTGCTGTCTGCTGTTGTCTGCTGTTGGTAAGAACGGTTTGTGCTCCCACACCTGAGTCCTTCCTCGTTTGGCTCACCTGTGCTCCTACATATGCCTTCCCCCCTGCACTGCTCAACCAAAAAGCCCGCCACCTAGTGACAAAAGAAAGTAATGCCAACACAAAAATAAGGATGCCTTAAATGGCTCCTACAGCCATGAAAGACAAATATTTTAAAATGTATTCCCGTGAGAGCCATGTAATATTTTTTAACACTAAATACCACTAAATGTGTGCATTTTTAAGTAAGACTATCATTTTTACAGTATAATAAGTCTCAGAATAACATTGTTATTCTGAAGCTAACCATCCATCCATTCATTTTCTACCGCTTGTCCCAGTCAATAATAAGTCAAATACTTCTTACCATTAATGCGACTTCTCAAACAGGTGGGGTAGAAAACGGATGGATGGATTAAAATGCATGAGAATGATTTATATTTTGAACGTTATTTTTAACTCTGTGATTACCAGCGGAATTATTCATTACTTATCGTGTTAAGCGGTTAAGATTTATCTGAGAGCCAGATGCAGTCATCAAAAGAGCCACATCTGGCTCGAGAGCCATAGGTTCCCTACCCCTGCTCGAACCCTAACCCTAACCCTAACCAAATAACTCTAAATTAAGTCTTTGTTACTTACAATATGTTCCCCTAGTGTCCAAAACACTCTAAATTAAGTCTTTGTTACTTAGAACATGTTCCCCATTCTAAAGTGTTACCAAAAACATATAACTTTGTCTTGAAGTTGAAAAAAAAACCAAAATTGTTTTTTTCACTAAAGAAGGGTTCGGTGAATGCGCATATGAAACTGGTGGGGTTCGGTACCTCCAACAAGGTTAAGAACTAGGGATGTCCGATAATGGCTTTTTGCCGATATCCGATATTCCGATATTGTCCAACTCATTTAATTACCGATACCGATATCAACCGATACCGATATCAATCGATATAGATACAGTCGTGGAATTAACACATTATTATGCCTAATTTGGACAACCAGGTATGGTGAAGATAAGGTACTTTTTAAAAAAAATTAATAAAATAAAATAAAATAAATAAATTAAAAAACATTTCTTGAATAAAAAAGAAAGTAAAACAATATATAAAAAAAAAACATAGAAACTAGTAATTAAGGACAATTGGTCAAATTAACTGTTAAAGGTTAGTACTATTAGTGGACCAGCAGCACGCACAATCATTAGTGCTTATGGACTGTATCCATTGCAGACTGTATTGATATATATTGATATATAATGTAGGAACCAGAATATTAATAACAGAAAGAAACAACCCTTTTGTGTGAATGAGTGTGAATGAGTGTGAATTAGTGTAAATGAGGGAGGGAGGTTTTTTGGGTTGGTGCACTAATTGTAAGTGTATCTTGAGTTTTTTATGTTGATTTAATTAAAAAAAAATACAAAAATTAAATAAAAAAAAACAAAAAAAAAACGATACCGATAATTTCCGATATTACATTTTAACGCATTTATCGGCCGATAATGTCGGCAGATCGATATTATCGGACATCTCTATTAAGAACCACTGGTCTAGATTCTAGAACATCCATCCATCCATTTCTACCGCATATTCCCTTTGGGGTCGCGGGGGGTGCTGGAGCCTATCTCAGCTACAATCGGGTGGAAGGCGGGGTATACATCCTGGACAAGTTGCTACCTCATCGCAGGGCCAACACAGATAGACAGACAACATTCACACTCACATTCACACACTAGGGCCAATTTAGTGTTGCCAATCAACCTATCCCCAGGTGCATGTCTTTGGAGGTGGGAGGAAGCCGGAGTACCCGGAGGGAACCCACCCAGTCACGGGGAGGACATGCACACCCGGGATTGAACCCAAGACTACTCAGGACCTTCGTATTGAGGCAGATGCACTAACCCCTCTTCCACCATGCTGCTCGGTCTAGAACATGTTTTGCTTTATTCATTATTGACGTGTTTCTTGCTACTTTATGTTGTATATTTTCTACATGAGATTTCCAGTTCAATTTATCATCAATCATTATACCTAGACATTTGTGTTTCATTTACTCTTTCAATTTCTATTCCGTCTATTTGTATTTGTGTTTGACTTTCTCTTCTACTGTTACCAAATAGCCTTGACTGTTGAGTGAATTATAAATGTATGTTTGTTGTTCATTAAAAAAAACAAAAACTATAAAACTACATTACCCAGAAGCCTCATACCACCGCAAAGCCTTATGGGAAGGTAACCAACGTCCTTGTCTGTCCAAGCTCACGCCAAGGAGGGAGTCTGTCAGTCACTTCCACTTGAACGAAAATCGAATATTTCCGAAATGATGGCAGCAAGATTCCTACGTCGTTCCCTCCCGGTGCTGAGGCAAGCTCGCTGCTATGCCGAGGCCGTCACCGGTGCCCAGCAGTTGTCCTTCACGTTCGCCTCCCCGACACAGGTAGCATGGCTAGCTATAGCAGGGTTACCAAGGCTATATGGGCTTAGGCTAACGTTGGCGGGTTAGTTAGCACAATATCTACTTAAAATGCATGTATAAAGCACTTATATGTATGTCATTTTGGCGTGGTATACTCACATTCACGCTTGTGTGGGTTGTTGATACTGCCTAAACCGGGGTGACTGTATAGCTAGTAGAGCTAGCTGCCATTCATTTTGGCTGACCTGCCCTGTGACATTTTGACTTACTTTACGGCGACCCCAGAAAGGGACAAGCGGTAGGAAATGGATGGATGGATTACTGGTGTCATAAGGACTGCCTTATGTTCGTTTTGACAGCAATATCTGAGATCACACTGTTAAATGACTGTTCACAGACACTTGTCATTGCTATTGGAGGTGAGCATTTCTAATTTTGAGTTAAAGTTAAAAGTCCCAACGATAGTCACACACACACTAGGTGTGGTGAAATTATCCTTCTGGAGGAAAGTTCTGTGGTCAGATGAAACAAAATTTAAGCTGTTTGGCCACAATACCCAGCAATATGTTTGGAGGAGAAAAGGTGAGACCTTTAATCCCAGGAACACCATGGCTACCGTCAAGCATGGTGGTGGTAGTATTATGCTCTGGGCCTGTTTTGCTGCCAATGGAACTGGTGCTTTACGGAGAGTAAGTGGGACAATCAAAAAGGAGGATTACCTCCAAATTCAACCTAAAATCATCAGCCCGGAGGTTGGGTCTTGGGCGCAGTTGGGTGTTCCAACAGGACAATGACCCCCAAACACACGTCAAAAGTGGTAAATCAGGCTAGAATGAAGGTTTCAGAATTACCTTCCCAAAGTCCTGACTTAAACGTGTAGACAATGCTGAAGAAACAAGTCCATGTCAGAAAAACAACAAATTTTGCTGAACTGCACCACTTTTGTCAAGAGGAGTGGTCAAAAATTCAAGCAGAAGCTTGTGGATGGCTACCAAAAGCGCCTTATTGCAGTGAAACTTGCCAAGGGACATGTAACCAAATATTAACATTGCTGTATGTATACTTTTGACCCAGCAGATTTGGTCACATTTCCCGGGGTGACTGTAGAGCTAGCTGCCATTCATTTTGGCTGACCTGCTCTGTGACATTTTGACTTACATTACTGGTGCCATAAGGACTGCCTTATGTGTGTTTTGACAGCAATATCTGAGATCACACTGTTAAATGAATGTTCACAGACACTTGTCATTACTATTGGTGAGCATTTCTAATTTTGAGTTAATGTTAAAGTCCCAACGATAGTCACACACACACTAGGTGTGGTGAAGTTGTCCTCTGCATTTGACCCGTCCCCATGTTCACCCCCTGGGAGGTGAGGGGAGCACAGAGCAGCAGCGGTGGCCACGCTCGGGAATCATTTTGGTGATTTAACCCCCAATTCCTACCCTTGATGCTGAGTGCATGAAAGTTACACTCTCATGATTGTTTTTTTTACTTGGTCGTCAGTTCATGTAAACCAGGGGTGTCAAACTCATTTTAGATCGGGGGCCACATGGAAAAAAATGTACTCCCAAGTGTGCCGGACTGGTGAAATCACGGCACTATAACTTAAAAATAAAGACAACTTCAGATTGTTTTCTTTGTTTAAAGATAGAACGAGCACATTTGAAAAATGTACAAATCCTAATGTTGTTGGGGCTTTTTTACACTTATATGTTGTGGTTAATAGTATTCTGTCTTTATTTGTCGTTATTTATACTTTCTGAATAAATGTGATAATGTTCATCAGTCAACTCGTTGGTGTAAATTGTCATTCTATCAAGATAAAACAAAATAATATCAAAATCAAATTACAGGATGTTATTTATGTAGTTTGCTCATTTCCCTCGACTGGTGCACTAACATTAGGTGTTTTTTGTTTTTTTTTTACATATGCAGCATCATCTACAAAGATTTGCTATTGCGACATCTAGTGGACACATTTAGAACAGCGGTTTCTTTCATTCAAACATTGCGGCTCATTTTTATACTTGGCCAACTCATCCCTTGAGCATGTATGTACGGGCCGTACATTTGACACACCTGTTTTAACGGCAACAAATACATTAGCTGCCATTCATTGGCAGCTAATGTATTTGTGTAGAGACACTATATTGGTTGGATTCTTGTAGAGACACTATCTTGGTTGGATTTTTCTTGTAAATCACTGCTTTGTGGGCCGCTGTACATTGGAACATTAGCCAATGATGAAGTATTGCTCTGTATTTTTTGCAAAACACCTGTGTTGACAGTAACAGTTGTTGTCATTAATTTTTGTGCAGGTGTTTTTTAAGGAAGCCAACGTGAAGCAGGTCGACGTGCCGACACTTACCGGTATGTTTGGTATACTGGCCGCCCACGTGCCCACCTTGCAGGTTCTTCGGCCTGGCGTTGTCACTGTCTTAAGCGAAGACGGCTCTGCTGTTAAATACTTTGGTAAGATGGTGTTTCATGGCAGCAATGTCATAGCGGCCTTCGTGCATGTAGATAGTGTCATGCAAATACAACAAAATAATAACTTTTTCCTCCATGTTGTGTAGTGAGCAGTGGGTCAGTAACTGTCAATGCTGATTCTTCAGTGCAGCTCCTAGCTGAGGAGGCGGTACCGCTTGGCGATCTGGACATTTCTGTGAGTAAAACCCCAGTCCAAAAAGAAAACCATTAACATTTCAAGGAAAAAGCTGCAACGACTATTTTGATAGTGGTTTAATCATTGATTATCTTAACGATTAGTCGACTAATCAGATAATGAAACATAAAACTATTCCTCATTTAGCCATCTGCTTTTAAATTCATCTTAACATATTTTTAGGCATGTACTAACAAAGATGGCTAATTTATTTTTACAGTAACTGTGATGCTCATTAGTCTGTTACAAAAAACAAAAATAATTAGCCCACTTTTGTACATTTAAAAGAAGCAAGAACAGGCCCAATGGTAACAAAACAAAGTATTTTTTATGAAAACAAAGACAGTAGAAATAGCAGCAATAAAAACAAAAATATCTAACTTCCTCAAAAAGAAACCTATACGTTTGTGATGATGTGTTTAAAAAGGTACACATACTGTATATAATATTGATTAACTCCTGGCTTTTTTAAAATCAATCTATTTGACTCCATTAATTCTGAACATGCTAGCTATCTCATAGTTTGTATATTTATTATTTTATGATATCGGCGCTTTGGTGCCTAATGTCCGTGTGTTTGTGTGAAATTTACTTTTGTCGTGATTTTCTTCTGTGTGCTGCAAATTGACGCTGCTTTACACTTTAAGTTCCTGACTAGAGACAGGCCGATATTATCGGCGATAAATGCATTAAAATGTAATATCGGAAATTATCGGTATCGGGTTTTTCTATTATCGGTATCGTTTTTTTGTTTGTTTATTTTTTATTTTTTATTAAATCAACATAAAAAACACAAGATACACTTACAATTAGTGCACCAACCCAAAAAACCTCCCTCCCCCATTTACACTCATTCACACTCATTCACACAAAAGGGTTGTTTTTTTCTGTTATTAATATTCTGGTTCCTACATTATATATCAATATATATCAATACAGTCTGCAAGGGATACAGTCCGTAAGCACACATGATTGTGCGTGCTGCTGGTCTACTAATACTACTAACCTTTAACAGTTAATTTTACTCATTTTCATTAATTACTAGTTTCTATGTAACTGTTTTTATATTGTTTTACTTTTTTTATTCAAGAAAATGTTTTTAATTTATTTATCTTATTTTTTGTATTTTTTTTTTTTTTTTTTAAAAGGACCTTATCTTCACCATACCTGGTTGTCCAAATTAGGCATAATAATGTGTTAATTCCACAACTGTATACATCGGTATCGGTAATTAAAGAGTTGGACAATATCGGATATCGGCAAAAAGCCATTATGGGACATCCCTGTTCCTGACATATAAAAAATTAATATATTTTATGGACTATAGAGTGCGCCAGTTAGCCGCACCCACAAAACTTTAGAAGAAAAAAACATTTTCCATATATTATCTGCACCGCAGATATACAGGTAAAAGCCAGTAAATTAGAATATTTTGAAAAACTTGATTTATTTCAGTACCGTTATTGCATTCAAAAGGTGTAACTTGTACATTATATTTATTCATTGCACACAGACTGATGCATTCAAATGTTTATTTCATTTAATTTTGATGATTTGAAGTGGCAACAAATGAAAATCCAAAATTCCGTGTGTCACAAAATTAGAATATTACTTAAGGCTAATACAAAAAGGGGATTTTTAGAAATGTTGGCCAACTGAAAAGTATGAAAATGAAAAATATGAGCATGTACAATACTCAATACTTGGTTGGAGCTCCTTTTGCCTCAATTACTGCGTTAATGCGGCGTGGCATGGAGTCGATGAGTTTCTGGCACTGCTCAGGTGTTATGAGAGCCCAGGTTGCTCTGATAGTGGCCTTCAACTCTTCTGCGTTTTTGGGTCTGGCATTCTGCATCTTCCTTTTCACAATACCCCACATATTTTCTATGGGGCTAAGGTCAGGGGAGTTGGCGGGCCAATTTAGAACAGAAATACCATGGTCCGTAAACCAGGCACGGGTAGATTTTGCGCTGTGTGCAGGCGCCAAGTCCTGTTGGAACTTGAAATCTCCATCTCCATAGAGCAGGTCAGCAGCAAGAAGCATGAAGTGCTCTAAAACTTGCTGGTAGACTGCTGCGTTGACCCTGGATCTCAGGAAACAGAGTGGACCGACACCAGCAGATGACATGGCACCCCAAACCATCACTGATGGTGGAAACTTTACACTAGACTTCAGGCAACGTGGATCCTGTGCCTCTCCTGTCTTCCTCCAGACTCTGGGACCTCGATTTCCAAAGTAAATGCAAAATTTGCATGGTTGGGTGATGAAGACCTCTATGAAGAACCCAGATTTCCCTCGCCCGGACGCGGGTCACCGGGGCCCCCCTCTGGAGCCAGGCCCGGAGGTGGGGCACGATGGCGAGCGCCTGGTGGCCGGGCCTGTCCCCATGGGGCCCGGCCGGGCACAGCCCGAAGAGGCAACGTGGGTCCCCCCTCCAATGGGCTCACCACCCATAGCAGGGGCCATAGAGGTCGGGTGCAGTGTGAGCTGGGCGGCAGCCGAAGGCAGGGCACTTGGCGGTCCGATCCTCGGCTACATAAGCTAGCTCTTGGGACGTGGAACGTCACCTCGCTGGGGGGGAAGGAGCCTGAGCTAGTGCGTGAGGTGGAGAAGTTCCGGCTAGATATAGTCGGACTCACTTCGACGCACAGCAAGGGCTCTGGAACCAGTTCTCTTGAGAGGGGCTGGACTCTCTTCCACTCTGGCGTTGCCGGCAGTGAGAGGCGACGGGCTGGGGTGGCAATTCTTGTTGCCCCCCGGCTCAAAGCCTGCACGTTGGAGTTCAACCCGGTGGACGAGAGGGTAGCCTCCCTCCGCCTTCGGGTGGGGGGACGGGTCCTGACTGTTGTTTGCGCTTACGCGCCAAACGGCAGCTCAGATTACCCACCCTTTTTGGATTCACTCAAGGGAGTACTGGAGAGTGCTCCCCCGGGTGATTCCCTCGTTCTACTGGGGGACTTCAACGCTCATGTTGGCAACGACAGTGAAACCTGGAGAGGCGTGATTGGGAAGAATGGCCGCCCGGATCTGAATCCGAGTGGTGTTTTGTTATTGGACTTTTGTGCTCGTCACGGATTGTCAATAACAAACACCATGTTCAAACATAAGGGTGTCCATATGTGCACTTGGCACCAGGACACCCTAGGCCGCAGTTCCATGATCGACTTTGTAGTTGTGTCATCGGATTTGCGGTCTCATGTTTTGGACACTCGGGTGAAGAGAGGGGCGGAGCTTTCTACCGATCACCACCTGGTGGTGAGTTGGCTGCGATGGTGGGGGAGGATGCCGGACAGACCTGGCAGGCCCAAACGCATTGTGAGGGTTTGCTGGGAACGTCTGGCAGAGTCTCCTGTCAGAGAGAGTTTCAATTCCCACCTCCGGAAGAACTTTGAACATGTCACGAGGGAGGCACTAGACATTGAGTCCGAGTGGACGATGTTCCGTGCCTCTATTGTCGAGGCGGCCGATTGGAGCTGTGGCCGCAAGGTGGTTGGTGCCTGTCGTGGCGGTAATCCTAGAACCCGCTGGTGGACACCAGCGGTAAGGGATGCCGTCAAGCTGAAGAAAGAGTCCTATCGGGCTCTTTTGGCTCATAGGACTCCGGAGGCAACAGACGGGTACCGACAGGCCAAGCGATGTGCGGCTTCGGTGGTCGCAGAGGCAAAAACTCGGACATGGGAGGAGTTCGGGGAAGCCATGGAAAACGACTTCCGGACGGCTTCGAAGCGATTCTGGACCACCATCCGCCGCCTCAGGAAGGGGAAGCAGTGCAATGTCAACACCGTGTATGGTGAGGATGGTGTTCTGCTGACCTTGACTGCGGATGTTGTGGATCGGTGGAGGGAATACTTCGAAGACCTCCTCAATCCTACCAGCACGTCTTCCTATGAGGAAGCAGGGCCTGGGGAATCTGTGGTGGACTCTCCTATTTCTGGGGCTGAGGTTGCCGAGGTAGTTAAAAAGCTCCTCGGTGGCAAGGCCCCGGGGGTGGATGAGATCCTTAAGGCTCTGGATGTTGTGGGGCTGTCTTGGTTGACAAGACTCTGCAACATCGCGTGGACATCGGGGGCAGTACCTCTAGATTGGCAGACCGGGGTGGTGGTTCCTCTCTTTAAGAAGGGGAACCGGAGGGTGTGTTCTAACTATCGTGGGATCACACTCCTCAGCCTTCCCGGTAAGGTCTATTCAGGTGTACTGGAGAGGAGGCTACGCCGGATAGTCGAACCTCGGATTCAGGAGGAACAGTGTGGTTTTCGTCCTAGTCGTGGAACTGTGGACCAGCTCTATACTCTTGGCAGGGTCCTTGAGGGTGCATGGGAGTTTGCTCAACCAGTCTACATGTGCTTTGTGGACTTGGAGAAGGCATTCGACCGTGTACCCCGGGAAGTCCTGTGGGGAGTGCTCAGAGAGTATAGGGTAACGGACTGTCTTATTGTGGCGGTTCGCTCCCTGTATAATCAGTGTCAGAGCTTGGTCCGCATTGCCGGCAGTAAGTCGGACCCGTTTCCAGTGAGGGTTGGACTCCGCCAGGGCTGCCCTTTGTCACCGATTCTGTTCATAACCTTTATGGGCAGAATTTCTAGGCGCAGTCAAGGCGTTGAGGGTATCTGGTTTGGTGGCTGCAGGATTAGGTCTCTGCTTTTTGCAGATGATGTGGTCCTGATGGCTTCATCTGGCCAAGATCTTCAGCTCTCACTGGATCGGTTCGCAGCCGAGTGTGAAGCGACTGGGATGGGAATCAGCACCTCCAAATCTGAGTCCATGGTTCTCGCCCGGAAAAGGGTGGAGTGCCATCTCCGGGTTGGGGAGGAGATCTTGCCCCAAGTGGAGGAGTTCAAGTACCTCGGAGTCTTGTTCACGAGTGAGGGAAGAGTGGATCGTGAGATCGACAGGCGGATCGGTGCGGCATCTTCAGTAATGCGGACACTGTATCGATCCGTTGTGGTGAAGAAGGAGCTGAGCCGGAAGACAAAGCTCTCGATTTACCGGTCGATCTACGTTCCCATCCTCACCTATGGTCATGAGCTTTGGGTCATGACCGAAAGGACAAGATCACGGGTACAAGCGGCCGAAATGAGTTTCCTCCGCCGGGTGGCGGGGCTCTCCCTTAGAGATAGGGTGAGAAGCTCTGTCATCCGGGGGGAGCTCAAAGTAAAGCCGCTGCTCCTCCACATCGAGAGGAGCCAGATGAGGTGGTTCGGGCATCTGGTCAGGATGCCACCCGAACGCCTCCCTCGGGAGGTGTTTCGGGCACGTCCGACCGGTAGGAGGCCACGGGGAAGACCCAGGACACGTTGGGAAGACTATGTCTCCCGGCTGGCCTGGGAACGCCTCGGGATCCCCCGGGAGGAACTGGACAAAGTGGCTGGGGAGAGGGAAGTCTGGGCTTCCCTGCTTAAGCTGCTGCCCCCGCGACCCGACCTCGGATAAGCGGAAGAAGATGGATGGATGGATGGATAATGCAAGTAACTATTTAAGAGGATATCAACTTTTATTTCTCATTACTGTAGAGTTCTTTACCATTGTGCTGTAATTGGAAGGTAAATAACTTTTCTATGCAAAATGAATAAACACTAAAATATAATGGACACTCATTTCTGTAAGCAGAAATTTAACTTAAATATTGAACATCTTTAAGTGCATTTTTTTCCCAGTTGGAAAATCACGTCATTTTGATGGCCGTGTCTTTCCCGTCCAGTTTGAAGCTGAAATATTACCACCACAGGACATTTGGCTTTGTAATCATAATTTTTGCTCCTAATTTTTGTTACTCTGCAGCACTTCTTACTGGTGAGTCGCAAGTAGGAAGGCTGTCTGTTCTTCCTATGTGTGTAAATCTATAAGATAGCTAAAATTCCAGAAAATAATCAATATATCAGTGTGCTGCTTTTTAACACATCATCACAAAATGTTTCTTAATTTTTTAAGCAAGTTAGTTTTTATTGTTTGTTGTTAATCCATACATATGTTTTATTTTGCACTTTTCCTGTCCTTACTTTTAAATAGACAAGAGTTTAATAGCGATTAAACAATTTTTAACAGCCTATTGAGCTGCGAATTAGTCATCGTTGTTTTTAGTAAGCACATGCCTGAAAATACCTCACGCTGAATTTAAAAGTTGATGGCTAAATTAATGCCCCTGTATATGTGTATACTTTATCATTTGTCTAATCGACTAATCCCTAAGATAGTCAATGACTAGTCGACTATCAAAATAGTCGTTAGTTGTAGCCCTAGCTGTCAGCAAAGAAAAAAAAAACATAAATTAGCTGCATCGTTTTATAAGCCGAAGGGTTCAAAGCGTAGGAAAAAAGTAGCGGCATATAATCTTGAATTTACAGTACTTGAACTGACAAAGAAATAGACAAAGTTTAGTTGGCGGACTTTGGCTCAAATGATAGTTCAATCTATGTTTTACACAACTCCGTCTCACACTTCTTAGCTGGCTAGCAAGGTAACAAGCGAACTATCTTACAGAGTTGATTTCACATTCTCCAGATGTTCTACATCCTGCTTGTGTTAAATGTAGTTTCATAAAACAAGGTCCACTTTGCAAAATGAGCAAGGTATTTATGTCTTTAAAAAGATTAGAATTAAATGTTCCCACACTTCACATGTTTTCACCTGCGATGTTGTTACGAGTGGCCACGTTGACGCGCTTCCATCTGGAAAAACGCGAGTGATGATAACACCAAATATAGTCAACAAAATAATTTGTTGGCGACACTCTTTAGAATGTTTTTCTTTTTTTTTTATACATTACATCCTATACATCCACTTACAATGGAACCTACGGGAGTAAATGATAAATGGAGTGTACTTGTATATTGCTTTTCTACCTTCAAGGTACTCAAAGCGCACTATTTCCACATTCACCCATACATTCACACACTGATGGCTGGAACTGCTATGCAAGACGCTAACCACGACCCATCAGGTGCAAGGATAAAGTGTCTTGCGCAAGGACACTACAAACGTTACCGGAATGGCGGAAGCTGGCATCGAACTTGGAACCCTCAAGTTGCTGGCTTGGCCGTTCTAACACCCGAGCCACGCTGTCGCTGTATTTCGCCTGTAAAGCATTTAAAAAAACCTCAACACCTCCATTAAGGTTGTATATACATGTTGTAAGTATATATCTAATGTAGTATCCGGCACATCCATAATTACATGCAATATTTACATATTTTGCTCATTTTTAAGCATACGGCAGCGCATCAAAAACGCATCACATTTGCATTTACCTTCAACAATATCACTGATATTACCCACTGCAGACTTCTGGAGAGCAAAAAATAATAATAAAACATCACTTATGTCTGCTGTCACTAGGATGCTGACGGTTAGGATGTCCATATATTCCCATTTAGATAAAGAATGACTCCTAATCCTCAAGAAGGGTTTATAAAACATACAAAAAGGTGTGCGCAAACCAGGATCTTTTGTGCACCGTCAAAGTTGGCTGCCAAAGTTTACCAGCTTCTCAGTTTATGTCCACGTCATTTTACTACCAAGGTGAGAGCCATGATTTTTTTTTTTTATCTAGAACTAACTTTCATGACCTGAGTTCAATCCCCGGGCTCGGGATCTTTCTGTCTGGAGTTTGCATGTTCTCCCCGTGACTGCGTGGGTTCCCTCCGGGTACTCCGGCTTCCTCCCACCTCCAAAAAACATGCACCTGGGGATAGGTTGATTGGCAACACTAAATTGGCCCTAGTGTGTGAATGTGAGTGTGAATGTTGTCTGTCTATCTGTGTTGGCCTTGCGATGAGGTGGCAACTTGTCCAGGTTGTATCCCGCCTTCCGCCCGAATGCAGCTGAGATAGGCTCCAGCACCCCCCGCAACCCCGAAAGGGACAAGCGGTAGAAGATGGATGGATGGATGGATGGATGGATGGATGAGCTCCCAGGCAAGAAAGCAGCTCAGCAGCTGATGATGTCAATACAACCAGCAAGTTGCCTCTCTTTGATCAATGCGCCGCTAATTGTAGGTCCTTAACGTTAGTGCTTATAATAACAATATCGCTAATACTTTAATATTCATGTCATGTAATGTAAATTGAGTATTGTTGGCGCTTTTTGAATGGTTATCGGGTTTTATGATCAGAAGACACGCAAAGAAGCAATGACATCATAGCTACCATTGGCTCCATTGTAAGCAGACTTGTTTTAAGTTATTTACAAGTTAGAATGCATTAGAAAAAGACACGTGTTCTTGTCTCTCATAAGCATTGTGAATTATAGGCAAAATTGAAAAAGAAAAACTGCAGTTCCCCTTGAAGCTTACACAGTCTTTGTATTAAACAAAAAAAAACGCTTGTTTTTCTGAGAAAAAATGTCCAATGTGAGTGAGTCGATTGTCTTTTATAGATTTGATTGTTTTAATGAGATTTGAGCGATGCAGTGTCCTTATCCATCTTGTAGAGGCAGTCATAATTACCGCTATTTACCCAAGCATCTCCTGCAGCAGGGACATGCTCTTTGACAGCATTGTTTGAACCCTCCCAAGATTTCTAATTTCCTCTCGTTTTGATCCATGGAGCCCCCCGGTGACGACCCGTCTGGTCCGTGTTGCAGTTGGACATGAATGCCGACGCCTCGTTTAAATGTCATGCTTGTTATTGCGGCACTGCGCACTCATTGCCGTCCTTCCTTGACCTTGGGCAGCGCCACTGTCACTGTGAACTTGACTCCGAAGGACTAAATGAGCCCTCCCTTTCTTGGACTGTGCGGCAACAATGCACGCGAGGCGGCGCTTGTTAATAAGAAGGGAAAGGTCACTCACTGTTGAGTTATAGCAGATGTGTCAAATCCCCACTGGGAGACCTTTAACTTCCAGCCATGTTTGGCATTTCTACTTTCTCATCGTCACTATGACAAATGAAGCTTTCAGAGAAAAAGTGGCAGTTGGGATTTTCTACTCCTTTACACCTCACTCAACAGGGTTTTAACAAAGTTTGATGAAGGTGATTGGTTCTACTAATTTCACATATGACCGTCAATAAGTTACTGTCTACTTATGTGTTGAAGCTACTTCCTGACTGTTTTTTTTTTTTAAATAATACATCAACACAGATATTTTATAGAGCTGTAATGGTTGGTACTTGTATTCATAATTACAATGTTCGTTAGGGCTGGACAATCAAATTGTGATTTCGATTATAGATTACAACGGTCATAAAAAAATAATCGGTGAAAAAAAACTAAATGTATTTGTATGCGCAACGTGCATACAAATACAGAGATTGTAATGGTGGAACGGGAGAGGAGCGAAAGAGTGAAGAAGGGATGAGTGGGTGTAAGGAACCGTGTAACGAGGCCTGTCGCCATCACGTCTCCACCCTCCACCTCATCACTGCCACCGCAACCTAGGGGGCTGATTAGATTGAACACATATTTATAAAAAAAATAACCAAATAATATCTTATAACAAATACAAATATTTAGCATTTGAAGATAAAATCAATTTGCTGAATGACGATATACGATATATATCTCAATATGTTTTCCGTAAAGTAAAAACAAAACAGTCCTAGTTACCTGAGATACTAAGTATGTCATTATTATGACTTAGTAAGTCAATATTTTGACTTAGTAATTTACTAAGTCAAAATAATGACTTGCTAAGTCAAATTAATGACTTACTGTAAGTAAGCGTTTGCAATAAGCGTTTGAAAAAAAAGAGTTAAAAGTAAAGCCACATGCTGACATATGCTCAACTCATCATGCTTAATTTATTACAGCATTTGGGAAGCCTGTAGTTGAATTTTATTATGTAAATGTTATATTTTTATCAACATGTCTTAGCAGGGACCCTGCCATTCAAAACTGGGCTGCTACATTACTAATGATTAATGTAACTATAGCTGAAAAAATAGTACAATAGCAATAGGAGAGGCTATTCATCCCTGAACACCATGGAGTTCATGTAGGCTTAATGATGCAGTTACATTATTATATCAACTATCAGAGACAGCTTCAGGAAACTCTTCATTAACATAATGTGTTTTTTTGCTGCTTCAAAACAGCTCAATCAACACAGAAAAAGGAGAGAAAGACAAGCATTATTGACCTACAGTTAACAACTAACAGACAGGGCTTTGCTGTCCGTTTCATGTGGGGCGCACACACACACACACCACACAGTGAGCTAACGTTACGCTAAAAGCTAATTTGCCTTCACCTCAAGGACTGCGAGCGAGCTGAGATGCCGCTTTTATTTCTAGAACGTCAACAGGCTCATAGTGATGTTAATAGTAGTTGACTGGGAGGTGTTTATTATAATTTGGGGAGAGTCCGCTGCCTTATGCTTACCTGCTAAACACCTATCTGCTCACCCCACCTGCCTGTGCCGTGAGCACTGACTCCATGCGCTCTGAATACGCACTGCTGATTGGCTGTTACCGCTCTGCGTGTAACCAATCAGATGGTTCTGTGGGTGGGACAATGCTGGCGGACAGCAGCACAGCAGAGAGACTTACTGACAGGGGAGGCAGAAACAAGCGGAGCAGCTTGTTAAGACGGTAGTTTAGGCGGTGGCTTTTTGTTGTTCAGGCGGCCGCCTTAACAACAAAGCGCTGCGGGAAACCCTGTGTCAAACGTTATCCATATATTTACAGACAAACTAGTGCGTGAATGTGAGTGTGAATGTTGTCTGTCTATCTGTGTTGGCCCGATGATGAGGTGGTGACTTGTCCAGGGTGTACCCCGTCTTCCGCCCGAATGCAGCCGAGATAGGCTCCAGCACCCCCCGCGACCCCAAAAGGGATGGATGGAATATGAGGTTTTTTCTATTCTTTAATATCAACTTGTTAGTCATGCCTTTATCTCTATTTTTTACATTTTGATAGAGTTTTTATTTATTTATCTTTTTTAAGTTATGTACATGTAGATGCTGTATCGGGACAGATCCATTAAGAGTTTGAGCAGAAATATGTAGTATAGTAATTAATTGTACACAATAAAACGTTAACAAAATGATGTGTCACATGAATAATTTTTGAAGTAACACCTTAGTGACATGAAAAAAACACAATGTAAAAAAAAAAAAACCAACCCTAATGTTTACTTTTTGATTTTAAAATGAAACACAAAACAGTTTGGCTAATGAAGATGAAGTCTAATAAACAAGCTTTGTTCTTCTCCAATGCCTCCCAGTAGTTCAATACAACAGTTTGGCCACAACAAAAAACCCGGAGTGATACCTCGCACATCAAATAAACAATCTTCCCAGCCTGCGTTCAATTCGATGAGATGACTAAACATTTTAGCCAGTATTGATGTTATTTGAACACTGATACAGTTTGCAGTTAAATAAAGGACGAGTGAACATTTCAGTAAACAAAGTAAAGACTTTATAAACAAGTTGTGACAACGTTCACGACACATCGCCTGCTGCAAAACATCAAATAGCTTTCTCCTTCGCTGTATACTTTTAGTGTGGGGACAAGTGCGTCTGTCTTCAATATTGTCCACACCTGTCTCCATCTGAACATAGCAGTGTGCTCTTAAACGCACGCCGGGAAGCGAGGGAAAATGACGTTAAACCAAACGCTTGGCAGCGAAGTCGGTGTCGTTGGTCCGCCATGATTATCAAGCCAAACACCACTAGTGCGCATGCGCCTGACTTCGTGTTGCCGAAAATGAATGACTGTTTTTCATAAACAAGTTAACAGTTTACTTACAGATTTATCCTTTACAAGGCTTGTAAGAGCTAACACAACTTGTCTACTTCTCAATTGTCTCAACCCGGAAGTGCCCAAACTAATGATGAGTAGTATTTTCATATAGCCACAAGGTGTCAGTAAAAGTCTACAATCAAATGGGCATAACATTGCAGGTCCCACGGGGCATTTCCTGTACGTGGGAAGGGATTCGTTCCCAGGGATTCGAATAAAGAACCAACTCTTTTTCTTTACTATAGTGGCCTCGATAACGGGAACCGGTTCTCAAAAAGGGATTCGAGTCCATGGAATCGGTTCTTTTCTTATCGAACAACCGGGAGAACTGATTTCGAACATTATCCCTACCCACAACACATCTCATCTGCTTGCGTTGTCGTGAACAACATCAACTATGTAACATCAACCTACAAACATGACCGCAGTCGCAAGTTAAGATGTGCTATTTTTTTCTTTCTATTATAAACAGCCTCAAGTTGCTTCCACAAGTGTATTTGAGAACAGCAGCACAGTCTATAGTGGTAGAATAGGTGTAAACGGTAAAAAAAAAACGGAAATAAAAATATTTAAAACATTATTATTTTTCTATTGTTCTTTTAAATGTATTGTTATTACTAATATATTACTTGTTTATTAATTACTAATTGATATGTTTTATTTTCAAACTATACTTAAAGTTCAAATTAATCAATAAGCTTGTTATTAATCGTAATTACAATATCAATTAAATAATTGTGATTTCTATTTATTCCATAATCATCCAGCCCTATTTTTATTACAAAACCTTCGAACTAGCAGTGTATAATTGAGTCTTTTTTTTTTTGTTACCAATATGCTGATATATTGTACAGTACTTGATTTCCATGACTGATATCAAGCGATACCTATATATGCAGCAGCAGCTCGCGATGTGCCTAGGTCCTACTAACTTTGGCTCGCTGTAGACGCGCAACTCAAAAGGGGTATATCCCAACCACTTATTAGGGCTGGATGCCCTAAGACTGCAAGCAAAGTTCAGCTTCCTCTAAAATGTCAAAATAAAGATAGGTGGTCAAATATGTACATTTGTATTTACCTTTTATTGACTAAATATGTGCTGGAATTTGTTCAACCTTTGTTCAGAATCAGGTACTTTCGCTGATGTTTTTTTTTCCTTGTTCGTTGTGGCAGCGTCACAGTGCAATAAACAGTGTTGAAGCGAAGCGTTCATTGACTTTAATGAGGGAGCAAAGAGTACATTGTTCCACTGTAGCCAAGCTAAACAGTAATTGTGTAAATGCTCGGCTTAGTCCCGCCCATTGGACTCTTGGTGTCTCTGGAAGTAAATGGAATGTGGGATTGGCCTCGGCTGGCCTCGACGCTGGGCATGATGATTTGATGATCTGTCTGAGGCTGAATCCCTTTTGTGATCGACAACAATATGAGAAAATCAGCGGTCTTGAAATAGAAACCATTGCCACAGCATTTTTCAAGTTTCATTCCATTTTTTTGAGTTGATATGGACAATTTCTTTGTTAAATGTTTATCTGTTATCAAAGTCTGTACTTGTATTTAAAAAGTTAAAGTTAAAAAAGTTAAAGTACCAATGATTGTCACACACACACACTAGGTGTGGCGAGATTATTCTCTGCATTTGACCCATCACCCTTGATCACCCCCTGGGAGGTGAGGGGAGCAGTGGGCAGCAGCGGTGGCCGCGCCCGGGAATCATTTTTGGTGATTTAACCCCCAATTCCAACCCTTGATGCTGAGTGCCAAGCAGGGAGGTAATGGGTCCCATTTTTATAGTCTTTGGTATGACTCGGCCGGGATTTGAACTCACAACCTACCGATCTCAGGGCGGACACTCTAACCATTGGCCACTGAGTAGTAGTTTAGAAAGTAGCAGAAGATGAGCTTCCCCTGCTTGAAAGACCAGCAGCCGCCACTGCTACCTATTCATATCTATAGATGGGGTCATGAAGTCAGGATCGAGGTTAGGTGTTTTGAGCAGAGGATGAATAACAGCTTTTTTCAATGCTAGGGGAACAGTACCAGAGGAAAGTGATAAGTTAATAATATTTAGCACCGATGGTCCTAATATTACAAACAGCTCCTTGATAAGCTTCCCAGGAAGTGGGTCAAGTAAACATGTTTGTTTTGTCCCATTTACACGTTGCAGGAGTTCCTCTAATGTTATTTCTTCAAAAAGAGAGAGATTGTGGAGAGCAATATCCGTTGTACATACATTCATATCTGCATTAATAGAACCCAAGTGGAGCTGGAACGCGTTATCTTTAATCTCCTTTCTAATGAGTTAAATTTTCTTAGTAAAGAATTACATAAAGTCATCTGCCGAGTGGGTGGAGCTACTGGGGGTAGTCCCTTGTTGGGTTAGCGATGTTACTGTACTGAACAAATATTTAGGATCGATTTTATTGTGGCAGATGAGATTGGAGTAGTAATTAGTTTTAGCTAAGGTAAGCGCGTGTTTATAAGTTTTTAAACCATCACTCCATGCTTGTTGGAAAAACCTAAAGTTGAGTTGCACACCATTTGCGTTCCAGCTTTCTACATGATAATTTAAGAGCTCTGGTTTCTTTTATAAACCAAGAGTTACGTATTTTAGGGGCTTTTTTTTTTTTTTTTTTTGCTTTAGCGGTGCTATACTATCAATGGCGTTGCGGAGGGCATTGTTAAAGTTATTAGTGAGATTAAATTAATCGTAAAAAAAGATGAGCAACAGCTCGTATGTCAAGATATGTACCGTATTTTTCGGAGTATAAGTCGCACAGGCCGTAAATGCATAATAAAGAAGGAAAAAAACATACATAAGTCGCACTGGAGTATAAGTCGCATTTTTTGAGGAAATTTATTTGATAAAACCCAACACCAAGATTTGAAAGGCAATTTAAAATAAATAAAGAATAATGAACAACAGGCTGAATAAGTGTATGTTATGAGGCATAAATAACCAACTGAGAACGTACCTGGTATGTTAACGTAACATATTATGGTAAGAGTCATTCAAAAAAACTCTAACATATAGAACATGCTATACGTTTACCAAACAATCTGTCACTCCTAATCGCTAAATCCCATGAAATCTTATACGTCTAGTCTCTTACGTGAATGAGCTAAATAATATTATTTGATATTTTACGGTAATGTGTTAATAATTTCACATAAGTCGCTCCTGACTATAAGTCGCACCCCCGGCCAAACTATGAAAAAAACTGCGACTTATAGTCGGAAAAATACGGTTTTTACTGACATTATATTCTGAGCTGAGGCTCACTGTGTAACACAAACATGATAGTTTTACGTGCTTTGATGGGTATTTTCATGTGATGCGTTTTATTGATTCCTTAAAGCTAGACCTACTGGATATGTCTACTTTTTTTAAATTTCAAATCACAACGAAGAAGTAAATCCTTTGCATCAAAGAGTTAAAGCTATCGATCAATTTTTTTGGTTCACTGCCATTCCATTCAAGTTTTGTGGGTGTCGGTAATACACATTTTCAATCATTGGCAGATAGTTAAAACAAACCAAAAGTATGTTTCTACAATGTAGACCAGGGGTGCCCAGTCAGGTGTGCTCTTTGAGCACACCTGATTTAGACCGTGGAGTGCTAAGGATACTTCCAGTGCTAATAAAAAAACATTGCTTATTATGTGTGCCAATAAATCAGTCATAAGACTCTCCCATGAGTGAACGGAAAATGCCAAACGTCACTTGTTCCCAGTAACATGACTTATTCGCACAGTCTATGGCCATCTTGAGCCTTTGTGGAGGTGGCGTCTTGAGTGCTTGGACTAGCTGCCATTTGGGAGGATAACAATATCTGAAGTTGTTATACTTTGTTCATTGTTCTTTTATCTTAGTCGAGTGATAATGCTATGTTTTGTTATGTCCCATAGGCTGCTAAATCAAACCTGGAGAAGGCCCAGGCCGAGCTGCTTGGCGTGTCCGATGAGGCTGCGAGAGCAGAAGTTCTTATCAGCATAGACACCAATGAGGCAATCATCAAGGCATTGGAATAGACCCACGGTATGGCCCACCAGTTTATCTCTGTAGCGTTTTTAGTAAACTATGAAAGTAGAACCCGCAAAACGTCCTTTGGTAATACCTGGTACTATGAGGTGCTAGTTTAGTACTTAGTCAGTTGGGGTTCCACACTTGTAAGTCAGTACTAGTTGCTCATTGGTTGAGCAGACTTGTCATTGCAGCAGTCAATTTTCCAGCTGCCCTCAGTCTCTTGACTAAAATGTGCCTCTTTACTAACTTTACTTACCATGACCAAGTACCACATGCTAGGAAATTACCACCTCCAGTTAGTTGTGTCCAATAAAGTGGCCAGTGAGCGTTCTAATGAGTCTTTTGACCGCTAATAATTTACCACTTGCATTGTTAGTGGCAGCTGAGATTTTTTTTTCTTTCACTTCCAGGTCATCTAATCTCGTTTTGTGGAAATCCCTTTCCAGCATCGCCAACTGTCCATACCAGTGTTCAGTGGATTCCATGCTTGCGTTGTACAGTGGTAGAAAGTCACAAAAATAAATTTATTTGGAATTATCTAGTGAAATTGTACTGTGTTTATTCAACTGCTTGCAGTTCAGTGTTTCAACCGCTTGGTGGCAGCAAATGTCAGCTACTCAAGAGTCTAAAATAAAGTCTAACATCTGATGATTTAACTGACTTTTAAAGATGCCTTCCAGGAAAAAAAACATAGCTGCACTTTGAGATTAAACAACACCAGCATTGAGATAGGCTCCAGCACCCCCGGCGACCCCAAAAGGGACAAGCGGTAGAAAATGGATGGATGGATGCATGGTTATGAGCTACCATTTGAGGGTTTTTTGCTCTTGTGTGGCAAAGTGGGACCTTCTCCTGTTTCGTAACGTCCTTGCCAACTGAGGTGTTGAGCTCATTCATTCACGTGCTGGAGTCAAACCAGTTTGTTTTGAATGTCACAACGGTAGGCCCCTGAGCACATGCACACAAAAAATCACTTGTATAAACGCTTACTGTTCTTTTAACTTTTGAGAAGTTTGTGTTCTGATTCTTAACACAGAATGTATTATACACTGTGTGGACTGCTCACATCAGTAATTAGAACAACTAGCTCTCAGCAGCTTTTGGAGTTATCAGTCAATGAGAGAGTATATTATTTTATCAATATCGTCTTCTCAGCTATCCATTAAATGCATAAGTGACAGTGGTGTGCAACATGCCGCCACTAGGCTTAATACAGCCCCAAGAGCATTTGATATGGCCAACCATGCCAATTTAAATTGAAATGAAACCACAGAGAAACATTTAACCCACATTTCATTTGAATAGACATGTCTTGTCCTCAAAACACTGGTTGTTTTTTTAATTTTTTTAACTTAAAAATAGTATATCCTACTTTATGACAGGGACAATACAGGGGACTCCACCTTGTAGGGTCACGATGTCTTGATGTTTGAGCCTTGTGTGATAATCTGAGACGATCAGCACAAATCATACATACTTTTATTGTTTTGTATTGTGGAATGTTAGAAAAGGCTTAATCAATTGAAATTAATCAGAAAAATGGTAGGTAAGAAAAATATTAACATACAAGATAGATGCTTTTGAAGTATAAATGAGGGTTTCCCCCTGCTTGCCAATGTACTTGTGGTGGTGGGGGCCTTGCTATGGGCGTGGTCAATATGACACCATCATATAATTTGCATACTTGTCCATTATGTCCGTTATTTTCTTTAAAGAAGGCTAAATAAATTCTACTTACAATTCTGTGTTAGTAAATACCGTAGTTTTTTTTTTTTAGAATTGTTGTTATTGTAAGATGTAACATCAGTGGTGCTGTTTTTTTAAGAAGGGAAAGCTTATTTTCAGCCATTTATCAACAACACCCAGAAACGCCGCCGGCTTCGTTGGGCTCGAGCTCATCTAAGATGGACTGATGCAAAGTGGAAAAGTGTTCTTTGGTCTGACGAGTCCACATTTCAAATTGTTTTTGGAAACTGTGGACGTCGTGTTCTCCGGACCAAAGAGGAAAAGAACCATCTGGACTGTTATAAGCGCAAAGTTCAAAAGCCAGCAGCTGTGATGGTGTGTGAGTGTATTAGTGCCCAAGACATGGGTAACTCACACATCTGTGTAGGCACCATTAATGCTGAAAGGTACATGCAGGTTTTGGAGCAACATACGTTGCCATCCAAGCAATGTTATCATGGACGCCCCTGCTTATTTCAGCAAGAAAATGCCAAGCCACGTGTTACAACAGCGTGGCTTCAAAGCAAAAGAGTGCGGGTACTAGACTGGCCTGCCTGTCGTCCAGACGGGTCTCCCATTGAAAATGTGTGGCGCATTATGAAGCCTAAAATACCACAATGGAGACCCCGGACTGTTGAACAACTTAAGCTGTACATCAAGCAAGAATGGGAAAGAATTCCACCTGAAAAGCTTCAAAAATTGGTCTTTTCAGTTCCCAAACATTTACTGAGTGTTGTTAAAAGAAAAAGCCATGTAACACAGTGGTAAAAATGCCCCAGTGCCAACTATTTTGTAATGTGTTGCTGCTATTAAATTCAAATTTAATGATTGTTTGCAAAAAGAAAAATAGTTTCTCAGTTCGGAAATCAAATATCTTGTCTTTGCAGTCTATTCAATTGAATATAAGTTGAAAGTATTTGCAAATCATTGTATTCTGTTTTTATTTACGAATTACACAAAGTGCCAACTTTACTGGTTTTGTACCTTTGGTAGCAATTACAGCCTCAAGTCTTTTTGAATACGATTCCACATGCTAGGCACACCTATCTTTGGGCAGTTTCACCCATTCCTCTTTGCAGCACCTCCCAAGCTCCATCATGTTGGATGGGAAGTGAACATTTATTCATGACAGAATGGAGAAGTTGCAGATGGTGTGTTTGAAGAAGGAGTAGTTGGAAGGAGATATTGTAGAAGTCCACTTTCCAAGAAAAATTATTTGCAAAACTACTGTAGTTATACTATACTCTCTTGTTTATCTTAACTCTTTCACAAATAAATAAAAAAAATGGAACATTCATGTTCTTAATTTGTTTTCCAGGGAGTTGGCAACTATAATTATGACCTCTGGAGGACTTTCAGGCAGTGCTTTTTAGCATCCAAATGAGCTCCATAACCAACCTCCCTGCCATTCTAGTGACTTAGAAGTCTCATTAATAAACTGTCAGTGTTGAAGTGTGCTAAGCTGTTTTAAAAGCATTGAAGTGGGGCACAGGGGGAAATAGCTCAGTGTCCACAAGAGTTCTTACTCAGGAACCCATCAGTGGACTTTCAGTGCTGTGGGATGAGAAGTGAAAGTCTACCATAGCCCCCATACTTCATGTGCAGGATTATGTCGTCATAAAGTGGAATCGAAGCACTTATGATTAGGGATGATGTTTGATAAGAAATTATCGAGTTCGAGCCCATTATCAAATCCTCTTATCGAACTGATTCCTTATCGATTCTCTTATCGAATCCAGATAGGTTGTTGTATATGGAAAAAAACACAATATTTGGTGTAACAAAAGCTCACTTTTATTTTATAACAAAAAAATAAAATAAATAAATAAATATTGACTGTTAGCCCCCTAAAGAAAAAAATATTGACTGTTGTTACCCAAAGTATATTAAGTGGGATTTTTCAAAAAAACAAATATATACAGTAACACAAAAACAACCTGTCTCTGTGATCACTATAGGTGTATAAATAATATAGTGTTAAATAAAATCAATCCCTTGGGCACAAAACTGAGAATAATACAGCTCTCCAAAAAGTGCACTTCTGCTGCTATTGGAACATACTAACTACACACACAGGCAGACAGCTAACAAACAATACAACACGTCTAACAAAGTTCCAAAGCAGATTAATTCATTTAGGCTCTTTATTGTTGTTGATCTTGCTTTGTCTTTTCCTATCTTTACTTTTGTCTTGCGCTGGACTGTTTGTTTTTTTTTAAACTGAAATACACACAATGACAAATGTATAATAAGCTATGTGATTCAATTAACATACTGAAATGTAATACACAATATGTAAATATTAGCCTCACACAAATATACAGTACTATCATCAAACAAATACTTCTGAGTGTTGAAACTATTTCGATGGTGGAAATACACGACTGGCAGCCATTTTAAGTCCTCAAAACGTCCATTGAAACAGTGCACAAAAATCGTTTTTCAATAAACATCTTACTATCAAATTTAACCACTTTCTACTTTAATATTGAGTTACATAAACACGTTAAACAGTTTACTTACAGACTTATCTTTTCTAAGGCTTGTAAGAGCTAACATAACTTGTCTACTTCTCAATTGTCTCATGAACTGGACTAACATCGTCAACCCGGAAGTGCCCAAACTATTGACGCGTAGTATTTTCATATCGCCACAAGGTGTCAGTAAGAGTCTACAATCAAATGGGCATAACATTGCCTATTTGGTATTCGTTCCCAGGGATTCGAATAAAGAACCAACTCTTTTTCTTTACTACAGTAGCCTCAAATAACGGGAACCGGTTCTCAAAAAGGGATTTGAGTCCATGGAATCGGTTCTTTTCTTATCGAACAACCGGGAGAATCGGTTTCGAACATTATCCCTACTTATGATTCACATTGCTGTCACTATCGTCCAACATAATGATGTCCACGTATTTGTGATTATTTATGTCTTTTGTCCAAGAAATTGCTTTTTGTTTGTTTGTTTTTTGCTTAAAAACTTTGCAGATGCGTTCTGTTTCACAATAACACCCCCCGTGCCAATTAAATTAGCCTATTAGCATTAGCCTATTCCTCTGTTTTGTTTGGTTTGCTACAGCCTACTAATGTGCCAATTTGTGTTAAAAACTAAGTTAGCCTATTTGCCTTAACCTATCTTTTCTTGGAATGTAACACACCATTAACCCGATTTGCATGAACCTAGTCCTCCAATTTGATTGTCTTTGCCTGTGCTTCGCCTGATTGCCAATTAGTTTGAAAGTCTGTTTAGCCCATTAGCATCAGCTTACTCCTCTCGTTTTATTTGTCTTGGCATTTAAATAAAAATTAGCATATTCCTCAATTTTTACTTTCTTGGCCCATGCTGATAATTTCTGTGCCTATTTAACCGTGTCCATTAGCATTAGCCAATTCCACCAATGTGTTTGTTTATTTTGGTTTGAGACCCAGCAATAGCTTAATAGCAATAGCATTATTCCCGATGGGAGGTGGACTGTCTGGTGTCCTGGTGCAGCCGTAATAACTTGGAACTAAACGCCCACGGCACGGTGGTACAGGGGTTAGTGCATGTGCCTCACAATACGAAGGTCCTGAGTTTAATCCCGGGCTCGGGATATTTCTGTGTGGAGTTTGCATGTTCTCCCTGTGACTGCGTGGGTTCCCTCCGGGTACTCCAGCTTCTTCCCACCTCCAAAAACATGCACCTGGGGATAGGTTGATTGGCAACACTAATTGGCTGAACAGATGTTTACCTTATCCCAATAAACATCTGTTCAGTATTTTAACATAAAAGTGTTTGATTGTGAGGCATTAAAAGCCACAAAATGCAACGAGTCCATCAGACCCACAAACGCTGGCTGAGTAACAACAATATGAACGTTGCACGGAAAATTTCTCCGCCAGTTTCTGCATCCCACAGGGATTCTTCTTTTGTGTTTCTGCACCTGCGGTTCCCACACAAGGTTGCAACATTGTTTGTCAACAATGTCTGCTCTCATTTTCTCGCACATTTGACCCTCTGATGTTCTGTGTACCTACACTCTGTCTTCCTCCTGTCGAGGCCTGCTTTGTGTGTGTGTGTGTGTGTGTGTGTGTGTGTGTGTGTGTGTGTGTGTGTGTGTTCTGGCAATGCGTACTTATTGGGGACATCTTTCTGTTTACAAAGTCACTTTAGGGGACGTTTGACGTTATGGGGACCAAAATAAAGGTCCCCTGAAGGGAAACCTGTTTACAAAATCACTGTAGGGGATTTGTTTTGGGGACTTTTGCCAACTTTTCCAGCTTTTCTTCCCCACTCACAGTGCGACTTTGCTGGGTGGGTTTTGGACATGTCGGGGGCACCCCCTGACTCGGGTAGCACGCGGCGGGACCTGTGGGACTTGAACCTGGGTGTCATTTTTGATCATTTTCGGGACTTTTGCCCACTTTCCCAACTTTTCTTCCCCACTCACAGTGTGACTTTGCTGGGTGGGTTTTGGACATGTCGGGGGCACCCCCTGACTCGGGTGTAACGCGGCGGGACTAGTGGGACTCGAACCTGGGTGTCATTTTTTATCATTTTCGGGACTTTTGACAACTTTTCCAACTTTTCTTCCCCACTCACAGTGCGACTTTGCCGGGTGGGTTTTGGACATGTCGGGGGCACCCCCTGACTCGAGCGGGACGCAGCGGGACCTGTGGGACTCGAACCTGAGTGTCATTTTTGATAATTTTCAGGACTTTTGATAACTTTTCCAACTTTTCTTCCACACTCACAGTGCGACTTTGCTGGGTGCGTTTTGGACATGTCGAGGGCACCCCGGACTCGGGTGGGACGCGGCGGGACCTGTGGGACTCGACCCTGGGTGTCATTTTAGATCATTTTCGGGACTTTTGCCAACTTTTCCAACTTTTCTTCCCCACTCACAGTGTGACTTTGCTGGGTGGGTTTTGGACATGTCGGGGGCACCCCCTGACTTGGGTGAAACGCGGCGGGACTAGTGGGACTTGAACCTGGGTGTCATTTTTGATCATTTTCGGGACTTTTGACAACTTTTCCAACTTTTCTTCCCCACTCACAGCGCGACTTTGCTGGGTGGGTTTTGGACATGTCGGGGGCTCCCCCGGACTCGGGTGGGACGCAGCGGGACCTGTGGGACTCGAACCTGAGTGTCATTTTTGATCATTTTCGGGACTTTTGACAACTTTTCCAACTTTTCTTCCACACTCACGGTGCGACTTTGCTGGGTGCGTTTTGGACATGTCGGGGGCACCCCTGACTCGGGTGAAACGCGGCGGGACCTGTGGGACTCGAACCTGGGTGTCATTTTTGATCATTTTCGGGACTTTTGACAACTTTTCCAACTTTTCTTCCACACTCACAGTGCGACTTTGCTGGGTGCGTTTTGGACATGTCGGGGGCACCCCTGACTTGGGTAGCACGCGGCGGGACCTGTGGGACTCGAACCTGGGTGTCATTTTTGATAATTTTCGGGACTTTTGACAACTTTTCCAACTTTCCTTCCACACTCACAGTGCGACTTTGCTGGGTGCGTTTTGGACATGTCGGGGGCACCCCCGGACTCGGGTGGAACGCGGCGGAACCTGTGGGACTCGAACCTGGGTGTCATATTTGATCATTTTCGGGACTTTTGACAACTTTTCCAACTTTTCTTCCACACTCACAGTGCGACTTTGCTGGGTGCGTTTTGGACATGTCGGGGCACCCCCGGACTCGGGTGGAACGCGGCGGGACCTGTGGGACTTGAACCTGGGTGTCTTTTTTGATCATTTTCGGGACTTTTGCCAACTTTTCCAACTTTTCTTCCCCACTCACAGTGCGACTTTGCTGGGTGGGTTTTGGACATGTCGGGGGAACCCCGGACTCGGGTGGGACGCGGCGGGTCCTGTGGGACTCGAACCTGGGTGTCATTTTTGATCATTTTCGGGACTTTTGCCAACTTTTCCAACTTTTCTTCCCCACTCACAGTGCGACTTTGCTGGGTGGGTTTTGGACATGTCGGGGGCACCCCCGGACTCGGGTGGAACGCGGCGGGACCTGTGGGACTCGAACCTGGGTGTCATTTTTGATCATTTTCGGGACTTTTGACAACTTTCCCAACTTTTTTTCCACACTCACAGTGCGACTTTGCTGGGTGCGTTTTGGACATGTCGGGGGCACCCCTGACTCGGGTAGCACGCGGCGGGACCTGTGGGACTCGAACCTGGGTGTCATTTTTGATCATTTTCGGGACTTTTGACAACTTTTCCAACTTTTCTTCCACACTCACAGTGCGACTTTGCTGGGTGCGTTTTGGACATGTCGGGGTTACCCCCGGACTCGGGTAGCACGCGGCGGGACCTGTGGGACTCGAACCTGGGTGTCATTTTTGATAATTTTCGGGACTTTTGACAACTTTTCCAACTTATCTTCCACACTCACAGTGCGACTTTGCTGGGTGCGTTTTGGACATGTCGGGGGCACCCCGGACTCGGGTGGAACGCGGCGGACTTGTGAGACTCGAACCTGGGTGTCATATTTGATCATTTTCGGGACTTTTGACAACTTTTCCAACTTTTCTTCCACACTCACAGTGCGACTTTGCTGGGTGCGTTTTGGACATGTCGGGGCACCCCCGGACTCGGGTGGAACGCGGCGGGACCTGTGGGACTTGAACCTGGGTGTTTTTTTTTTTGATCATTTTCGGGACTTTTGCCAACTTTTCCAACTTTTCTTCCCCACTCACAGTGCGACTTTGCTGGGTGGGTTTTGGACATGTCGGGGGAACCCGGACTCGGGTGGGACGCGGCGGGACCTGTGGGACTCGAACCTGGGTGTCATTTTTGATCATTTTCGGGACTTTTGCCAACTTTTCCAGCTTTTCTTCCCCACTCACAGTGCGACTTTGCTGGGTGGGTTTTGGACATGTCGGGGGAACCCCCGGACTCGGGTGGAACGCGGCGGGACCTGTGGGACTCGAACCTGGGTGTCATTTTTGATCATTTTCGGGACTTTTGACAACTTTTCCAACTTTTCTTCCACACTCACAGTGCGACTTTGCTGGGTGCGTTTTGGACATGTCGGGGGAACCCCGGACTCGGGTGGGACGCGGTGGAACCTGTGGGACTCGAACCTGGGTGTCATTTTTGATCATTTTCGGGACTTTTGAAAACTTTTCCAACTTTTCTTCCACACTCACAGTGCGACTTTGTTGGGTGCGTTTTGAACATGTCGGTGGCACCCCTGGACTCGGGTGAAACGCGGCGGAACTTGTGGGACTCGAACCTGGGTGTCATTTTTTATCATTTTCGGGACTTTTGCCAACTTTCCAACTTTTTTTCCCCACTCACAGTGTTACTTTGCTGGGTGGGTTTTGGACATGTCGGGGAAACCCCGGACTCGGGTGGAACGCGGCAGGTCCTGTGGGACTCGAACCTGGGTGTCATTTTTGATCATTTTCGGGACTTTTGCCAACTTTTCCAACTTTTCTTCCACACTCACAGTGTGACTTTGCTGGGTGCGTTTTGGACATGTCGGGGGTCCCCGGCGGGACTTGTGGAACTCGAACCTGGGTGTCATTTTTGATCATTTTCGGGACTTTTGCCCACTTTCCTTCCCCACTCACAGTGTGACTTTGCTGGGTGCGTTTTGGACATGTTGGGCACCCCTGGACTCGTGTGGCCGGCTGAAAAAGGTCCCCTGAAGGGGAATTTTCGCTCCCCCCCTCCCCCTGTGACTATGCTGGGTGCGTTTTGGGCATGTTGGGCACCCCAGGACTCGCGTGGCCGGCTGCGGGACTTGTGGTACTCAAACCTGGGTTTTTTTTTTTTTACATGTTGGCCGCGTTAGGGACATTTGCCCTGCTAGCCTGCCAGTATAGGTGTGTGTGTGTGTGTGTGTGTGTGTGTGTGTGTGTGGTACACAGAACATATCAATTTCTACACTTCTATTAGCCCCGGGTCCAGTGGACCCGGACATCTTATATGTAATAGAACTGTGTAAGAGGGGGTGTATGGTGTGTGGTCATTAAATATGTATTCTGATATATGTTCTTCATAGAAAATGAGCCAAAGTCAGTGAGTCTCAATTTGAAAAATGTATTAATTGTATCATTTTTCTTTTAATAAAAAATGAAAACGGGTCCCACAGACCCGAACACCATACAAGGGTTAAACCAAGAAGAAGCTAAGTTTGACAAACCAACATGTGATTTGATTCGTTCTAATCGAATGTTATGGTCGATGGTATCGAAAGCAGCGGTGAGATCAAGAAGCAGCAACATGGATGACGCATCAGCATCCATCGTGAGCAATAGATCATTAGTCATTTTTGCGAGGGCTGTCTCCGTAGAGTAATTTGCCCTGAAACTGGACTGAAAGGGTTCCCAGAGATTGTTAGACGGTAAGTGTTCATTTAGCTTCTGTGCAACATATTTTCTTAGGACTTTTGAGATAATCGGGAGGTGCGACACCGGATTCGAGGTTAGGTCTTTTAAGCAGAGGTGTGTTAGTACGACTTTTCAAATACCTAACACAATCAGAATAAGATGTTTCAATGGGTTGTAGGATGCTTATTTAGAGCCAAACTATTTGAGAAATCGGACTAATTTAGTGCATGGACACCTACAAAGCAATAGCTTATTAGTAGAGATTGTCCGGCTTGTCCCTGACAGTTTGGTTAAGTTTTAGTTTTTCCTCTGTGTTTGTTTTATTTCCTGTCAGCACTCTTATTTTGGTTCAGTTTCCTGTTGTTCTCTCTGAGTGCTGTGGCTGATTGGCACCTGGCCACACCTGGTGTCAATCAGCCAGCTGCTATTTATACCTGCCCTGCCCTCCAGTCACTGCTGGATTATTGTCGTTCCTACCTGTCGTGTAGCTGTATGCGGTAGCGGTAAGCTATATTCTGTAGCTGTTTGTAGCTTACTGTCTTTTTGTTCATAGTCCCTGTTTGCTGGATCCCTGTTCCCTGTTTCCAGTTTGTCCTCCTAGTTCCTGGTTTGTGTTTTTTGTCTTTATTTCATGGACATTAAATCATGTCTTCCCGCACAATGCCTTCCGCCTTCTCTGCATCTTGGGGTTCATCACCTACACAACCTGACAGAGATGTCCGATAATGGCTTTTTTGTCGATATCCGATATTGTCCAACTCTTGATTACCGATTCCGATATCAACAGATATCGATATATACAGTCGTGGATTTAACACATTATTATGCCTAATGTTGTTGTGATGCCCCGCTGGATGCATTAAACAATGTAACAAGGTTTTCCAAAATAAATCAACTCAAGTTATGGAAAAAAATGCCAACATGGCACTGCCATATTTATTATTGAAGTCACAAAGTGCATAATTTTTTTTAACATGCCTCAAAACAGCAGCTTGGAATTTGGGACATGCTCTCCTTGAGAGAGTATGAGGAGGTTGAGGTGGAAGGGGGGTTGGGGTGGGGGTTAGGGTAGCGGGGGGTGTATATTGTAGCGTCCCGGAAGAGTTAATGCTGCAAGGGGTTCTGGGTATTTGTTCTGTTGTGTTTATGTTGTGTTACGGTGCGGATGTTCTCCCGAAATGTGTTTGTCATTCTTGTTTGGTGTGGGTTCACAGTGTGGCGCATATTTGTAACAGTGTTAAAGTTGTTTATACGGCCACCCTCAGTGTGACCTGAATGGCTGTTGACCAAGTATGCTTTGCATTCACTTGTGTGTGTGTGAAAAGCCAGCATGCAAAGGCAGTGCCTTTAAGGTTTATTGGCGCCCTGTACTTCACGTCCGTGTACACAGCGGCGTTTTAAAAAGTAATACATTTTACTTTTTGAAACCGATACCGATAATTTTGAAACCGATACCGATAATTTCCGATATTACATTTTAAAGCATTTATCGGCCGATAATATCGGCAGTCCGATATTATCGGACATCCCTACTTATTAGTGTTAGCCTATTCCTCCATTTTTTAAAATTTTATTAGCATTAGTGTGTTCCTCCAAATCCAAACTAATAAAAAGTGGTATCATTTACAGTTTGACCCAAAAAACGATTTTGTTTTAGGACAAAAACCCCACAAATCATCTAGAAACATTTACCGTATTTTCCAGACCATAGGGCGCACCGGATTATAAGGCGCACTGCCGATGAATGGTCTGTTTTCGATCTTTTTTCATATAAAAGGCGCACCGGATCATAGGATGCATTAAAGGAGTCATATTATTATTTTTTTTTTTTTTCTAAATGTAAAACACTAACTTGTGGTCTACATAACATGTAATGGTGGTTCTTTGGTCAAAATGTTGCATAGATTATGTTTTACAGATCATCTTCAAGCCGCTTTCTGACAGTCTCTTCAGGATGCGGCGTTTTATTTGCGTGGCTCACCTTCGACAGCGTCTTCTCCCCGTCATCTTTGTTGTAGCGTGCAAGGACGGGAGTGGAAGAAGTGTCAAAAGATGGAGCTAACTGTTTTAATGACATTCAGACTTAACTTAAATCAACAACAGAGCAGCATCTCCTCATCCGGAAACAACAACAAATGTGTCCCGTGAAAAACCGTCCAACTGGAACTTTGGGTGAATAATGTAAACTCACTACACCGGTATGTTTTAGCGCTTTCATTGCGAGTTTACTGACAGATATAAGTAAGAACTTTACACTAATTTATATTAAAAATGGCAACAGCGGAGGATGAATGTCCCATAACAAGAAGATAGAGAAAAAAAAAAAGTTTATCCACTACAGTGTTGCCACGGACTACAAAGGCGGACACGCGTAATTTTTCAGGATTTATGCAGATCCCAAATACAGATCAGCAGGTACCAAAAGGTAAGAAAAGGTGATTTTGCATAATATTACGAAACAAAACGCCAGATAATATGTCTTACCGTATACACACACCATAATAATACTCGTATGTTGAAGAAGCACATCAAGCGGTGCGGCTTCATAGCTTACCAAAGTCGTACTAAAACATTTTGATGGATTTTTGAGCGCCGTGTGTAATGTTCTATATTTTCAATGGAACATATAAAATGTTGGTGTTGTTTACTTGAGTCATATTGCCGTCATATTGCAGTCTACATGTATCTCTTACATTTGACTGCCATCTACTGCTCACACTTATAATTACACCATGTACCAAATAAAATTGCTTCGAGGTCGGTAAGCAAAACCAGAATTATTCCGTACATTAGGTGCACTGTCGAGTTTTGAGGGGGAAAAAAAAGGTTTTTAAGTGCGTCTTATAGTCCGAAAAATATGGTAATTTAGTGCATGGACACATACAAAGCAATAGCTTATTAGTGTTAGCCTATTCCTCCAAATCCAAACTAATAAAAAGTCGTATCATTTACATTTTGACCCAAATAACAATTTTTTTAGTTTAAAATCCCCACAAAACTTTGAGGAACGTTTAGCTTTCTTTAGTGATAACATGCACTTAGTAGCATTATTTTGTTGACTTCACACAAACGCAATGAAAGATACATTTTATGCCTATTTTTTTTGTTTACAAACACTTACAGAAAAAAAGATTTATTTAATTAATTTCGCAAGGATTTTGCTTCTGAAAGGCTAACAAGTTCCTTTTTTTTTTCCCTCATGGAAATTAATTTCAGCGGCACCATCAGCTGTTCTCATATCCGCAAATGTCGCCATTCACACATTTCTGTCTCCCTCAATGTCTCTAATTTTGTATTCTCAAAATAGAATGGTCCATGTCTGTCGCAGTCATTGTGGAAGATTGTGTGTGTGTGTGGATCACGTCGCTCTCCCATGATATCTTTTGTGCAGCCTTAACAAGGAACCTTCTTTATTTATTTCTCTTTCGTAATATTAATTGTCATAAATCATAGGACACCCTTCAAATGCATTCCCATTGACATTCACTCCTCGTGTTTGAAACAATTTACTGCAGCTGACAGCACAGGAGAACTGTTTGTTAGCCCAGACACTGTTAAGAATAGATAGGACGCTCTTGATTATGAAAGTTGTACATAACACAAGAAGACACAGGAAGCTTTCTCTCAATAGCCATTTATTTTTTAAAGACATGATTCTCATTCTGAGTAACTGCATACCCACTTTTCTGTTTATTACTATTCTATTGGATTGTTTGATTGCGCGTGGAGAGAATATTGAAATATGAGGGGGGAATTTCAAGTGCAAGGAGTACCGTATATTCCGGACTATAAGGTGCGCTTAAAATCCTTTCATTTTCTCAAAACTCAACAACGCGCCTCATAACCCGCCTAATTTATGGAATATTTTTGGCTGTGCTTACCGACCTTGAAGCTATTTTATTTGGTCCATGCTGAAATGATAAGTGTGACCAGTAGATGGCAGTCACACATAAGAGATACGTGTCGACTGCAATATGACTCAAGTAAACACCAACATTTTATATGTTCCATTGAAAATATAGAACATTACACACGGCGCTCAAAAATCTATCAAAATGTTTTAGTGCGACTTTGGTAAGCTATGAAGCCGCACCGCTTGATGGATTGTACTGTGCTTCAACATACGAGTATTATTATGGTGTGTGTATAAGGTAAGACATATTATCTGGTGTTTTGTTTCGCAATATTATGCAAAAACAACTTTTCTTACCTTCTGGTACCTGCTGATCTGTATTTGGGATCTGCATAAGTCCTGAAAATATGCGCGCATCCGCCTTTCTAGTCCGTAGTCGATAAGCTTCTTCTTTTTCTCTACTTTCTTGTTATGAGACATTCATCCTCCGCTGTTGTCATTTCTAATATAAAGTAGTGTAAAGTTCTTGTCATGATCCATGTCGTGGATCATGTTTTATGTTCTGTTTTGGACTTCATAGTTCCGTTTTTTTGTGCACCCTTGTTTGTTTTAGTTACCATGGTTACTTATTATTTCCACCTGCCTCTAATTAGTGTTTGTCCACTCACCTGCTGCCCGAGCACTAATCAGGCCTTATTTAAACCTGCCTTGCCCTCCAGTCAGTGCTGAAGTATTGTTTGTTGTATGCTGTGGACTCCCTGTTTCATGCAATGCTCTGTTCATGCTTGTTTTCTGATGATTTCATGCTTAGTTCATGCTGCTCGTGCCTTGCCAAGTAAGTTTTGTTTATTTATGCCACAGTTAGCGACTTTTTGTTTCATGTCCATAGTTCAGGCTAAGTGTTAGCTTTTGTTTCCTGTGTTAAGTTGTGCCTTCGCCTTGTGCCCCTTTTTGTTTTCACCTTTTTTTTTTTAAACATTAAAACCATGTTTTCTTGTACACCGCCTGTCATCTCTGCATCTTGGGGTTCGTCACCTCCACATCATGACAGTTCTTACTTATATCTGTCAGTGAACTCGCCATGGAAGCGCTAAAACATACCGGTGTGGTGCGTTTACATTATTCACCCAAGGAACATTAGTTATTAGAGAGTTCCTGTCGGACAGTTTTTCACGGGTCACATGGTCCGGAAAATACGGTAAATTCTGGATTCGCCACATGACTGCAATGTCTGCTTGTGTTGAGCGGTGGGTGACAACAGCTGAAGATAAAATAGACAATAAAATACACTAAAGATGAAAAACAATGAAAATCATTCACATGAGCTTAAGAAACTAAAAACTGCAAATAGCTTAAAATAATTGTTATTTTTGTGCATCCTGTCCATGCATTTTATATGTCAAGTAACTGTTTGTATACCTATGTTAGGAGTAGGGTTGTCCCGATACCAATTTGTTGGTACTGGTACCGGTACAAAAATGTATTTCGATACACGAAAAATTGCATTATTGGCTTTACTTTAACAAACATTCTTATGGTACATTAAACATATGTTTCTTATTGCAATCGAAGAACAATTTTGTCCTTAAATAAAATAGTGAACATACAAGATAACTTGTCTTTTATTATTAAGTAAGCAAACAAAGGCTCCTAATTTGTTTGCTGACATATGCAGTAACATATTGTGTCATTGATCATTTTATTATTTTGTCAATATTATAAAGGACAAACTGTAAAAAAAAATATTATTAATCTACTTGTTCATTTACTGTTAATAGCTGCTTACTTTCTCTTTTAACATGTTCTATCTACACTTCTGTTAAAATGTAATAATCACTTATTCTTCTGTTGTTTGATACTTTCCATTAGTTTTGGATGATGCAACACATTTGGGTATCAATCCGATACCAAGAAGTTACAGGATCATACATTGGTCATATTCAAAGTCCTCTCAGGAACATATTTCCTGAGAGAAATAAAAAAAAAAAAACGAAAAAAGATTTTGTGACGATAAAAAATATCGATGTAATCATAGTAGTATCGACTCGATACGGTATTGCACTTGGTATCATTACAGTGTTAGCGGTGACGCTGTTGTATCCTCCTACGGTGTGTAGTGAACCATTGTTAGCTATTCCTTGTTCTGCATGGATAATACTTGTAAGAAACGTAGTTTATTTGTCGCCATGGAGTCGAGGATTAGTGATTTAGAAGTAGTTAAAACTCCCAACTGGGGATGGATGTTCGCTGCTAGCGAGCTAGTTAGCCATGTCTTAAAGCACCTCTTCCTGAGGGTGTTTCAGTGTTATAGCTTCACCTTTATTGTCAGTTTTTAGGCCAAAATGTGTCCGTTCTCCCTTTTCTGTGTCTGCTTGTAAGTACTCTGTGATTGTGCGCTGCCGAACATGCTCCTCTGCTCGTAAAACCAGCAATGACCGGGAATCGGTACTTTTCAAACAGAGTACAGTACGTTTTTGATTCATTAGTACTGCGATACTATACTAGTACCGGTATACCGTACAACCCATAGGAGTGTGTGTGTGATGGACAAGGGATGGTAGGAGGAGGGACGGGGGGTGAAAATGACGTTACGGGGGCCACAACCTTGGGAAAAAAGCTGCTTTTGAGTCTCTTTGTTCGAGTTTTAATGAACAGGCATCTGTATCCTGAGAGCAGAGGCGCAAACATGTGGTAGCCAGGATATGCCATGTCTCTGCTTATGCATGGCTTTCCGTTTGAGGCGTTCAAGGTACACTGTATTCAAGTCAGACCTGATATCTTCTGTGATGATTTTACCACACGAAACAGATGTTCCCTGTTTTCTACCGTGCAGCTGGAGTTCCAGACGGAGATGCACTCAATTGTGCACCAGTAGAAATTAAGCAGGATATGAGAGCGTAGTCCAAAGCCCTTCAGCTTATTTAGGAAAAATTGGTCTTTAATGGGCTTTCTTCACCAGGTGCGAGATGTTTAGGGACCACTTGAGATCTTTGGTGAGGTAAATACTTAAAGGCCTACTGAAACCCACTACTACCGACCATGCAGTCTGATAGTTTATATATCAATGATGAAATCTTAACATTGCAACACATGCCAATTACTAAAGTGCAATATTAAAATTTGTGCGAAATATCCTGCTGAAAACGTCTCGGTATGATGACGCCTGCGCGTGACGTCACGGATTGTAGAGGATTGTAGAGGATTGTAGAGGACATTTTGGGACAGCATGGTGGCCAGCTATTAAGTCGTCTGTTTTCATCGCAAAATTCCACAGTATTCTGGACATCTGTGTTGGTGAATCTTTTGCAATTTGTTCAATGAACAATGGAGACAGCAAAGAAGAAAGCTGTAGGTGGGAAGCGGTGTATTGCGGGCGGCTGCAGCAACACAAACACAGCCGGTGTATCATTGTTTACATTCCCGGAAGATGACTGTCGAGCTTTACCATTGGCCTGTGGAGAACTGGGACAACAGAGACTCTTACCAGGAGGACTTTTGAGTTGGATATGCAGACGCGGTACTGTGAGTACGCATGCAGCTGCGGCTTCCAAACATTTGATCGCTTGCCCGTACGTGCGTGCCGCTATGTGCATGTCACGTACGTAACTTTGGGGACTTTGGGGAAATATATGTGCTGTATGAACTTTGGGGAGGTGAACGGTACTTTGGGCTGTGGGATTGAGTGTGTTGTGCAGGTGTTTGAGTTGTATTGGCGGGTTATATGGACGGGAGGGGGGAGGTGTTTGTTATGCGGGATTAATTTGTGGCATATTAAATATAAGCCTGGTTGTGTTGTGGCTAATAGAGTATACATATGTCTTGTGTTTATTTACTGTTTTAGTCATTCCCAGCTGAATATCAGGTCCCACCCGCCCCTCACAGCATCTTCCCTATCTGAATCGCTCCCACTGCCCTCTAGTCCTTCACTCTCACTTTCCTCATCCACAAATCTTTCATCCTCGCTCAAATTAATGGGGAAATCGCCGCTTTCTCCGTCTGAATCGCTCTCGCTGCTGGTGGCCATGATGGTAAACAATGTGCAGATGTGAGGAGCTCCACAACCTGTGACGTCACGCTACTCGTCTGCTACTTCCGGTACAGGCAGGGCTTTTTTATCAGCGACCAAAAGTTGCAAAATTTATCGTCGATGTTCTCTACTAAATCCTTTCAGCAAAAATATGGCAATATCGCGAAATGATCAAGTATGACATAGAATGGACCTGCTATCCCCGTTTAAATAAGAAAATTGCATTTCAGTAGGCCTTTAAGTGTTTAACATGCTGCACAGTCTCCACCACCTCACCGTTTATTTAGGCCATCTAAAATATCATCTTCATGCGAGTGATACGCAAATCTATGGTCCCTTTAAAAAGAAAAGTGACACAAGTTTAAAATCGCTTTTAACAGGACATAAAAGCATGGTTGGCGGTAAAACTTTCTAAACTTAAATGAGAACAAGACGGAAATTATTTTATTTGACTCCAAAGTCAAACAGAATGCTCCCCCCAGTGACCTGTACCCCACTGATGACTTATTTAAAACCCACATGAAACGACTTGGTCGCATAGTGATGCGGGTGTGGTTCTCCCAAGGATGCAGACGGCTTCGGACACAGCTTGCAGGTAGGAAAATGATTTATTTTAAATATAAATCATATGATGGATAAACAAAAAAACATGCATGTAGCACAAAAGGCAAAACAAAAGGACTAGCGTGGGAGCTAGCAGGAAAAAATAGCATAGCGTGAAAAGCTAGCAGAATCAAAGTAGTCGTTAACAGTTGTATGGGAACAAACTACGAAGCCAGACAGAGTGAGGCCAGAGCAAAGACTAAATAGCCCTCTGATTAGCGCCCGGGCAACAGGTGCGCGTCCCGAACACTAACCAGAGGCAGGTGCGTACAATCTGCCGTCATGGCAACAGAAACAAACTAAACTCAAGGTGCTGAAAACACGTGACACAAACATAAACAAACTCTGATCCGGGCAGCGGATCGTAACAGTACCCCCCCCTTAAAGGACAGATTCCAGATGTCCCTTGACACTAAATAAAACTAGAACCAAAAAACAAGAAATAGTTCGAGAGTCAAGGGAGGGTGGAGGGAGGATGGTGGAGGGAGGATTTGGTGGTGGGTCGCCAGGCCACGTGTCCCCGAATCCACCGGGGAAGAGTCAGGTGGCGGCGGCGAGTGGAACGCCGCTGCCGCAGGCGAGGCGGGCGACCACGGAAAGGCCACATTCGTGGCTGCCGAGAAGGTGAGCGTGAGTGGCGCCAGAAGTTCAGCAGCCGGAGAGTTCTACGACTACGTCTCGGGTGTCGCTGCTGTTTGCGCCACTGGCGTCCATAAACAAACCTCCGAGAGCGCCGCTTGCGCAGCCAGACCACTCGAGGTCGCTGAGACGAAGACGAGGAGAGAGCAGACGTCGCCGTGGAAACAGGAGGAGCCGACGTCGCCGTGGAGGCAGGAGGAGCCGACGTCGCCGTGGAGGCAGGAGGAGACGTCGTCGCCGTGGAGGCAGGAGGAGACGTCGTCGCCGTGGAGGCAGGAGGAGACGTCGTCGCCGTGGAGGCAGGTGCAGGTTCTGGTACCAGCCGTGGAGCAGGTGCAGGTTCTGGTACCAGCCGTGGAGCAGGTGCAGGTTCTGGTACCAGCCGTGGAGCCGGCGCTGGTGTGGGTACCAGCCGTGGAGCCGGCGCTGGTGTGGGTACCAGCCGTGGAGCCGGCGCTGGTGTGGGTACCAGCCATGGAGCCGGCGCTGGTGTGGGTACCAGCCGTGGAGCCGGCGCTGGTGTTGGTCTTGGAGTCGGTGCTGGTGTGAGAACCAGCCTTGGAGCCGGCGCTGGTGTGAGAACCAGCCTTGGAGCCGGCGCTGGTGTGAGAACCAGCCTTGGAGCCGGCGCTGGTGTGAGAACCAGCCTTGGAGCTGGCGCTGGTGTGAGAACCAGCCTTGGAGCCGGCGCTGGTGTGAGAACCAGCCTTGGGTCTTGGCATGGTGGAGCTTGGCGTGGTGGAGGTACTGGAGACGAAGCTTGGTGTGTCAGCCGAGGTGTAGGAACAGGTGCTAGCCGAGGTGCAGCTTGAGGTGGCCTAGCTGGCGGTTGTGGCTTAGCAGGACGAAGGACTGGTGGCGGTGGCCGTGCAGGAGGTTGCGGTTTAGCACGCCGGAAGACTGGTGGCGGTGGCCTTGCAGGAAGTTGCGGTTTAGCACGCCGAAAGACTGGTGGCGGTGGCCGTGCAGGAGGTTGCGGCTTAGTACGCCGAAGTTGTGCCACCGCACTAGCACAGTTCCCAGTACTAGCCCCCCCCCTCAAGACGCGGATACCAGACGCGCTCTTTGCGGTTTGGAACCGTCTTCAAGGGTGGGTGGGGGGAGGTATGGAGGGGGGTATACTCTTCTTTAAATTGTCCAAATTGACTATTATTACTCCTCACTTGAGATTGGGTGGGAGCACAGGGGGAAAAAATATGTGCAGTGGGCGGAGCAATAGTCACTGGGGGCGGAAACAAAGTCACTGGAGGTGGAGTTTGAAAATCAGAATGTGACTGACTAGATTTACACTTAGCAAAAATGTCCTGATAATGTTTTATCTTAGAATGAAAATCATTTGGTATTGGCTGACAGAAAGAATTAGAAGAGGGAAAAAAAAAATCTTGTTCAATGATGTCATCAGAAGTGGGCGGAGTTACCTCTTCGGGAGGCGCCAATGAAATGACATCACTGTTGCAACTGTCCATGTGACTTACAGCCCAATCGGAGAATTTTTTGGCGAAGTGGTCGATGGGGTTGCCAAACATCTGAGGAGGGGGAGTTTGAGCTGCATGTAGCTTGCTTCGGTCCGGGGGAGGAGTTTGCAGGAGCGGCGCGTCTTGGCGGCGAGGGAAAGACCTCCTGGCCGGCTTCCGTCTTTGACGGCGCGCACGGTACTGCGGTGTAGCGGCGATGTCTTCCGACCAGAGGGAATCGATGGGGATAAGAGAGCCTCCAGGTCCCCACATGAGATTCGACCTCTCCTCCGTCGAATAGCGAAGCGTCTCGGCTTCCATCGCTCGCAACACCATGGGCGTACCTTCGTCCAACTCCTCGTTAGCCAGTGCGGGAGAATTGTTTTTTGCTGGCTTCCTACTGAAACGACTTGGTCGCATAGTGATGCGGGTGTGGTTCTCCCAAGGATGCAGACGGCTTCGGACACAGCTTGCAGGTAGGAAAATGATTTATTTTAAATATAAATCATATGATGGATAAACAAACTAAACTCAAGGTGCTGAAAACACGTGACACAAACATAAACAAACTCTGATCCGGGCAGCGGATCGTAACACCACAGTCACAAATCTTGGTTTTAAGTTCGAAAATGATTTTAAATTGGAGCAGCAGGTTAACTCCGTTGTACGATGTACCAACCCCGTTTCCATACGAGTTGGGAAATTGTGTTAGATGTCGATATAAACGGAATACAATGATTTGCAAATCATTTTCAACCCATATTCAGTTGAATTTGCTACAAAGACAACATATTTGATGTTCAAACTGATAAACATTTATTTTTTTGCAAATAATCATTAACTTTAGAATTTGATGCCAGCAACACGTGACGAAGAAGTTGGGAAAGGATGGCAGTAACAGGTGAACGGGCAAATTGGGAACAGGTGTGTGCCATGACTAGGTATAAAAGTAGATTCCATGAAATGCTCAGTCATTCACAAACAAGGATGGAGCGAGGGTCACCACTTTGTCAACAAATGCGTGAGCAAATTGTTGAACAGTTTAAGAAAAATCTTTCTCAACCAGCTATTGCAAGGAATTTAGGGATTTCACCATCTACGGTACGTTATATCATCAAAGGGTTCAGAGAATCTGGAGAAATCATTGCACGTAAGCAGCTAAGCCTGTGACCTTCGATCCCTCAGGCTGTACTGCATCAACAAGCGACATCAGTGTGTAAAGGATATCACCACATGGGCTCAGGAACACTTCAGAAACCCACTGTCAGTAACTACAGTTGGTCGCTACATCTGTAAGTGCAAGTTAAAACTCTCCTATGCAAGGCGAAAACCGTTTATCAACAACACCCAGAAACGCCGTCGGCTTCGCTGGGCCTGAGGTCATCTAAGATGGACTGATACAAAGTGGAAAAGTGTTCTGTGGTCTGACGAGTCCACATTTCAAATTGTTTTTGGAAACTGTGGACGTTGTGTCCTCTGGACCAAAGAGGAAAAGAACCATCCGGATTGTTATAGGCGCAAAGTTGAAAAGCCAGCATCTGTGATGGTATGGGGGTGTATTAGTGCCCAAGACATGGGTAACTTACACATCTGTGAAGGCGCCATTAATGCTGAAAGGTACATACAGGTTTTGGAGCAACATATGTTGCCATCCAAGCAACGTTACCATGGACGCCCCTGCTTATTTCAGCAAGACAATGCCAAGCCACGTGTTACATCAACGTGGCTTCATAGTAAAAGAGTGCGGGTACTAGACTGGCCTGCCTGTAGTCCAGACCTTTCTCCCATTGAAAATGTGTGACGTATTATGAAGCCTAAAATACCACAACGGAGACCCCCGGACTGTTGAACAACTTAAGCTGTACATCAAGCAAGAATGGGAAAGAATTCCACCTGAAAAGCTTCAAAAATTGGTCTCCTCAGTTCCCAAACGTTTACTGAGTGTTGTTAAAAGGAAAGGCCATGTAACACAGTGGTGAACATGCCCTTTCCCAACTACTTTGGCATGTGTTGCAGCCATGAAATTCTAAGTTAATTATTATTTGCAAAAAAAAAAAAAAGTTTATGAGTTTAAGCATCAAATATCTTGTCTTTATAGTGCATTCAACTGAATATGGGTTGAAAAGGATTTGCAAATCATTGTATTCCATTTATATTTACATCTAACACAATTTCCCAACTCATATGAAAACGGGGTTTGTAGTTTTTTTTATCAGTTTTATCTTTTAACGACTTCCAGCGGGTAATCCATGCTTTTATTTAATCACGTTTGGACTACTGCAACTCCCTCTACGTTGGAATGAACCAGGCCTCAATCGCTCGATTGCAGTTAGTCCAAAATGCTGCCGCTCGCCTTTTAACTGGCACTAAAAAACATGAACACATTCCACCATTTTAGCATCCCATCACTGGCTCCCAGTTCATTTTAGAAGTCATTTTAAAATATTGTTGTTTGTTTTTAAATCTCTTGATGGATAAGGGCCACAATATACACTATATTGCCATAAGTACTTGGCCACCCATCCAAATGATGAGAATCAGGTGTCTTAATCACATGGCCCGGCCACAGGTGTATAAAATCAAGCACTTAGGCATGGAAACTGTTTCTACAAACATTTGTGAAAGAATGGGCCGCTCTCAGTGATTTCCAGCGTGGAACTGTCATAGCATGCCACCTGTGCAACAAATCCAGTGGTGAAATTTCCTCGCTCCTAAATATTCCAAAGTAAAGTCGGCTTTATTATAAGAAAATGGAAGAGTTTGGGAACAACAGCAACTCAGCCACGAAGGGGTAGGCCACGTAAACTGACAGAGAGGGTCAGCGGATTCTGAGGCGCATAGTGCAAAGACTTTTTGCACAGTCAGTTGCCACAGAGCTCCAAACTTCATGTGACCACAGAACACTTATCCACTTTGTATCAGTCCATCTTAGATGAGCTCAGGCCCAGCGAAGCCGACGGCGTTTCTGGGTGTTGTTGATAAATGGCTTTCGCTTTGCATAGTAGAGTTTTAACTTGCACTTACAGATGTAGTGACCAACTGTAGTTACTGACAGTGGTTTTCTGAAGTATTCCTGAGTCCATGTGGTGATATCCTTTACACACTGATGTTGCTTTTTGATGCTTTACTGCCTGAGGGAATCGAAGGTCCGTAATATCATCGCTTACGTGCAGTGATTTCTCCAGATTCTCTGAACCTTTTGATGGTATTACGGACCGTAGATGGTGAAATCCCTAAATTCCTTGCAATAACTTGTTGAGAAATGTTGTTCTTAAACTGTTGGACAATTTGCTCATGTATTTGTTCACAAAATGGCGACCTTATATTTAGAACGTTTTCCAGTTCGAACATTAAGTATCTTGTATTTGCAGTCTATTCAATTGAATATAGGTTGAAAAGGATTTGCAAATCATTGTATTCTGTTTTTATTTACCATTTACACAATGTGCCAACTTCACTGGTTTTGGGTTTTGGTACATTCAATCGAGTTGAAAGGATACAGTGTGACTAGTAGGAGTCAAATTTAGAGGAATGCACTATTGTAGCTTGTAGTGCAAAATGCGAGAATTTAACAGTCCATGTGTTTAGTGCTTATATTACAGTTGAGCAAAACAGCCCTGAAATAGGTATTAGAATACCCATTACTCAGGCTATGATTTATAAGGAGATGCAATTAGCATTTTAAAGGATAATTAATTAAGTAAGTAATCTGTAATAACTCCAAATATTAACAGAAAAATACACCAAGTGCATTTTACGCCATAGTGCATACAACAACCATTGTCAAGTTTTTTAAGTATAGACAAATAACCATTGAACAGCCTATACAGTTAATTTTGAATGAATTATTCTCTATTCTCAGATTATTTACCAAGAGAAATACAAAATATAAATCAGTAAGCTACTTTTTTTTCTTACATTCTAAACATCGTCCCTTTAACTCTTGCAACTATCCATGAACACAGCGCTCAGTGAGCCACCGACTCACCAAACTTAGTCGGTTATCTACGCCTGCGGTGGGGCCTTTGAGAACGAGGGCTCTGAGGATGTGACATCACTCCACCGCTCCCGCTGTCCTTGAAGTCTACAGGAACGGGAGAGCCAAGGTAAGTGGTGGTGGGGTGAGAAGCAGTAGCCACAGGAATGCCCACAGCTGGATCTGATGAGGGCAAGCTTAAGCTGTAGTTAGCGCCGGAAAAGACCTGAGGCAGACCCAGTAGAGGGTCAGCAGGATCGACGTCGCCTGGGGGTGACAAGTCAATTGGTGTCCAGTTCTGCACCTGCTCCAGAGGCCCAGGTGTTATATAGTGGGTTGCGGCAGCAATAAGGCTTTAGGTGATCGTGATGAACCACCTTTACTTAAGTCTTTGGCCCTTTTCTGTATTCGATGGACAAGGTTTTCCAACTGACCCAGAGCAAAGAATGGCTCTTTGTAAGATGGGAGGAACTTCCTCACCTTATTCTTGGATCCAGCATCCAACATCATCCACCAGCATCTCTGGTGATTTGGTGCGTCAGCTCCAGTCGCTCTCGATGGGGCTGGACATACTCAGGGGCTGAAGGAGCAGGTTCAGGGTCAGTGGCAGGCCAGATACCAGGTACACTGGTCTGCTCACTTCCCAGCCAAATATCATGTAGTTAGGGGTGAAACCAGTGGAACTGTGCTTTGTTGCTATGCAGGCCACGACAGCTTGCCACGACAGCTTAGGAAATCATTAGGTCCCAATCCCACTGGCAACGCTCTGCTATTGTGGCCAGGATCTTTTGCAGGGTGGCATTGAACCTTTCAACCTGTCCATCGGACTGAGGACAGAAAAGCCTTGTGTGTTTTTTGTTGATCCCAACAAGCGTGCACATTTCCTGAAACACCTCAGACTCGAAGTCCGATGTCTGATCACTGTGCAGAGTCTATGGGGCTCCATCACGACACACACCCTCAGAGGCGAGCACTTCAGCCACAGTTACAATTTGTTCGTTAGGTATGGGAAAAACGTTGACCCATTTTGGGAAATAGTACTGTATTACCAACACATATCTGCTATTTCACTCATTTTCAATTAGTGGCCCCAAAATATCCAAAGCAATGTGCACCATAGGGGCTTCAACTCAAACTGTGGTACCCATGGGGGCTTGAGGTGTTTTCCATGGCCTGGCTTTTGATGAACAGTTGGTGCAGGTGTTACACCACAGTGCAATTTCCTACCGCATTCTGTAACAGAAATATCAGGTTTTTAGCTGAGCTGCAGTACCTTCAACACCAAAGTGTCCACCAATCTGTCCCTCATGAATCTGTCTCATGATGTCGGGCCAGAAGGTGCAGAGCAGCACCACTTGTGGATATAATTGGGTATTGTCAAGGCAGTAGAACCATCTCACTAGTATTCTGTCTCTGATGAAGAGGAAATTCCACTGGCTTTGTGGTTGGGCTGCATGAGGAGATTGTCACCCACATCTCCACTGGTTCTCAAACAGGTGCGATATCTGCATCCTCTTCCTGGGCTTGTCGCAACTCCACCAACCGCCAAACAGTTAATTTTTTCCTGTGTCTTAGTCAGGTATAATTTCTCTTGGGACTTTGAGTTGTCAGTGTCAGCTGGCGGGGACTTGTCTACTCCACTAGACTCACCTCTTCAAGAGCTAGGTGTCTCTCTACCTCCACTGGATCCAGCATTGTCCGGTTGATATCAGAGTCCAAATTGCACTGCGCAGTATGGTGATTGACATTCAACTGAAGAGGAGATGGACAGAACTGACGGTAAGGTCCCTGGGAGAGGCTGTCTGCGTTGCCGTGAAGCTGGCCAGGGTGATGGATGGTCTCAAAGTTGTATTTGCTGAGTCTTGGCAAGTTGCCCTGAAGCTCTTTAATTCTTGTGAACCACCGGAGGCTATTGTGGTCAGTGAGGAGACACAGGCGGAAGTGTGATGTGAAGTCAACCACAGATAGCAGTTCTTTCCGTGTGGTGCAATAATTCTGTTCAGTTTTGGATAGCACATGTTCCACGCCCTACTGAACTTGTGAGAAGACAGCGTCGATGCTGACGTCGCTCACATCTGTGTCCAGTACCCCAGGATTGCCGAGGTTGTTAGGAGACTTTTAGGTTTGTTAAATGCTACCTGCTTTGCACGCTCTTGGGGTCCACTGTCTGAACCACTTAGCAGCAGAGATGTTGTCCAGCGTATCCTGGATGTGGGATAGAGGATAGACGTCCTTAACTGTGCAGTCACTAAGGGCTCTATAGTCTATGCCAGTGGTTCTTAACCTTGTTTGAGGTACCGAACCCCACCAGTTTCATATGTGCATTCACCGAACCCTTCTTTAGTGAAAAATGTAACGTTTTTTTTTTTTTAATTCAAGACAAAATTATATGTTTTTTTTACTGGTGCACAAAATGAACCGTTCAAAGAACAAAACCAACACAGCGCATGAACTCACAACAAATTACACACCTGCAAATTAGATGGAAAATTAGAGGGAACATTGTTTGGGGGTATCCATAGTACGCCGATAGGGAGAAGTTTTTATTTACAAGATGAGTCGGGTGTGTCTTGACCTCCGCGGCGGAGGCTCCACCGAACCCCTGAGGCCGACTCACCGAACCCCTAAGGTTCGGTCGAACCCAGGTTAAGAACCACTGGTCTATGCAGAGATGGTATGCCCCATCTTTTTTACGTACAATCTATATGGGCGACGCCCAGCTGCTGTTGCTGCAGTGGGCCACGCCTGCCTCCAGGCTCTGTTGTATCTGTTGGTCAGCATCTTGTTGTTTCTCTAACGCCATTGGCCTTGGTGGTTGCTTAACCAGGAGGCCTGGCAAGGTTACAATATAATGCTGAATCAGGCTGGTCCTGCCGATGTCAAAGGGTTCGGTGGAGAACACATTTTCATAAGTGCACAGCAGTTTAGCTATCTGCTGTTGCCCCTCTTTAGTAAGCTCAGTAGAGCTTAGAGATTTTGTAGGTGCCGGGGAACGGAGAGTTCTGCCTGTTGGCAGTCTGTTCAGGGTGTTGGCTGCAGAGACATATGCTCCGAAGAGCGTGTTGGCGAGCAACGGAAACGGGTGGTGAAACATTGACGTGAGTTCCTAAAACACATTATTTTCACCTGTTTTCTGCTCATTGTCACCTATTTATTTTGTAACCCTCTATTTTGGCGAAGAAATATGACGCTTATCGCTTTTTGATGACGTATTGATAGGATAAATGTGACCCGATCTTTCCCCAAAAACATCTAAATCCAAACAACTTAGTGATTTCAGACCAGTTGCATTAACATAATTAATAATCATTTAAATCCTTGACAAAATGTTTAAAGGCCTGGTCATGTCTTCTATAGAGGGACTGTCATGTCTGTGTGATCATGTTTTGTTTTGGTTATGTTCGGTTTGGTTTTTGGACCCTTTGTGCACTCTTGTTTGTATTGTTTCTATGACAACCCATTAGTTTTCACCTGTCGTCATGTCACGCACCTGTCTCACGTTTTGCACTCGCGCACCTGTCACTAATCATTTCACTGTTATTTAAGCCTGTCTTTTTCTGTTGATCGTCCTGGTGACATTATCCATACTACCCTTGTTACGCCATTGATCACGTGTTCCATGCTATCGATTATTGCTCTGTCAAGTAAGTTTTTGTTATTAATGCCACAGTTAATAATTTTTGTTTCATGTTCATAGTTTTTTCCTTTGTGCTAGATTTGTTTTCATTAGCCACGTTTGTACTTCCGCCCTTGTGCGCGCTTTTTGTTTATTCCTTTTGTTAGTGTTAAAATAAAGATGTCCTTACCCTCACGCCATGTCCGATCCAGCTTTACTTGTATCTCGGGAAAACACAACCCTAAAAGCGCTATATAAATATAATTCACTTCACTTCAACCCTCACAGTCCACGTACTGACAGGGACGTGATCCACTACAATTTGCCCATTAATGAGGGAGAGGTTTGGCAAAGCTTTTTATACTCAACCGCCTCTACAAACAGCGGATTTTTCTTCAGCATTTAACAGAATGCAACCACATTGCTTAATAAAGGGGCTTGGGTCTAAATTTGAATTGTCTCATCAGCTAGTATTATGGATTTTAGACTTTTTAACTGGCAGAGAGCAAAGAGCCTCTGTAAACAGCGGTCTCTCTGACTCTGTAAACATGTCCACGGGTTCACCCCAAGTATGCGTTCTTTCAGCCTTACTTTTTTATTATGTATACAGATAAATGCAGGAGTAGGCAGGATAACAGCTATGCGATTAAATTCTCTGATGCCACGGCACTGATGTTCCTTCTCTATGGTTCACAATCAAAGCATGAGAGCGCCCGAACTGATTTTATCTCCTGGTGTGACTGTAAAATTTTGGATTTAAATATATCCAAATCCAAATGATTGATTATTGATTTGAGGAATTCCTACGGCCTTTGAGACACTTGTGATTAAGGGCTATATAAATAAACTATGAATTATTGATTGATTGATAAATCATTAAAGGCCTACTGAAATGCGATTTTCTTATTCAAACGGGGATAGCAGGTCCATTCTATGTGTCATACTTGATCATTTTGCGATATTGCCATATTTTTGCTCAAAGGATTTAGTAGAGAACATCGACGATAAAGTTCGCAAGTTTTGGTCGCTGTTAAAAAAGCCTTGCCTGTACCGGAAGTAGCAGACGATATGCGCGTGACGTCACAGGTTGTGGAGCTCCTCACATCTGCACATTGTTTACAATCATGGCCACCAGCAGCGAGAGCGATTAATTTGAGCGAGGATGAAAGATTTGTGGCTGAGGAAAGTGAGAGTGAAGGACTAGAGGGCAGTGGAGCGATTCAGATAGGGAAGATGCTGTGAGAGGCGGGTGGGACCTGATATTCAGCTGGGAATGACTAAAACAGTAAATAAACACAAGACATATATATACTCTATTAGCCACAACACAACCAGGCTTATAATTAATATGCCACAAATTAATCCCGCATAACAAACACCTCCCCCCTCCCGTCCACATAACCCGCCAATACAACTCAAACACCTGCACAACACTCAATCCCACAGCCCAAAGTACCGTTCACCTCCCCAAAGTTCATACAGCACATATATTTCCCCAAAGTCATGCACATAGCGGCATGCACGTACGGGCAAGCGATCAAATGTTTGGAAGCCGCAGCTGCATGCGTACTCACGGTACCGTGTCTGCGTATCCAACTCAAAGTCCTCCTGGTAAGAGTCTCTGTTGTCCCAGTTCTCCACAGGCCAATGGTAAAGCTTGACTGTCATCTTCCGGGAATGTAAACAATGAAACACCGGCTGTGATTGTGTTGCTGCAGTCGGCCGCAATACACCGCTTCCCACCTACAGCTTTCTTCTTTGCTGTCTCCATTGTTCATTGAACAAATTGCAAAAGATTCACCAACACAGATGTCCAGAATACTGTGGAATTTTGCGATGAAAACAGACGACTTAATAGCTGGCCACCATGCTGTCCCAAAATGTCCTCTACAATCCTGGACGTCACGCGCAGACGTCATCATACCGAGACGTTTTCAGCAGGATATTCCGCGCGAAATTTAAAATTGCACTTTAGTAAGCTAACCCGGCCGTATTGGCATGTGTTGCAATGTTAAGATTTCATCATTGATATATAAACTATCAGACTGCGTGGTCGGTAGTAGTGGGTTTCAGTAGGCCTTTAACTATACACTTAATAATGTTTTACAATGGTGACTGTTGAAACAGAGTAAATTAATTATATTTACATAATTTTAACCAGTAAAGGGCTGTTCAGTCTTACTGTGGATGTTCCACTGTGTACAAGAAACTACACAACTGCTTTCACGCTTGTTGTACACACACAAACAACTACTTTTCTTTAACCTAAAATGCGGTCAAGCACAGCTAAGTGTGCATCAAGGGGCGGGTACAAAACGTGGCTCTGCAGCAGGTACAAGGGGACAAGAGGCATCCATAGAGCAGCGCTGACCTTTTGTTGGAATGCGTTGGAGACGTCGCTCGCAGACTCTCAGTCAGCTGTCAGCTACTTGCATCCAGCCTGGTGGTGGGAGGGAGGCTCTGACACCAGCCTCCCACCATTGTGCCCTCTTTGTGTCATCCATCCCCTCGTTTTTGCAGCCCATATCCACGCCACACAAACAACCCACCCACCTGTCACACACGTTCACACACACACACACACACACACACATACACACAAGTGCAAACACACACACACTCACACAAACACTCATCCAGACACAAGCCTCCACACAAACATATTTTATCGAGTTGCAGCCAGGTATCGTCGCTACAAATAGCAAGTGTGGGCATTTGGGAGAAAATGGCAAAGCCTGCTGTAGGGCTGAGATAATCAGCAATGTGGAAGCTGCAAATGGACCCTGCATGAGTGGCATCAAACTGGATGTGTTTTTTTTTGTTGCGTTTGAAGTGTGCTTTGTCATCCTAAGGCCAAGTATGCACGTTGCCATTCTGCTGTATTACTGCAATATTCCTGACATAATGGATTATTTGTATATCTCTTATGTGTGACTGCCATATACTGGTCACACATATCACTGCGCCATGTACCAAATATATTAGCTTCGAGGTCCGTAAGCACGACCAGAATTATGCCGTACATTAGGCGCACCGGATTATAAGGCGCACTGTCCATTTTTAAGTGCGCCTTATAGTCCGGAAAAACACGGTATGGTATTTCCATTATAAAAGAACTTGTGAGAAGCGCTCACAATACAGTCATTCTTCAATGCAGCTCTGCGTGTGCATGACGATATGCCATGCCCTGGCCTACTTCTTCTAACCGCGACAAAAAAGGGTAAGTTTGCCGTTCTTGGCCATCTCATTTGCCAAACTTGCTGTGTTTAGGCGTGAAATCAATCAATCAATCAATCAATGTCTATTTATATAGCCTTAAATCACAAGTGTCTCAAAGGGCTGCACAAGCCACAACGACATCCTCGGTACAGAGCCCACATAAGGACAAGGAAAAACTCACCCCAGTGGGACGTCGATGTGAATGACTATGAGAAACCTTGGAGAGGACCGCATATGTGGGTAACCCCCCCCCCCCCCCCCCTCTAGGGGAGACCGAATGCAATGGATGTCGAGTGGGTCTGACATAATATTGTGAGAGTACAGTCCATAGTGGATCCAACATAATAGTAAGAGTCCAGTCCATAGTGGGGTCAGCAGGAAACCATCCTGAGCGGAGACGGGTCAGCAGCGCAGAGATGTTCCCAACCGATACACAGGCGAGCGGTCCACCCCGGGTCCCGACTCTGGACAGCCAGCACTTCATCCATGGCCACCGGACCTGTGTCTCCCCCTCCACAAGGGATAGGGGGAGCAGAGGAGAAAAGAAAAGAAACGGCAGATCAACTGGTCGAAAAAGGAGGGTCTATTTAAAGGCTAGAGTATACAAATGAGTTTTAAGATGGGACTTAAATGCTTCTACTGAGGTAGCATCTCTAACTGTTACTGGGAGGGCATTCCATAGTACTGGAGCCCGAATAGAAAACGCTCTATAGCCCGCAGACTTTTTTTGGGCTCTGGGAATCACTAATAAGCCAGAGTTCTTTGAACGCAGATTTCTTGCCGGGACATATGGTACAATACAATCGGCAAGATAGGATGGAGCTAGACCGTGTAGTATTTTATACGTAAGTAGTAAAACCTTAAAGTCGCATCTTAAGTGCACAGGAAGCCAGTGCAGGTGAGCCAGTATAGGGATATACTGTGTATATATGTATATAGGTATATACAGTGTAGGCGTAATATGATCAAACTTTCTTGTTCTTGTCAAAAGTCTAGCAGCCGCATTTTGTACCAACTGTAATCTTTTAATGCTAGACATAGGGAGACCCGAAATAATACGTTACAGTAATCGAGACAAGACGTAACGAACGCATGAATAATGATCTCAGCGTCGCTAGTGGACAAAATGGAACAAATTTTAGCGATATTACGGAGATGAAAGAAGGCCGTTTTAGTAACACTCTTAATGTGTGACTCAAAGGAGAGAGTTGGGTCGAAGATAATACCCAGATTCTTTACCGAGTCGCCTTGTGTAATTGTTTGGTTGTCAAATGTTAAGGTGGTATTATTAAATAAATGTCGGTGTCTAGCAGGACCGATAATCAGCATTTCCGTTTTCTTGGCATTGAGATGGGACCAAGCATGGTACAAAATTCCTAGCATGAGTGCACACTAGCCAACAAAAATATAGACACACTTTTGCAAGATTCATTGTCGTGTGGCACAGATCTTGCGCCCTCCATACACTTTACATCCGTCAGCTGCACTGTTATTCTACCTGCAGAAATTCCATATTTTCCAGGCTACAGAGCGCAGTGGTATTTCAGCCGCACCCACCAAATTTTAGAATAAATAAATAGGACTTTAGGCCGCAGATATATACAGGACAAGTCGCCACCTCATTGCAGGTCCAACACAGATAGACAGACAACATTCACACTCACTCTCCAATTTAGTGTTGCCAATCAACCTATCCCCAGGTGCATGTCTTTGGAGGTGGGAGGAAGCCGGGGTACCCGGAGGGAACCCACGCAGTCACGGTGAGAACATGCAAACTCCACACAGAATAATCCAGATTGTGATGATCTGTTGCCCGGATCATGTTTTGTTTAGTTTAAGACTCCCTTAGTTCGGTTTCAGCACCCCTGGGTTTGTGTCTCTTGGTTGCCACGGGTGTTGATTATTTTCACCTGCCTCTAATTAGTGTTTGGGATGCTCACCTGCTCCCAGGCACTAATCAGAGAGCTATTTATTCCTGCCATTCGCCACACTCGGTCTGGCTGTTTTGTTTACTCCTGCAACAAGTTACGTTGGTACACCTTTTGATTCCTGTTCCTGAGCTAAGCTTTGCCATTTGTTTGCTATTACACAACATTCACGATTGGTGATTTTTGCATTCTTGATTGATTTATCATAATAAATCATGTTTCTTACCTGCACGCTGATTCCGGAGTTCCGTCTGCATCTTGGGAAAACGATCCGCGCATTAACACGCAACACCAACGTAACACAGATATGTATTTACACATTATACAGTATTAGACTTAGACTTAGACTTAGACTTCCTTTTTATTGTCATTCAAATTTGAACTTTATAACACAGATAAGAACGAAATTTCGTTACATAAGCTCATGGTAGTGCAGAATAGAAAAGCAATAAGGTGCATATATAAATACATAAATATATATAGATAATATATATAATATATATATATAAAATAAATAAATATATATAAATGAATACATAGATTTCTGTACAGATAAATATATTGCACATTTATGGATGTATGTTACATTGTCTTTTTTATTCCAGCGAGTTAATCCATTTTGGGGGAGTTGAGGGGATGATTTAATTATGATGCGTTCAAGAGTCTTACGGCCTGAGGGAAGAAGCTGGAGGTTCTGCTTCGGAGGCTGCGAAACCTCTTTCTAGAGTCCAGCAGTGAAAACAGTCCTTGGTGGGGGTGGGAGGAGTCTTTGCAGATTTTCTGAGCCCTGGTCAGGCAGCGGCTTTTTGCGATCTCCTGGATAGGAGGAAGAGGAGTCCTGATGATCTTTTCCGCCGTCCTCACCACTCTCTGGAGAGACTTCCAGTCTGAGGCATTGCAGGCTCCAGTCCAGACAGAGATGCTGTTGGTCAGCAGGCTCTCTATAGTGCCTCTGTAGAATGTGCTGAGAATGGTATATACTCTCGAGGGCACAAGCCTCGTATAGGAACTTTTGAACATTTCTCTAAAATGTTGCCTAATGTTTGCAGTAGTCAATCATTTTGGATAGTAAAACCTTCTTTAATGACATGGCCTCGTTTTGGTTCATTTTCAAATTTAAAATGGATTATCACGATGCCTTTGAGGGTTTGAGAGTCCCAACAATGGCGGAAAGTCTTTCTCAACGCGGCACCAACGCAGATTGGCGCAGTAGTACCGCCAATCTCCCCAAAAGGCAGCGACAGTTGTCAAGTTTTATGGTATTGTGAGTGACGGATGTCCAGGGTGTGTAACACTGCTTTTGGCGAAGCATGGAGGATTGGTGCACCACCATGGAACGTCATCTAAACTGGCAATGTGTGAACGCCTCGGATGTGGTCCCCCCGGGCGACCGGTGCAATGGATCTAGTTAATATTGTGAGAGTCCAGTCCATAGTGGGGGCCAGCAGGGAATCATCTTGAGTGGAGACAAGTCAACAGCCCAGAGACGTCCCCAACTGATGCACAGATGAGCAACTTTGAACAGCATCTTGAATAACATCTGTGGTCACCAGATAACCTCTCCACGCAGGAGAGGGGGGCAGAGCAGAAAAAATATGGCAGATCAACTGGTCTAAAAAGGGGTCTATTTAAAAAACAAATGTCAAATATAAATCCGGACGTGGTCAAAAACACAACATTTCTCGAACTTTAGAGAGAAAAATTGTTTGAGATTTAAACAAGACTCTGCAAAGTTTCACGTCATATTGTTGAGAAGGCTCTTGATCATGATGGACTTCATGATCACCGTTCAACAAACACCTTATTGCTCTCACAACAGAACATCAATGCTTGACTGAAGTTTGCCAGAGATTATCTGAAACATTGATATGAGTTGTTTGGGAAAACATTGTTGCTTTTGTTTGATGAAAGAAAAGTGAGCATCTTCTTCTGGTGTTATTGTAGACTGTACTCATGTTTAGAGAGTCTTAACTTCTGTCTCTTGATGATGAGGCAAGCTAAAGCGAGCATGACGTCACACTGTTGCCCCAGTTGGACTTTCTCTTCTTAAAAGTTATCAATGTCCTCTTCATATTTGCACGTTTTGTATATTAAAATTACAAACCCCGCTTTCATATGAGTTGGGAAATTGTGTTAAGATGTAAATATAAACGGAACACAATGATTTGCAAATCCTTTTCAACCCATATTCAATTGAATGCACTACAAAGACAAGATATTTCATGTTCAAACTCATAAACTTTATTTTTTTTGCAAATAATAATTAACTTAGAATTTCATGGCTGCAACACGTGCCAAAGTAGTTGGGAAAGGGCATGTTCACCACTGTGTTACATGGCCTTTCCTTTTAACAACACTCAGTAAACGTTTGGGAACTCAGGAGACACATGTTTTAAGCTTCTCAGGTGGAATTCTTTCCCATTCTTGCTTGATGTGCAGCTTAAGTTGTTCAACAGTCCGGGGGTCTCCGTTGTGGTATTTTAGGCTTCATAATGCGCCACAAATTTTCAATGGGAGACCGGTCTGGACTACAGGCAGGCCAGTCTAGTACCCGCATTCTTTTACTATGAAGCCACGTTGATGTAACACGTGGCTTGGCATTGTCTTTCTGAAATAAGCAGGGGCGTCCATGGTAACGTTGCTTGGATGGCAACATATGTTGCTCCAAAACCTGTATGTACCTTTCAGCATTAATGGTGCCTTCACAGATGTGTAAGTTACCCATGTCTTGGGCACTAATACACCCCCATACCATCACAGATACTGGCTTTTCAACTTCGCGCCTATAACAATCCGGATGGTTCTTTTCCTCTTTGGTCCGGAGGACATGACATCCACAGTTTCCAAAAACAATTTGAAATGTGGACACATCAGACCACAGAACACTTTTCCATGTTGTATCAGTCCATCTTAGATGAGCTCAGGCCTAGCGAAGCCGACGGCGTTTCTGGGTGTTGTTGATAAACGGTTTTCGCCTTGCATAGGAGAGTTTTAACTTGCACTTACAGATGTAGCGACCAACTGTAGTTACTGACAGTGGGTTTCTGAAATGTTCCTGAGCCCATGTGGTGATATCCTTTACACACTGATGTCGCTTGTTGATGCAGTACAGCCTGAGGGATCTTAGCTGCTTACGTGCAGTGATTTCTCCAGATTCTCTGAACCCTTTGATGATATTACGAACTGTAGATGGTGAAATCCCTAAATTCCTTGCAATAGCTGGTTGAGAAAGGTTTTTCTTAAACTGTTCAACAATTTGCTCACGCATTTGTTGACAATGTGGTGACCCTCGCCCCATCTTTGTTTGTGAATGACTGAGCATTTCATGGAATCTTTTTTTATACCCAATCATGGCACCCACCTGTTCCCAATTTTCCTGTTCACCTGTGGGATGTTCCAAATAAGTGTTTGATGAGAATTCCTCAACTTTATCAGTATTTATTTCCACCTTTCCCAACTTCTTTGTCACGTGTTGCTGGCATCAAATTCTAAAGTTAATGACTATTTGCACACAAAAAAAATGTTTATCAGTTTGAACATCAAATATGTTGTCTTTATAGCATTATCAACTGAATATGGGTTGAAAATGATTTGCAAATCATTGTATTCCGTTTATATTTACATCTAACACAATTCCCCAACTCATATGGAAACAGGGTTTGTACATGTGCAGACACTTGTAATTTAGGGCTATATAAGTAAACTTTGATTGATTGATTGATTGACATCCACATCACAGACATGCTGACAACACTCCATACAATGGCGTGCGTTGTGTTTACATTCTGTTTCTGCAGCGCGGTTTTCTGTAATCAAAGTATTTTTTCGGTGGTCAAGTTTTTGGTACATCCCTTGTCAATAGTGTGCAAATAATAGGCTATATATATACATCGATTCATATTGTATTCGTGTGGTTTGGATTTGATGTCAATTTTTCCCATGTTTGCAAACACACCATCCCCCGCTGAAAGGTAATTGGCGGAAATAATGATGTGTTGTTGTGTGTTCGGGGAAGTTTGCATGTTTGCATGGGAGGTAAAACCTGCTGTAATTTGTTTGTTTTTATAAGAATGGTAATAAAAGTTAAACATAGCATTAAACTTGGTGTGATTTCTTCTGGGGGCTACAATATGTTATATTACTTTCATTTGTTTTCAAGTAAAACAAACCCCCTTATTTTCAAGGTGTGGCGGTAAGAAAAATGCCGTGGCAGCGCGCGACATTCAATTACATTAACCTTCCTCCTGTGTTAACTTTCTGTTCACATCTCTAGTGTTTGTGGGTCGGTTTTGACTTGTGTCTTAACTTAGCTGCAAAATTCACAAACAACAATTTACTATCATCCAAATGTGTTTCTCATGTCTTGGTTACCTTGTTACATTAGCTCATCCTTGAAAATATTGATTTAAATATTTTAGTGTAGGCCTCTGGGGCTTTTTTGTCAGTGTACTCCTGAATTTAACCACAAAAAGAACAGTAAAATGAATCTCAAGAAAATTATACAAAACACTAAAATGTTTTTGTGGTGCCTGTCTATTAATAGGGGTATTAGGACACATTTCTTAAATTAATGTATCATGTTTATGTTTTAATTTGATTACATTTAACTATAGTAACATATATGGTGTTACAAGTAAATGTTTCCTATGTACAGTACAGGCCAAAAGTTCGGACAAACCTTCTCATTCAATGCGTTTTCTTTATTTTCATGACTATTTACATTGTAATTGTAGATTGCCACTGCAGGCATCAAAACTATGACACCTGTGAAGTGAAAACCCTTTCAGGTGACTACCTCTTGAAGCTCATCAAGAGAATGCCAAGAGTGTGCAAAGCAGTAATCAGAGCAAATGGTGGCTATTTTGAAAAAACTAGAATATAAAACATGTTTTCAGTTATTTCACCTTTTTTGTGAAGTACATAACTCCACATGTGTTCATTCATAGTTTTGATGCCTTCAGTGACAATCTACAATGTAAATAGTCATGAAAATAAAGAAAACGCATTCAATGAGTACATGTGTCCAAATTTTTGGCCTGTACTGTATACTTACTTCAAAAAGAGGCAACACTAAATTTCCAAATGACACAGCTTTGTCTTTGTGAAGAGTATACATAAGTATTACGCTTCTGGGTTATTTTTGGACAACATTAGACAACAGTAGTGGTGTCTGTAAAAGCAAAGTTAGAGAAATAATTCTGGGGCTGGATCAGTTTTTTTCCACTGTGTCCCCCATGGTAAGTTACCCCCTCAGGAGTTATTGTCCAAAGTCATATTTGGTGGAAAAAACAAAACAAAAAAACTAACAATTTATATTGTGACCCTTAAGTCCAGTAGTAATATAAAGGACCACCCGTTTTCCTTAGTTTTTCTCAGGGATTCTACTTGCAGTTTTGTCTGTATACATTTGTAGATTCCATTCATAGCTTGCTTCACAGTCTGCCCAAATATTTATGCCATGCTTCATTGGATTACTGAGCATGTTGACGAAATATGCACTTTCCTCGGAACGGGACAAGGTGTTCACAAACTGTCACCTCTGGCTCTGGGTTGAATATCAGTGGAAGTAGCTGCACCCTTTTCTCCCAGATATCACTGATCACAAACTTGGTAGATCTTGCTCTGACACCTCTGTTGTCAAATCTAAGGACTCTTGATATTATTTGAACATTTTGAAGGGACAGTGTTCCCGGGAGAGTATTCTTGCCTGTTGAAGCGTCCCAAAGAGTAGCAGAGGCTTCAATGCAGGATCTGTAGACTTCAGCAAGAAGAAAACCAACATAATCGTCCAGGTATGAATGCCTTTCCACGTGTCGCCAAACACTTTTTATCCTTTAGTGTTTGTCATAGCAATCATGATTTTTGTTTGGTGACAATGGGATAAATAACTCAAAACATCTTTTGATGTCACTGAGTCTTGTCACAGCAAATCTTGTGATTCCAGGTGTCATTTTGATGACATTTGCAGCAGCTGCCCTGCCATGTTCATCATGAGGGTGTGAACTTGAACAGATTTGACCATTTTTGGACTTGAATCAGTCAGTTGTAGAAGTATCACTATTGGTGGCGTCTTCATCTGACTCATTTGATGTGCCTGTGTTTTCTGGACGATACTCCACATTGTCTACCACCTCAGAAACCGGTCCCTTGTGTATTGTTATTACACTCTGTATCCTCTTTCATTTTCAGCTTCAGTGCATTGTTTTGCGTCAGCATGAATCGGGTGTTTGCTTTTCTTGTCTTGAAGAATCCCTGAGAGTTTTGTAATTATTAAGGAACATGGATCTTGAATGCACCCAAGGTGAACCCAATCCAACCCTCCCCTCAAACCTCAGACTGCACATGCCCAAACTTCCAGTGCCTAGCATCCCCCGTACAATCCACTGCCCCCCAACAAAGAGTCGGATGGCATGGTATGTGTGCCATGACTGGACCAACAAAACCTCTAGGATTGGCACTTTAAACAGTCCTTCATCATCGTACCTCAACCAAGGGCACCGATCTACATTTCTGCCAGTGGGTGCTCGGACAAGCAGTAAATCTGACGATACTTTTCTGTGCATGTGCGGTTTTTGCTTGGTGGTGAGAAAGAATTTGCCATCAATTCCCACGTGGGTGCTCAGCATTGTCCGTGGGTGCTCGGGCCCTGAAGCACCCATGGCCTCAACACCTCGGGACCAAGAACGATGGACATCAATCATTAGTTCCTGGCCATTTGCAAGGCTTCCAACAGGTTGTTCCCAGAGGAAAGAGGCCATCAAGCCCAGAATTCCATTTAGCGGCATCAGCAGGAAGTTGCGAGCCAAGCATAAAGCACCGGAATTAGAAAAGGAAGGCAGCATTCATGTGCATCGTAAAGTCCAACCAAAAAGCAAACAATATAACCCCACAGAGATTTAGGTACTCTATAATCATTTACATATTTTTCCAACATTATCATTTACATTATTACCGTATTTTCCGGACCATAGGGCGCACCGGATTATAAGGCGCACTGCCGATGAGCGGGTCTAGTCAGGTCTATTTTCAAACAAAAGGCGCATTAAAGGAGTCATATTATTATTATTTATTTTTTCTAAATGTAAAACACTTCCTTGTGGTCTACATAACATGTAATGGTGGTTCTTTGGTTAAAATGTTGCATAGATTATGTTTTACAGATCATCTTCAAGTCACTTTCTGACAGTCGCTTCAGGATGTGACGTTTTGTGGACGGTCTTATTTACGTGGCTCACCTTCGGCAGCATCTTCTCCCCGTCATCTTTGTTGTAGCGGTGTAGCGTGCAAGGACGGGAGTGGAAGAAGTGTCAAAAGATGGAGCTAACTGTTTTAATGACATTCAGACTTGACTTGAATCAATAACGGAGCAGCATCTTCTCATCCGTGGCTCACTAGGGCAACAACAACGCCGGAAATGTGTCCCGTGAAAAAACGTCCGACCGGAACGCTCTAATAACTAAAGATCCTTGGGTGAATAATGTAAACTCATTACACAGGTATGTTTTAGCGCTTTCATAGTGAGTTTACTGACAAATGTAAGTAAGAAGTTTACACTACTTTATATTAGAAATGGTAACAGCGGAGGATGAATGTCCCATAACAAGAAGATAGAGAAAAAGAAGAAGCTTATCGACTACGGTGTTGTCACAGACTACAAAGGCGGACGCGCACAATTTTTCAGGACTTATGCAGATCCCAAACACAGATCAGCAGTTACCAGAAGATAAGAAAAGTTGCTTTTGAATAATATTGCAAAACAAAACGGCAGATAATATGTCTTACCTTATACACACATTATAACAACACTTGTATGTTGAAGCACAGTACAATCCAGCAAGCGGTGCGGCTTCATAGCTTACCAAAGTCGTATTAAAACATGATAGATTTTTGAGCGCCGTGTGTAATGTTCTATACTTTCAATGGAACATGTAACATTTTGCCGTTGTTTACTTGAGTCATATTGCAGTCTACTCGTATATCTTATGTGTGACCGCCATCATATTGCAGTCTACACGTATCTCTTATGTGTGACTGCCATCTACTGGTCACACTTATCATTACACCATGTACCAAATAAAATCGCTTTGAGGTCGGTAAGCACAACCAAAATTATTCCAAACATAATGCGCACCGGGTAATAAGGCGCACTGTCGAGTTTTGAGAAAATGAAAGGATTTTAAGTGCGCCTTGTAGTCCGAAAAATACGGTATTAATGCATGAGATGATATTTTTACTCATAATGTTCAGTTTTGTTTTCATAATGCATTTGATAAAATTACTGGATAAGTTTCTACGATACTAGATATACATTTTTTAATCTTTTAATTGAGGTGCTTACTTTTAGTTCATCATTCAGACTATTTCGTAACTTTACCCTCTAAACTGAATTACACGTTTTTTGAGTAGTCAATATTTTAGTTTTTTTGAAAATAGAAGTTCCTCTTAAATCGTGTTGACTCTGCCTTGGCTTGAATATTCTAAAGCATGGCTGTCAAACTCTGGCCCGCGGGCTAAATTTGGCCCGCCGTGTAATTTCACTTAGCCCTTGAGGCGATATCAAATTAACACTAAAGCTGGCCCACCGGTTATATATTGCGGCGGTGCCGCGGTAACACCACATTCACCGCTAATTCTAATACTTGCCAACCCTCCCGGGAGTCTTCCAAACTTCAGCGCCCCTCCCGAAAATCGTCAGGTCTGCTTTTCAGCCAGTCCAACGAGTGCTGGCCCAGTCACATAACATGTGCGGTTTCTGCACGCACACACAACTGAATGCAACGCATACTTCATCAACAGCGATACAGGTTACACTGAGGGTAGCCGAATAAAAAACTTTAACACTGTTAGAAATATACGCCACACTGTGTATCCACACCAAACAAGAATGACAAACACATTTCGGGAGAACATCCGCACCGTAACACAACATAAACACAACAGAACAAATACCCAGAACCCTTTGCAGCACTAACTCTTCCGGGACGCTACAAGGTGTGTGTGGGGGGGAGGTTTGGTGGTAGCGGGGGTGTATTTTGTAACGTCCCGGAAGAGTTAGTGCTGCAAAGGATTCTGGGTATTTGTTCTGTTGTGTTTATGTTGTGTTACGGTGCGGATGTTCTCCCGAAATGTGTTTGTCATTCTTGTTTGGTGTGGATTCACAGTGTGGCGTGTATTTCTAACAGTGTTAAAGGTTTTTATACTGGCACCCTCAGTGTGACCTGTATCACTGTTGATGAAGTATGCGTTGCATTCACTCGTGTGTGCCTACAGAAGCCGCACATATCTTGTGACTGGGTCTGAACGATGTTAGAATGGATGAAAAGCGGACGTGACGATAGCTTGTAGAGTACGTTAAAGGCAGTGCATTTAAGGCACGCCCCCAAGACTGTGGTCCGGGTGGACGAGATATAATGACTGATGAATAGCTTTGTTCGATAATGAAGGTTGCCTCAGCTCAAAGCCTGAGCCCCGACAATAATAAACTAGTATCCAAGAAAAGATGGCAGGTATCTGGCTTGGGCACATCAGATTAGATCAGTGTGTTGCAAACTGAGCAGTTTAAAGTCCTGAATGGTTGTTTTATTCATTGTTATTTTATTTTTAAATTTATTAGCCTGTGGAAAAAGTTAATGTTGATATTTACCTCAGAAGGCTGCAAATAGAAAATAGGCATTCAATTCTTATTTAAATTGTATTTGATATGCCATTGATATTTTTTAATTATTATTATTATTATTTGAAACTCGATTTTGCATGTCACTATACAGTTATATAAGCCTTGCTTGTTCAATATTCAATGCAAAACTTGTTTGGGTCCCTATTAAAAGGTTAATTTGTTCAACCTTGGCCCGCGGTTTTGTTCAGTTTTACATTTTGGCCCACTCTGTATTTGAGTTTGACACCCCTGTTCTAAAGCATCTGATTTATGTGGAAAATAGCTGTGACCTTGGAACTTATCTCCCTTGGCCTTCATGTATCAACATCATTAGGTTGTATTCAGTCAGGGGACTTTTTCTGCAATATTAACTTCTGATGAACGAAGTGCAGCAAACAATGTGTAAACTCTCTGAGCACACAAGTGGCCTCGATCTTACCACTAAAAGCAGATACGAGCAAAACAATCAACTACGCAATAGAATTGATCCCTATACTTTATCGAAAAATATTTGTCGAGCGATCTCAAAAATTATCCGTCAATCGTGTTCCCAGACATGACTATCCGTCATTCTACACTCTAGATATAGATGAAACTGTCAGGCTTGTTACTGAGAGTCTGGTTATGTTTGGGTTGTCGTCTGTGTTTGTGTTTATTTCCTGTCAGCACTCTTATTTTGGTTCCATTTCCTGCATGTCTCCCTGAGTGCTCGTTTCCCTCACCAGTCCCAGATTGGCAGCCTGGCACAATTGGTGCAGTTGCCAATCAGGCTACTACAGTATTTATGCCTGCCTCGCTCTCCAGTCATGGCTTGATGATCCTGTCAGGGACTGTTGTCGGTCTTGAACCCCAAGATGCAGAGATGGCAGGCGTAGCGCAGGAAAACATGACTTCACTGTCAAAAAACAAATAGTGCAACTGGTAAGTGAAAATGCAGGGAAAAAGGAAAAAGTAGTGGCTGCTGTTGGCAAGAGCTCTGTGCTCTTGTGTCATCCTTTTGTGTTCCTGATGTTTCCCTATTGTTTTCATGTGTTTTTTTTTTTTTGGGATGTGAATCAGCACCTCCTAATCCGAGTCCATGGCTCTCGCCCGGAAAAGGGTGGAGTGCCATCTCCGGGTTGGGGAGGAGACCCTGCCCCAAGTGGAGGAGTTCAAGTACCTCGGAGTCTTGTTCACGAGTGAGGGAAGAGTGGATCGTGAAATCGACAGGTGGATCGTAATGCGGATGCTGTATCGATCCGTTGTGGTGAAGAAGGAGCTGAGCCGGAAGGCAAAGCTCTCAATTTACCGGTCGATCTACGTTGCCATCCTCACCTGTGGTCATGAGCTTTGGGTTATGACCAAAAGGACAAGATCACGGGTACAAGCGGACAAAATTAGTTTCCTCCGCCGGGTGGCGGGGCTCTCCCTTAGAGATAGGGTGAGAAGCTCTGTCATCCAGGGGGAGCTCAAAGTAAAGCCGCTGCTCCTCCACATCGAGAGGAGCCAGATGAGGTGGTTCGGGCATCTGGTCAGGATGCCACCCGAACGCCTAACTAGGGAGATGTTTAGGGCACGTCCGACCGGTAGAAGGCCACGGGGAAGACCAAGGACACGTTGGGAAGACTATGTCTCCCGGCTGGCCTGGAAACACTTCGGGATCCCCCGGGTGGAGCTGGACGAAGTGGCTGGGGAGAGGGAAGACTGGGTTTCCCTGCTTAGGTTGCTTCCCCCGCGACCCGACCTCGGATAAGCGGAAGAAGATGGATGGATGGATGGATGGATGGTTTTTTTTGCCTTTTGGTTCGGGATCCTTCGGGACTGTGTGACAGGGTGGCACCCTCGTGACTTCCGCGGTGCTTTATTGTGAACTTCTGGATCTGCCTCCCGGGAGCCTTTTGGCCATGGAGACCAGCTGCTCGGTCTCTGCCACACCAGAGTTCATTTGGAGAGACTGGAGGAGATTCGGATGAAGAGACAGGGCTGCGGAGCTAGCGTTGAGCGCCGGGACAAACAAGCTTCACAGTGTTTTAGCTGAATGAGCAGGTATCGGACACCTCGTTCTCCTTAGACACATGCTTGTCCATGCAGACTGGACACTCGGCGAGAGTTGGTGGGCGGCCGAGAGTGGAGTCGGCTCTCTTGGTTGCTTTGTTGGGTCTGCTCCTGTCTCTGGCCATGCTCCCCCCACCCCAGCAGACAATGGCGTGAAACACCGCAGAGGCCACCACAGTGTATATGTTTTTTGTTGTTGATGTTGTTTTACTTTTGTGGCAGTGTTTAGAAGTGGCTGGTTGCATCAGCTCTGCTCTTTTAATGTCTTTAATGTTCTTTGTATTTTTTTTATGTTTCCCTCTTGCACACATACTTATGTGTGCTATGGCTTTGTTGTTCTTAAACAATTTGCTCATGCATTTGTTCCAAAACCTGTATGTACCTTTAAGCATTAATGGTGCCTTCACAGATTTGTAAGTTTCCCATGCCTTGGGCACTAATACACCCCCATACTATCACAGATGCTGGCTTTTGAACTTTGCGCCTATAACAATCCGCATGGTTCTTTTTTTTCTTTGGTCAGGAGGACACTACGTCCACAGTTTCCAAAAACAAATTGAAATGTGGACTCGTCAGACCACAGAACACTTTTCCACTTTGCATCAGTGCATCTTAGATGAGCTCGGGCCCAGCGAAGCTGGCGGCGTTTCTGGGTGTTGCTGATAAATGGCTTCCGCTTTGCATAGTAGAGTTTTAACTTGCACTTACAGATGTAGCGACCACCTGTGGTTACTGACAGTGTTTTTCTGAAGTGTTCCTGAGCCCTTGTGGTGATATCCTTTACACACTGATGGACGTCACAACGTGACGTCACATCGGGAAGCAATCCGCCATTTTCTCACTTTCATCGGTGTGTTGTCGGAGGGTGTAACAACACGAACAGGGACGGATTCAAGTTGCACCATTGGCCCAAAGATGCAAAAGTGGCAAGAAATTGGACGAAATTTGTTCAAAATACGAGGCTGTGGGGAAAGCCGACGAAATGGTCAGTCGTTTGTTCCGCACACTTTACCGACGAAAGCTATGCTACGACAGAGATGGCAAGAATGTGTGGATATCCTGTGACACTCAAAGCAGATGCTGACATCAACTCCAAAACTGGACAGATCAGCTTTCAGGAAAAGAGAGCGGATGAGGGTATGTCTACATAATATATTAATTGATGAAAACTTTATTCATTACTCGCGGTTTTACGTAAATTATTATACATAAACTGTTTACCAATAATTTAGCTTAAAAACATTTATTTTTATCAATCATTCGAGTACATTCGGGTAGTCTTGTGTAATGCAGTATTTTGTGTCTATTTAGGTATGGTTAACCTGAGTGCTGAAATCGTGGAAAAATATATGTTCTTAGCGCGCCTGAAATGGGCTGTCTGCACTCTCAAAGTGCATGTTGTTGCCAAATGTATTTCATATGCTGTAAACCTAGTTCATAGTTGTTAGTTTCCTTTAATACCAAACAAACACATACCAATCGTTGGTTAGAAGGCGATCGCCGAATTCGTCCTCGCTTTCTCCCGTGTCGCTGGCTGTCGTGTCGTTTTCGTCGGTTTCGCTTGCATACGGTTCAAACCGATATGGCTCAATAGCTTCAGTTTCGTCTTCAATTTCGTTTTCGCTACCTGCCTCCACACTATAACCATCCGTTTCAATACATTCGTAATCTGTTGAATCGCTTAAGCCGCTGAAATCCGAGTCTGAATCCGAGCTAATGTCGCTATATCTTGCTGTTCTGTGCGCCATGTTTGTTTGTATTGGCATCACTGTGTGACGTCACAGGAAAATGGACGGGTGTATATAACGATGGTTAAAATCAGGCACTTTGAAGCTTTTTTTAGGGATATTGTGTGATGGGTAAAATTTTGAAAAAAAACTTCGAAAAATAAAATAAGCCACTGGGAACTGATTTTTAATGGTTTTAACCCTTCTGAAATTGTGATAATGTTCCCCTTTAAAAACATACTTTTACTCCATGGCTTTTAACACTGAGTGATCTCCATCCTGGTATGGCGTCCCACAATGCACCTGCTGTGAACCTGTTTTTTATGTTTTATTTATTTTAATTTTTTTCATTTTTTATCGTGCTCTGTTTGTGTTGTGTTGTGCTTGCTCGTTTCTCTTGTGTTATCTTTTAACCTGTCCATCGTACAGCACTTTGGCTACCCCTGTGGTAAATTTTAAATGTGCCTTATAAGTAAAGTTGATTTGATGTGCAAATGAGCTAATATTTGCAAAACATAACAAAGTTTTCCAGTTCGAACGTTATGCATCTTGTCTTTGCAGTCTATTCAATTAAATATAGGTTGAAAAGGATTTGCAAATCATTGTATTTGTCACACCTGGGTGAAGTCTCGTTTGGGTTTTTGTCTTGTTTCAGGTTGTCTTGTCATTTCCTGTTTTATTTTGAAATGTTGACTCTCCCTCTCGTTTCAGTACACTTGCCTTTCCTCCTGTATCACTGGTCTGATGTCTTTCCTGATTGCCTGATTGTGCCCACCTGTGTCACCCTCCCTCATGTGTATAAATATCTCGTCCTCCTTTTGTCCTGTGCCAGAGTGTTTTCGTGTCTCCATGTGCGTACCTCCAGCGTTTCTTTGCCACAGCCTTGTCCACAGCCATAGCCACATCTTCGTGCACCTTTTTGATCCTCGAGAGTGTTTGGTTTGTAATGTTTTCAGGTAAGATTAGCTTCCTAGTAGTGATGGGTTGATGAGGCGTCATGAAGCGTTTTGACACATCGCAAAACTGTATTGATACTGTGTCGATACTGTGTCGCTAAATACTGACATCTGCTGGACATTAAAAATCCCTACAGGCAACCTATGGACTGACTCAACTGACATTTATTTTATGACCTAGTACAGGGGTCGGCAACCCAAAATGTTGAAGGAGCCATATTGGACCAAAAATACAAAAACAAATCTGTCTGGAGCCGCAAAAAATTAAAAGCCATATTACATACAGATAGTGTGTCATGAGATATACATTTGATTAAGAGGATTTATAGGAAACTAAATGACCTCAAATATAGCTACAAATGAGGCATAATGATGCAATATGTACATATAGCTAGCCTAAATAGCATGTTAGCATTGAGTAGCTTTCAGTCATGCAGTGACCAAATATGTCTGATTAGCATTCCACACAAGTCAATAACATCAGCAAAACTCACCTTTCATGCACAATGTTAAGTTTAGTGGACAAAATGAGACAGGAAAAGAAGTGGCATAAAACACGTCCTAGAAAGTCGGAGAAAGTTATACATGTAAACAAACTACGGTGAGTTCAAGGACCACCAATATTAGTAGGACAAAACGGCGCTCGCCAAATACTCGAATCAGTGAAGCATGTTTAATACAAACAGTGTGCTTTGTAACAATTAGGGAGGCTTGTGTCATGTTTGTCCTCCTTCAGAAACCATATTAAAACAAAAAATAGATTTTTTTTCCCCTCATCTTTTTCCATTTTTCTTACATTTTTGAAAAAGCTCCAGAGAGCCACTAGGGCGGCGCTAAAGATGCGGCTCTAGAGCCGCGGATTGCTGACCCCTGACCTAGTATATACAATAATATAAACCAAGTCACTGTATTTCATTTAGGATTATTTAATATCTTCATTTAAATCTTTTTTTGATAAAGTCAATAAATAATGTGAACATGTATCACAACATGGAAATCTAAGAGAACGTGTTGTGAATGAGGATGCTTGTGGACTGGGAATTTTTTTTTTTACACATTTTTATTTAAAAAAAAAAAACAGTTTTTCCAACGTATTAAATTTTAGACGATTTCTCTTCTTAGTTATTATGTCTCTGGCTATAGAAAAGACCCGCTCACAGGTCAAATAGGAGGCGTCATTTCGCGTATCGGTCACGTGACCGAAACAGCTCATGATCGGTCATGTGACTTTCTAAAAGCGGTACGCGCAGGGTTTTGTTCTATGAGCTGGACGCATGCGCCGATGCATCGGTGTTGCCGGACCCATCACTAGCTGGAGCGCTTTGTGTTTGTGAATAATTTTGTAAATATAGTGGTCAGGTTAGATCTTTGAAACACTCGTGATTTAGGGCTATATAAATAAATATTGATTGATTGATTGATCTATTTTTATAGCCTGTTTTGTTTCTCCCGTTTTTGGATCATTTCCCTGTTCTGAATAAAATAACTGCTTCTGAAATCATGCGTCTGTGTTCAGAGTCCTATTCTGGTCGTGCCGGTATTGCTTTTATTTACGATTTACAAACCCCGTTTCCATATGAGTTGGGAAATTGTGTTCGATGTAAATATAAACGGAATACAATGATTTGCAAATCCTTTTCAACCCATATTCAATTGAATGCACTACAAAGACAAGCAAATAATAATTAACTTAGAATTTCATGGCTGCAACACGTGTCAAAGTAGTTGGGAAAGGGCATGTTCACCACTGTGTTACATCACATTTTCTTTTAACAATACTCAATAAACGGGAACTGAGGAAACTAATTGTTGAAGCTTTGAAAGTGGAATTCTTTCCCATTCTTGTTTTATGTAGAGCTTCAGTCGTTCAACAGTCCGGGGTCTCCGCTGTCGTATTTTACGCTTCATAATGCGCCACACATTTTTGATGGGAGACAGGTCTGGACTGCAGGCGATCCAGGAAAGTACCCGCACTCTTTTTTTACGAAGTCACGCTGTTGTAACACGTGCTGAATGTGACTTGTCTTGCTGAAATAAGCAGGGGCGTCCATGAAAAAGACGGCGCTTAGATGGCAGCATATGTTGTTCCAAAACCTGTATGTACCTTTCAGCATTAATGGTGCCTTCACAGATGTGTAAGTTACCCATGCCACTAATGCACCCCCATACCATCACAGATGCTGGCTTTTGAACTTTGCGCCTATAACAGTCTGGATTGTTCGCTTCCCCCTTGGTCCGGATGACACGATGTCGAATATTTCCAAAAACAATTTGAAATGTGGACTTGTCAGACCACAGAACACTTTTCCACTTTGCATGAGTCCATCTTAGATGATCTCGGGCCCAGAGAAGCCGGCGGCGTTTCTGGATGTTGTTGATAAATGGCTTTCACTTTGAATAGTAGAGCTTTAACTTGCACTTACAGATGTAGCAACCAACTGTTTTTAGTGACAGTGGTTTTCTGAAGTTTTCCTGAGCCCATGTGGTGATATCCTTTAGAGATTGATGTCGGTTTTTGATACAGTGCCGTCTGAGGGATCAAAGGTCACGGTCATTCAATGTTGGTTTTCGGCCTTGCCGCTTACGTGGAGTGATTTCTCCAGATTCTCTGAACCTTTTGATGATATTATGGACCGTAGATGTTGAAATCCCTAAATTTCTTGCAATTGCACTTTGAGAATCGTTGTTTTTAAACTGTTTGACTATTTGCTCACGCAGTTGTGGACAAAGGGGTGTACCTCGCCCCATCCTTTCTTGTGAAAAACTGAGCATTTTTTGGGACGCTGTTTTTATACCCAATCATGGAACCCACCTGTTCCCAATTAGCCTGCACACCTGTGGGATGTTCCAAATAAGTGATAAATACTTTATCAGTTTTTATTGCCACCTTTCCCAACTTCTTTGTCACGTGTTGCTGGCATTAAATTCTAAAGTTAATGATTTTTTGCGAAAAAAAATGTTTATCAGTTTGAACATCAAATATATTGTCTTTGTAGCATATTCAACTGAATATGGGTTGAAAAAGATTTGCAAATCATTGTATTCCGTTTATATTTACATCTAACACAATTTCCCAACTCATATGGAAAGGGGGTTTGTACACAACGTGTCAACTTCACTGGTTTTGGGTTTTGTATAATTAAAGTCCAAAATGGGGCCACAAACAAAATCGAGTTTAGGGCCACACAAAGCCTAGGGCCCTGCATACAGGTTCATAAACATCAGCGGGGTTCTTTCTTTGTCATTTCGACTAATCCCTCAAAGTACAGTGTTGGGGTCAGGTGAGGACAGCGGTCCTTGGATTTTATCGTGGTGGTAGCAGTGAGTCCCCATGGACACCCTAGGTGCAATATTGTGTGTGTAGCTGCTGACAAAGGAGATTGTACTTGTTTGGCATTCCAAATGTAGGCGTCACATGCTTCAGGGTTCATAGGAGTGTTTCAGCAGGGCGGGACCTAACTTGTATGTTCAAAGTGTGTGTGTGTACAGAATGAGGTTTCAGATAGGAGTGTCGTGGTTTACGGGAAGACGAGGCCAAACCACATGCACACTGATGCTTGTCTTTGAGTAACATAGCGCACACAAATATGTGATATATTTAGCTCAAGGCTGGTTGACAGGTTCAAGTCGTTGCTTTACATGCGTGGCGCATATTACATTAATATCCGATTTTTACGTCAAGCGCTCGCGTTTACGTCACAGTGCATCCTCGCAGAGGCTGAATCATGCCACCTGAGCTGACAGCTGGCAGTCCGAAAGCTAATGGTTGTAGCAGCTGCATGCCGCTAATCCTGGTGCCAGGGACACTCAACTCTTCCCAAACAGGACAGCGAACTCTGACTCCCGCCAAGTGCTCATGACGTCCGCACCACAAGCAGAAGCTCTGTCATGTCTTGAATGACTGCTCCTGTGCAAGTCATCCTTGTCTCTTACCGCCACTTATTAACATACGGTACAGGCCAGAAGTTTGGACACACTTTCTCATTTCATCCCATTGATAAAGCAAGGAATTCCACTAATCAACCCTGTGAAGTGAAAACCATTTCAGGTGACTACCTCTTGAAGCTCATCGAGAGAATGCCAAGAGTGTGCAAAGCAGTAATCAGAGCAAAGGGTGGCTATTTTGAAGAAGCTAGCAGTTATTTCACCTTTTTTTTTGTGAAGTACATAACTCCACATAGTTTTGATGCCTTCAGTGACAATCTACAATGTACAAACCCCGTTTCCATATGAGTTGGGAAATTGTGTTAGATGTAAATATAAACGGAATACAATGATTTGCAAATCCTTTTCAACCCACATTCAGTTGAATGCACTACAAAGACAAGATATTTGATGTTCAAACTCATAAACTTTATTTTTATTTTGCAAATAATAATTAACTTAGAATTTCATGGCTGCAACACGTGCCAACGTAGTTGGGAAAGGGCATGTTCACCACTGTGTTACATGGCCTTTCCTTTTAACAACACTCAGTAAATGTTTGGGAACTGAGGAGACACATTTTTTAAGCTTCTCAGGTGGAATTCTTTCCCGTTCTTGCTTGATGTACAGCTTAAGTTGTTCAACAGTCCGGGGGTCTCCGTTGTGGTATTTTAGGCTTCATAATGCGCCACACATTTTCAATGGGAGACAGGTCTGGACTACAGGCAGGCCAGTCTAGTACCTGCACTCTTTTACTATGAAGCCACGTTGATGTAATACGTGGCTTGGCATTGTCTTGCTGAAATAAGCAGGGCCGTCCATGGTAACGTTGCTTGGATGGCAACATATGTTGTTCCAAAACCTGTATGTACCTTTCAGCATTAATGGTGCCTTCACAGATGTGTAAGTTACCCATGTCTTGGGCACTAACACACCCCCATACCATCACAGATGCTGGCTTTTCAACTTTGCGCCTATAACAATCCGGATGGTTCTTTTCCTCTTTGGTCCGGAGGACACAACGTTCACTGTTTCCAAAAACAATTTGAAATGTGGACTCGTCAGACCACAGAACACTTTTCCTTTTTGTATCAGTCCATCTTAGATGAGCTCAGGCCCAGCGAAGCCGACGGCGTTTCTGGGTGTTGTTGATAAACGGTTTTCGCCTTGCATAGGAGAGTTTTAACTTGCACTTACAGATGTAGCGACCAACTGTAGTTACTGACAGTGGGTTTCTAAAGTGTTCCTGAGCCCATGTGGTGATATCCTTTACACACTGATGTCGCTTGTTGATGCAGTACAGCCTGAGGGATCGAAGGTCACAGGCTTAGCTGCTTACGTGCAGTGATTTCTCCAGATTCTCTGAACCCTTTGGTGATATTACGGACCGTAGATGGTGAAATCCCTAAATTCCTTGCAATAGCTGGTTGAGAAAGGTTTTTCTTAAACTGTTCAACAATTTGCTCACGCATTTGTTGACAAAGTGGTGACCCTCGCCCCATCCTTGTTTGTGAATGACTGAGCATTTCATGGAATCTACTTTTATACCCAATCATGGCACCCACCTGTTCCCAATTTGCCTGTTCACCTGTGGGATGTTCCAAATAAGTGTTTGATGAGCATTCCTCAACTTTATCAGTATTTATTGCCACCTTTCCCAACTTCTTTGTCACGTGTTGCTGGCATCAAATTCTAAAGTTAATGATTATTTGCAAAAAAAAAATGTTTATCAGTTTGAACATCAAATATGTTGTCTTTGTAGCATATTCAACTGAATATGGGTTGAAAAGAATTTGCAAACCATTGTATTCCGTTTATATTTACATCTAACACAATTTCCCAGCTCATGTGGAAACGGGGTTTGTAAATATTCATGAAAATAAAGAAAACACATTGAATGAGAAGGTGTGGCCAAACTTTTGGCCTGTACTGTATGTATGCATCCATCTGATTTGTCTGTAAATGTAGGACATTTAATAAAAACAGCAGGATTACAAAAAAAGATTTGCAGGAGTAAAAGCTAATATTTTGATTTATTTTTGTGATGGTAACGCTTTAAATGTTCTGGACATTACATTGAGGAACATTGCATGTTTACACTGCTCAATGCAACACGTCCAAAAAGAAGCCAACAGCAGATTTATTTACTGCTTTTTTGTCTCAGCAAGGACATTACATTACAACACATTTCATCATTATGGCATTGCTAAAATTACACATTTAATGGTGGCTTTGGCACAGTCCTGTATTTTTAATGGCAATATATAATATTTGTCTCACAGAAGAGACATTAAAGGGGAACTGCGCTTTTTGGGAATTTTGCTTATCGTTCACAATCATTATGAAAGACATGACGACGGATGGACTTTTTTAAAAATGCATTCTAATATGTAAATACATGTAAATAAGAGTAAGCTGAGAGCGGAGCCAATAGGAGGTCCTCCATTCCGCCCATTAAACCCAATAAATAACCATCCAAAAAACGTCAATAACACACCATTTACATTTCGTGACAAGAATATTAACCAAGTGTTAGTGATATTGTTATTATAAGCACTGACACAGACAAACTATATATTGCAGCAAGGTGATCATCAGTTTATGCTGCTATTTTTACATCATTGAGTGGTCAGCTGTTTCCTTGCTTCCCTGCTCCTTGGAAATGTATTGTAGATAGAAGAAGGTTGAGGCAAATTCTAACAAGTTGGTACATTTTGACACCCAATTTAGACCCGGTAATGGTGAGAACGACACAAAAAGATGCTTGGCTCCACCTCCCTTCCCTTTTCTTCGCAAGGATAATGAGTCATTCTTCATCTAAACGGGAAATAACAAGATTCTATCAGTCAGCATCCTAATGACAGCATAGCTTGTACAGTAAGTTATGTTTTATTATGTGTGTTGGCACCCATGAAATCTGCAGTGAGTTTTAATCAGTGATCATTTTACTCAACGCAAGTCCAAATTTTACAAGAAAAACTGAACATTTGTGCAATATTATGATAAAAGTTTGAATTTTACTCAATAACAGTCGCAATGTTACAAGAAAAGTTTTACGAAAAGTTGTAATTTTACTCGACAAAAGTCACAATTTTATAAGAAAACTTTCAAATGTTGGCAATGTTATAATAATAATAATCGGAATTTTACTGGGCAAAATGATGACAACAGTCGTAATTTTACTCAAAAAATGTCACTATTTTACAAGAACAACAAAACAATTGGCAATATTGTGATAAAAGTAATAATTGTACATAAAGTAATATTTGTACGTGAAATTATTGCAATATTACAGAAACAGAAAGAATATGAAAAATTGTTGCCAATTTTATAGGAAAAAAGTCAACACATTGTGAGAAAAAGACTGCTTTTAGTTAATTTATTATTATTTATTGTTTTTGTTTGTAATTATTTTTTAATCATCATTATTTACTTCAAGTTATTACAGTATGAGTCTATATACATACTTATTTAATTATTTGTTTTAATTTTGGCCAAAGGGGGCGCATTTCAATTCCTTACACACACTTGTTATTACATATGCTGGCCAGAGGGGGAGCACTTAAATTTTTTACACACACTTGTTATGTCATATGTTGACCAGAGGGGAGCACTTTTAAAACTGACACACAGTCAATTTGAAAAATCCCTCCTTTTTGGGACCACCCTAATTTTGATAGATTTCACCACCTGGGGTACTTCTCTATTAGATGCAATGGTTTCCCGTATTGGGACCATAATTTATGTCTTAACTTGTTCACCGGTCCGCATATGGAAGGTACTTTTCCTTGTTGATGTCTCAAGAAGGGTAGAAATACAAGAACACACACACACACACACACACACACACACACACATACACACACACACACACACACACACACACACACACACACACACACACACACACACACAGTCTGAGTGTGGGATGTTGTCATTTATTTGTTGCCATCTTTAATTGCCCAGTCAGCAGGTGATGGCCCGGTTCAGACTTGTTGTTTATGTGTATACACATGCTCAAACTCAATATACCAAAAGAAGCAGAAGTTGTGGCGCTCAGTAAATAACAGCCTGAAACCTTTCACCAGATTGCTTTTTGCCATAAAATATTGTTATTTCTAAATTGTATTTGTGTTTGTTTAAAGATTTTGAATGGCACAGAATGTATCAAAGCCTCAATGGTGATATCAATATTCAATACTTATCAGTAGCAATAAACGGTTTTATTTATTGCCCACAACTTTCCAGCCATAGCAAATCAACAAATTTTCCCATATTAAATCATACTGCAAATGTCAAATTGTTGCCATCAGAAAACATTTTGAGAACTTTACAGTAACGTGAAAATTCTTAAATTACATCCGAACAAAAAAAAAGGCAAAAGTGGTCGCTTATTATTTTTCAACAGTCTTACAGTAATTGCCATACAGGTGTAAAAAGAAGCTAAGCACTTTAAAAAAAAGAACGCAATCTATCTCAACCTCTTACGGAATTTGTAAACACTAATGATAGCATTTATTTACTGTAACCACAAGGAGAGCGGGGTGTTAATTGGAAGCAGTCGATAATTGGAGAGGCTTTTATTTTCAAAATGTATGAAACTATTGTATTAAGCAACATAATTGTTTCACTTTATTAATGATTCAGAGTGCATCAGAATTTGAAAGGGAAAATACTTTGGCTTAAACCCTTTCGGTCTGCAACATTTTCAATTTATGAATGTACAACTGTTTGTTTATGTAAAACTGTTTGTTTATTTTGTTGACCACTGACCTAAGAAATAATAAACTAAAATGTAGCTCTCTTCGTCCACATGGTCCATAATTAACATTATAATTAGCACTATTTCACAACAGAACCAAGCAGACTGCTCGGCCAGCATTAATTCATTGTAAAACACACCTAAACCACACATTCTACAGAGGCACTATACAGAGCCTACTGACCAACTGCATGTCTGTCTGGACTGGAGTCTGCAGTGCCTCAGACTGGAAGTCTCTGCAGAGAGTGGTGAGGACGGTGGAAAAGATCATCAGGACTCCCTTTCCTCCTATCCAGGAGATCGTAAAAAGCCGCTGCCTGACCAGGGCTCGGAGAATCTGTAGAAACTCCTCCCACCGCCACCAAGGACTGTTTTCACTGCTGGATTGATTGAGACTTTTATTTGTAGATTGCATAGTACAGTACATAGTCCGTACAATTGACCACTAAATGGTAACACCCGAATAAGTTTTTCAACTTGTTTAAGTCGGGGTCCACGTTAATCACTTCATGGACTCTAGAAAGAGCCTCCGTTGCAGAACATCCAGGTTCTGTAACAGCTTCTTCCCTCAGGCCATAAGACTCTTGAACACATCAAAATAATCCCCTCTATTCCCCAAAAAACGGATAACTCGCTGGAATATAAAAACAATATAACATACATCCATAAACTGGTGATCTGTTTGATGACGTTCAGTTTAGCGGTGGTAAGGCCTTCAACGTTGAGCTGCAGTAACGCTAAACCAACTAGGCTTTTTGCGGTCTGCAGACGTGGTAAAGACATTAGTTTCGCTTTTGTAGGCTTTTTGAACCTGTAAGCTACTCGTAGGGGAGGCCACGTAGAGGCTGTCCTTGTCCATCTAGGCTGCACCACTACATCGACGACCCCACAGACGTCTCCGGGCAGGAACTGCCCCGGAAGCAGTGGACAACCCTTAACCGCTTGAGGACCGGCGTCGGACGCTACGGAGCAGCAATGAAGAGGTGGGGACTTGCGGAAGATGCCTCCTGCGAGTGTGGGGACCCAGTCCAAACAGTAAAGCATATAGTAACTAGTTGCCCCAAACACCAGCCACCGAATGGCGAACAAGGTCTGATTGACCTGGACGATGACACGTTGACCTGGCTTGCCTCAACAGAGCTGAAAATCTCAAGACACACAACAGAAGAAGAAGATCCATAAACGTGGATGCATATGCAAAAGTGCAATACATTTATCTGTACAGCAATCTATTTATTTATATCTGCACCTTATTGCTCTTTTATCCTGCACTACAACGAGCTAATGCAACAACATGTCGTTCTTATCTGTACTGTAAAGTTCAAATTTGAATGACAATAAAGAAAGTCTAAGTCTATGTCTGGAGCTGATTAGCAGTACTTTATTGTAGATAAAGCTGCTGAATGCTGACTACTTTTGAATCTTGTGGAGTTAATCAAATAAACTACGTCAGGAAGTTGTGTACAGTAGCAATGTGTCAATCACTTTCAAAATAGATTCTTAGAGCAAAAGACGTCTACCTGCAACTCTCTCTCTCTTTCTGTCTCACCGTCTACTTAAGGATGTTGACGGGTTCTTTCTGTAGGCTCTGGTTTGTGGAAGGTGGTGTGGCCAAACTGCGGCGCTTTGTTTACCCTATGTGACTTGCTCTATACTTGTTCTCAACGGTCTGCACACCCCACTTCGTTCATGCCCTCTCATTGTTCCCTGTCACATGCTGGGTTCCCCCAATAAGAAGAGAGAATGCCTGCTTTTCTTTTACGTTTCTGTGGAGGACATCCTTGCCGTCTAGCTTTTGAAAAACAGTGGAAAGTTGGCCATACAGAATGTTTTAAGGCAGACTTCCGCCCGGCGACCAAACCACATGCCATCACCAAGGTGGAGACAGCAGGCATCTTAGCACTGGCCAGAAACTCAACATTTGACACCTTGTCCCGCCACTTGATCTTCATCACAGAGCTGACATGGCACTGCTGTAGTCAGCGAGCTGCCTGAGGTGACGTTAATATAGGCAAAAGGTCTCACCCCCAAACAACATCGTTGAGATAATCACTGCCCTGTACAATTTTAATTTGGTGACCATTTTGATGTTCTGAGACCAAACACGCTCATGGATTAAACAGGCTTTTCTGATTCCAGTCTCAATCCTCAGCCTATCAAAGGAAGCTGTTGATGTGATGGTGCTGCCCAGTTTGTAGAATTTCTGAAATGGGTTTAGCAGAGTGTTGTGTGTTCCTCACTTCAGTTTTTGTCAGGCTACAGTCAATCCAAATGTATTGGCTGAGATTGCAAAACTGAAGCTAATGACCACCACAGTTGCCACTTTAGATTTTGCTCTTAATCTGGACGTCTTAAAAAGTCCACCAACAGTTCTGGTTTACACGAATACAAAGGCTGTGTTCATATTTAGTTCGGCATCTTGAAGAACTAAGGCAAACAATAGTCCAAACAAAGTGAGCACAAGTACACTTCCTGTCTTGACACCATTTCTGACAGGGAAATGGGTCAGAGAGCTCACCACCCAAACTTGTGCGTCCTTCTTGGAATTCCCAAATGATGTTTGTCAGACAGGGTGGGCAGCCAAACCTGGGTAAGAGTTTACACCGACCCCATTTTTTGACTGTCAAAATCCTTCGTCAGATCTCGAAATGTCACATATTCTGATGGATGGAGATTGGGTGGTCCGTTGTTTGTTCCCTGTTGGGTAGTGTCCATGCTCGTGTGTTTCAGCTTCACACTTTGGTGTTTGTATCAATGGCTTGGTACGGGAGCTTTTTGTTTGGTGTGGGTCCTGTGGCTCGGTTGTTTGGGCAGTGGTGTGTTTGTGCAGGTTGAGATTGGGGAGTGGAGTTTCTTGGTGGGGGGTGGAGGTGATGTCTCTTGTTTGCATGTTGGCGTTTGGGCTGGCTAGCGGACTGGCGTTGGTTGGTTTTCATGGTTTTGTCGGGGTGTGGTTGTCGCAATTTTTCCGTCGTTTTGATTTGATGCGGTGGTGTTTTGCAGCGTTTGTCATTGCTGCCATTTGTTTGTGGTACGAGCACCCGTGTCTGCTGGTCTGGTGCGAGGGGGTTGCCACCATTGTGGTCCATGGCGGCGCATTGCGCATTGCAGTTGTCATGGCTAGCAAACTTTGTTTTCGTTTCTCGTGATGATGGTGGCTTGTCGGGTGCTAGCCCTGGCCTACCCTTGTACTCTGCTACACCGTCCTTGGCACCTGGTGTTGTGCCATGATCTGGGTTTGGGCTTGTCAGTGGTTGTCGCTGGGATTGCCAGGCCTGTGGGAGTGGGGATTAGTGTCACTTGCGGAGCCTGCTTGGCCCCCAGGGCTGCTGCGGCTGGGTTGCATGTCTGGGGCCCTTGGGTCCCGCTGCCCACCATTCTTCCGGATATTCCGGCTCGGTGCAGGCCTGGTGGGTCTAGTCCCCATGCGGGATCTGTCATGACGCCTCGGTATGCTGCGGCGTTGTACCCTGGCAGCCAATTCCCCAGCAGCTGGTTACCGGGGCAGTGACCTTGTGTGTCAGCGTGTCTGTGATATCCTCCTTTTTTTCCCCCTCAGAGGAAGGCTCTGCTGAGGCAGTTGCTGAATGTCCCATGTTCATTGTTGGGGTGCCTGCAGAGGTGAGGAAGGTGGTTCCTGTGACTATGCGCTGGGGCAGTACTGCTTCGGCCCACTTGAGTGGGGCGGCCCAAGAATTGCCCCATCGTGCTCTCATTGAGTGGAAAGGGGTTGGGTTTGTGGAGTTTGTGTTGCTGGTAGGGCAGGGCGGTCTTCCTGTTCAGCTGCGGGGAGCCTCTGGACCTCTCGGGGCGAGGCCTCCCGTCTTTCTGCCCGCATGAGATGTTGTTTTTCGCTTGCTTATAGGCTGGTTGTCTCCTGCTTCTCCTGTGCATTGTCCTCGGCCAGGCGCTTCTGTTTACGGTCTGCCGCTGACCTGGTGGGCCCCTTCCTGGGGGTCCTGTCGCTTGCCAGCCTGCCCGCGTGGGGCCAGTGGTCCCTTGCTCCCTGGGCACTGCACCTGCTGTCTTTTTTTTGTTGCTGTTTTCGTACTTTGGCTCCCGCACATACTTGGAGACAAATATATTATATATGCAAACATACATACGCACATGCACACAAAAATTCATATATACATAAATACGTACATTCATACATACATACGCACATGCATAGGTGCATATGCACATACCTAGATACATTCGCACATACATTCTTTGTACAATTATACATACATGCATACTGTACATACACATACACTTGCACATACAGTTTACATACATTCATTCATACATTCATAAATAATCATTAGGGCTGCGAATCTTTGGGTGTCCCACGATTTGATTCAATATCGATTCTTGGGGTCACAATTCGATTATAAATCGATTTTTTTCGATTCAACGCGATTCTCGATTCAAAAACGATATTTTTCCGATTCAAAACAATTCTCTTTTTATTCAATACATATCATTTCAGCAGGGTCTACCCCAGTCTGCTTACATGCAAGCAGAGTAGTAGATTTTTGTAAAAATCTTTTATAATTGTAAAGGACAATGTTTTATCAACTGATTGCAATAATGTAAATTTGTTTTAACTATTAAATGAACCAAAAATATGACTTTTTTTTAATCTTTTTGGACACAGTGTGTTGTCAAGCTTATGAGATGCGATGCAAGTGTAAGCCACTGTGACACTATTGTTCATTTTTTTTTTTTTTTTTTTTTTTTTTTTTATAAATGTCTAATGATAATGTCAATGAGGGATTTTTAATCACTGCTATGTTGAAATTGTTACTAATATTGATACTGTTGTTGATAATATTGTTTTGTTGGATTGGTTAATTAAAAAAATAAAAATAATAATAATTTTAAAAAACAACATTAAAAAAAATAGATTTTTGAAAAATGAGAATCGATACTGAATCGTACAACGTGAGAATGGCGATTTGAATTCGAATCGATTTTTTTCCCACACCCCTAATAATCACAAGCACCTGTCATCGAACAGACATTAACATTGTCCTCCTACCCTGAGGGAAAATGGGTAGAAAAACGGCACATTGTTAAAGCTTAACCTATTTTTCCCATAACAATCTGTAAGGTTAATATAGTCCGCTCCTCTCTCTTCCTCCCTTCTTTATCTGCTTTCCTTTGTAATTTAAGTATTCATTACTTTTACAGTATGTATTGTTGCATTTGAAGCGATTGTAATGTTGATAATAGAGGGTAATTATTATTATCAATATTACTATTTCTATTGGTATTTTTTAGAGATGCATGATAATATTGGCATGCCGATATTATCGGCCGATAAATGCGTTAAAATGTAATATCGGAAATTATCGGTATCGTTTTTTTATTATCAGCATCGTTTTTTATTTATTTATTTTATTTTATTTTTATTTTTTAATTAAATCAACATAAAAAAACACAATATACACTTACAATTAGTGCATCAACCCAAAAAACCTTCCTCCCCCAGTCACACTCATTCACACAAAAGGGTTGTTTCTTTCTGTTATTAATAGTCTGGTTCCTACATTATATATCAATATATATCAATACAGTCTGCAAGGGATACAGTCCGTAAGCACACATGATTGTGCGTGCTGCTGGCCCACTAATAGTACTAACCTTTAACAGTTAACTTTACTAATTTTCATTCATTACTAGTTTCTATGTAACTGTTTTAATATTGTTTTACTTTATTTTTTATTCAAGAAAATGTTTTTAATTTATTTATCTTATTTTATTTTATTCCATTTTTTAAAAAGTACCTTATCTTCACCATACCTGGTTGTCCAAATTAGGCATAATAATGTGTTAATTCCACGACTATATATATCGGTTGATATCGGTATCGGTTGATATCGGTATCGGTAATTAAAGAGTTGGACAATATCGGAATATCGGATATCGGCAAAAAGCCATTATCGGACATCCCTAGTATTTTTATTGCTCCATATGTAGTGCAATAATATTCATTTTCATTTCTATGTTAGGACTACAGTATCTACTTCATTATTTGTTTATTTACAGAAAATGTTCCGGTCAGACTGCACCGAACATTAGATATATTCATTTAATAAAGTAAAATACAAATAAGGCAACAAGAGAAGTATCCCACACTTCTCTGTTGTAAAGCAATTCTGTACTGCAGATATGGGCCTGTACATTAATATTATGATTGCCTAAGTAGCTGGACAGGACAAAAATAAGTCTTTCGGAAGATCAGTTGTTTCAAAGAGTCAAAGGAAGAGCTGGTGCAGGTAAGAAATTAGGTTATCACCGCCATGATGGTAGATCTCAGCTGCAATGCAATCTCGTCCAGATGTTTTATTGATCTTCAACTGCTTGAGAGCAGCAACAAGTTCTTCATAAGTTGGCAGAGCATCTAGCTCATGTACAGTAGGCCAAATATGAACTCCATTAAGAGCTTCTTCTGTGGTAAATCCTGGCCTGTTAAGCAGTTCTTAGAACTGTTCCTACTATCTTTACATATGGTCAGTTTTCTCAGTTAATGCTTGTGTGCCGACTCTACTAAGTAGCTGAGCAGTTACTTGCCTTCATGGCCCATTAATGACCTTGATTGCCTTGAAGAAGTTGGAAGAGTCATTACAGTCAATGAATGCTTAACATAGTGGCTTTGCCCTCCCACCACTGATTTTTCATTGTGCGTAAGTGTCTCTGTAGAGTAGTTTTAGTTTTTACAAAAGCACTCTTCTTGGTGGCTGATGATGGACAGACTAATAAAGCCTGATGACCCCTAGATTTCTCCTCGAGTAGAGCCTATACTACCCCATCTGACTTGTCAAACTAGTCTTGGTGCTTACACTTACACAATTATACACAATTTATTTTGGGCTGTTCCAGTGTTGCACATTCTGTCTGATCGAGGGAGTTTTTACCAAGAGGCACAAACTGACCAATCCATCCGGTGATCAGTTAAACACTCTAGCACCATGCTTGAACCTGGTTACTCGGACGTCAGAGATGTATTGTTGGCGAGTTGACCTGGGGTGCATCCATCTACGCTTTGACTTGTGTGGTAGACGGAACAAGGTGTTAGTGATGCAGAGTTTGAATTCTGTGCATAGTGAGTGGAGGAGCAAGATTCAAGATCAAGATTCTTTATTGTTGTTCATTATTTAACATGTAAGAGACACATAAGAACTGAAATGTCATTTTCGGCACAGTCCCACTAAGAGCAGACATACGTTACAAGGGGGACAAGACGGGACCGCCAACGGATCAGCCACTTACGGCGCTCCTTAAAAAAGGTGGGAAAAAGGTGACATTGGGAAAGGGGGAAGAGTAAAAAAAAATATCAGTCTAAGGCTGGACCCTCAGGAGGGGTCCAGACTGAGTCCGAGGAAAAAACCTCACATAGCATGGCACACATAAACATGATACATGTAATCACAACAACTCGCAACAGAGGGGTGAGGGATTTGGGGCCCTGGAGGCCGGCTGCCGCTATAAAGCGCTATTCAGCCATCCACAACCCCGGAGGAATTAAGCAGTGGTGAAGGCGTTGATTGGGGGAGGGGCGGGTGCGTGCATGTATGCCCAATTAACTTGGGTGAGATGTTGAAATGTTTTTGTGGACTGGGGCCGATCTCTAAGTTCGACACCAGCAGACCACTACTATTACATTTGCCCACTCCTTCAGGACCAGTGACTTTAGGCAACAATGAACAATCTCTGCGAACACGAGTAGAACGATTCCTTGACATCACTGGGGTTGGTCACAGTTGGGGCATAGGCGTTAATGACGGTAAGGAAACATATGTCTTGAAGTGGGGTGTGGAACATTGGGATTTGATCTGACACAGCAACAGGGAGAGTGGGTAGCTTAGCAACAAGGTCCTTCCTGATGGCTAAGCAAACCGCAGACTCCCTTCTGGCATCCACAGGTTTGCCAGCCCAGAAAAAGGTGTGACCTCCTCCTTCACTCAGAGCACCTTCCTCGTGAAGTCTAGACTCCTGTAGTGTTGCAATGTCTACATTTTTCTAATGAAGGACACATGCTTTAAGTACAGCAGGGGTCACAAATCTTTTTGAAACCAAGAGCTACTTCTTGGGTACTGATTAATACGAAGGGCTACCAGTTTGATACGCACTTAAATGAATTGCCAGAAATAGCCAATTTGCTCAATTTACCTTTAACTCTATGTTATTATTAATAATTAATGATATTTATCTTTGTGGAGACGCTGATTATCTTAATGATTTCTCACAAGAAATATATATAGAAACAGATAAATATCAATATGCAACACTTTATTTTTGTATTTTCTCTAGGTGCACATTTTTCGAATTGAACATTTTCAAATGATCACTTCTAAGACAGTCTTGTGAAATCACAATATCCCATTTTAACTATCTTGCCACTAACATTTTTATAAAAAAGGAGAAAACATGAAAAAAATGAAAATTAAATTTTGAAACATAGTTTATCTTCAATTTCGACTCTTTAAAATTCAAAATTAAACCTAAAAAAAAGTAGAGAAAAACCAGCTAATTTGAATCTTTTTGAAAAAATTAAAAAAATACTTTATGGAACATCACTAGTAAAGATTAATTTTAGAATTTTGATGACATGTTTTAAATAGGTTAAAATCCAATCTGCACTTTGTTAGAATATATAACAAATTGGACCAAGCTATATTTCTAAGAAAGACAAATCATTATTTCTTCTAGATTTTCCAGAACAAAAATTTTAAAAGAATTTCAAAAGGCTTTGAAATAAGATTTAAATTTGTTTCTACAGATGTTCTAGATTTGCCAGAGTAATTTTTTTGAATTTTAATCATAATAAGTTTGAAGACATATTTCACAAATATTCTTCGTCGAAAAAACAGAAGCTAAAATGAAGAATTAAATTGAAATGTAATTATTATTCTTTACAATAAAAAAAAAAAAAAGTACTCGAACATTGATTTAAATTGTCAGGAAAGAAGAGGAAGGAATTTAAAAGGTAAAAAGGTATATGTGTTTAAAAATTCTAAAATCATTTTTAAGGTTGTATTTTTTTCTCTAAAATTGTCTTTCTGAAAATTATAAGAAGCAAAGTAAAAAAAGTGAAGACCAAGTCTTTAAAATATTTTCTTGGATTTTCAAAATCTATTTGAGTTTTGTCTCTGTTAGAATTAAAAATGTCGAGCAAAGCGAGACCAGCTTGCTAGTAAATAAATAACATTTAAAAAATAGAGGCAGCTCACTGGTAAGTGCTGCTATTTAAGCTATTTTTAGAACAGGCCAGCGGGCGACTCATCTGGTCCTTACGGGCGACCTGGCACCGTGTTGGTGACCCCTGAAGTACAGTATGCCCCTCTGGTCAGTTATATTTTGAGTTGTCCAGCAGCGTTCATATATTCAAGGAGACCACAATCGGATTATGCTTGCGTTCCTTATTGAATTTAGAGGACGATCCGCCAGCCGTAGTAGATCGGCTGGTTGATGTGAGCGGGCTTTGTTGGCCCACATTTTATAGGTCCTTCCCTAAATACTAGGGCAGGGGTGCTCATTACGTCGATCGCGAGCTACCGGTCGATCGTGGAGGGTGTGTCAGTCGATCACCAGCCAGGCATTAAAAAAATAATCCTAAAAATGAGCGATTATAAATCTTCACCAACACGTCACTTTCATCATTTGATTGACATTCACGGCACCCGAGGGTCTTCTGAGATTACGCTGGCTGCTGCCAGCTCATTAAAATTACCCACAGGAAGGCGGGAAACACTTTATTTCAACAGACTCTGGCGCCGTACCTGTCGTCAAAACTCCAAAGACCGACTGCACAGTTGCACAATAAAAGCTCTGCTTCATCCTGCCTGCGCTAACAAAATAAGAGTCTCAGAAAGCTGGCGTGCACAAGCTAGCAAGCTACGGAGTTTTCCGACAATGTATTTCTTGTAAATGTATACAAAGGAGTACGGAAGCTGGATAAATAAGATGCCAAAAACCAACCACTTTCATGTGGTATTGGACAGAAAGGAGGAATTTTTTTCTCCTCCATTCGAAAATGCGGACGTTATCAGCATTCCAATCAATGCAAGTCATCAGAATCAGGTAATACACCAACTTATATTCTTGTCTTCATGAAAGAAAGGAATCTATATGTGTTAAACATGCTTGTATTATCTTTAACCACCTTTAAGTTGTTAACAATATTAACTATATGTGTTAAACATGCTTGTATTATCTTTAAACACCTTTAACTTATTACCAATATTAACTATAAGTGTTAAACATGCTTGTATTATCTTTAAACACCTTTAACTTGTTAACAATATTAACTATATGTGTTAAACATGCTTGTATTATCATTAAACACCTTTAACTTGTTAACAATATTAACTATATGTATTAAACATACTTGTCTTTTCATTAAACACCTTTAATTTATTAACAATATTAACTATATGTGTTAAACATGCTTGCATTATCATTAAACATCTTTAACTTGTTGACAATATTAACTATATGTGTTAAACATGCTTGCATTATCATTAAACATCTTTAACTTGTTGACAATATTAACTATATGTGTTAAACATGCTTGCATTATCTTTAAATACCTTTAACTTATTAACAATATTAACTATATGTGTTAAACATGCTTGCATTATCTTTAAACACCTTTAACTTATTACCAATATTAACTATACGTGTTAAACATGCTTGTATTATCTTTAAACACCTTTAACTTGATAACAATATTAACTATATGTGTTAAACATGCTTGTATTATCTTTAAACACCTTTAACTTGTTGACAATATTAACTATATGTGTTAAACATTCTTGTATTATCATTAAACACCTTTAACTTATTACCAATATTAACTATAAGTGTTAAACATGCTTGTATTATCATTAAACACCTTTAATTTGTTAACAATATTAACTATATGTGTTAAACATGCTTGCATTATCTTTAAACACCTTTAACTTATTAACAATATTAACTATATGTGTTAAACATGCTTGTATTATCATTAAACACCTTTAACTTGTTAACAATATTAACTATATGTATTAAACATACTTGCATTTTCATTAAACACCTTTAATTTATTAACAATATTAACTATGTGTTAAACATGCCTGTATTATCATTAAACACCTTTAACTTGTTAACAAAAACATATATTTCATAAATAAGTAAATATAAATTATATATATGAATGAGGTAGATCCCCACGACTTGATCAATTGAAAAGTAGCTCGCCTGCAGAAAAAGTGTGAGCACCCCTGTACTAGGGTGAGCAGTGTCTACCTGAACATGGCTGCTCAGACACAGGGACTGACTCATTGGAACGCCCCTCTGTCTTCCAGATGCAACCATATTTCCACTGCCGCCTGCATGCAGACTCATGACTACGGCTTCCAGCTGGTCAAACCAAGCGATTCGCCATTATAAGACTTTTACTGTGAGGATTACCTCAATCCTCGAAAAGAAACTGGATTCAGGTGAGTGCGGGGTTGCACAGGTACAGCCTCACCTTCTTGACGTGGCCTCCAAAATCCAGCAGCAGAGTAGGAGCTGGAGGGCTTGCGGTTACAGACAGACAGCAAATAGAGAGACTGTAGATTCCTTTGTGTTGATTTCACATGATTATTGAAAATGTGGCCTTTATGCATTTGACGGAAAACAACATTACTTAGAACCAATCAGCCTGTCTCATATTGTATTGAAAAATAGCTCTTTATAACTTCCAGACCTCAACGTCCTGACATTATGTCTGCGTAGGTGGCAGGTAGCTAATCCCTATTGGCTGACACTACCTGCTCTTTGCACAGCGTAGGAAAATAGGCCAACAAGCTTGTTTTCTATATAAAGCTCTAATGTGTTTATTCGAGTGACAATAATTCGGAATGAAGGCGTGACAATGTGCATTCCTCCTCGCCTACTGGGGAATTCCCATTTGTGCTGCACCTTACTTAACTGTCATTACTGAATAGCACATTTCATATTACTGCGTCATTTAGGATTCAGACACCTCCCCCACCCAAAAAAAAATTGCAATGTTACCCTCTTCTTTGCCCCTTACAGGCCTGTTTTGCAACCTTGAACAATGCCATCTGTGTTATTAATGACATTTAGCGAGTTGTTGCCGAAGTTCAGAGCAGACCAGACATCTTCAGAATGCCTCCACTGACAGATTACGCGCTCGGGAGCCTTTTGAGAGGTGGGATTGTTCCATTACTGCAAATAGAAAGCCAATGTGCAACACTGAAAAGGTCACACAGTCCAATATAGAGGCCCCTGACTCGTGGTAACTATGTAAGGTCATAATATTGAATGAAACGGCAGCGTGCTTGTATAACACTTTTGCATGCTAACATTTGCTAACTATCATTATAACCGGGGTCGGCGTGAATGTCACGGTGGTACTCGAGGAAAGGTCAGTGGGCCAAAGAAGGTATGGTCAATACATTCGTCACATGGTGTGTTGCACACAAGGTAGTGGATCATCCCTACGGCTCGAAAGCAAAAGTCAATTGCATTGCAGTTTATATGTGTTCTCTAAAATGCATTAAAAAGTTTGTTTATATGGTAACATTTATAATTTTTGGGCCACTTATAAGGACACACAGCCTGTTTCCGGAAGAAGCTAAATAAAAATATACTGAATGTACTATTTATCCAGATTTATTGTTATTGTAATCAATCCTACACGGAAATTAATGTGTAAACAAAATCTAGGACTACCAAAATTCACATTTGTCAGTCATGTTCATACTTGCCAACCCTCCCGGATTTTCCGGGAGACTCCCGAAATTCAGCGTCTCTCCTGAAAACCTCCCGGGACAAATTTTCTCCCGAAAATCTCACTAAATTCAGGCGGAGCTGGAGGCCACGCCCCCTCCAGCTCCATGCGGACCTGAGTGACGTGTTGACAGCCTGTTCACACGTCCGCTTTCCCACAATATAAACAGCTAATGATCGAGGGCGAGTTCTTGGTTTCTTTTGTGGGTTTATTGTTAGGCAGTTTCATTAACGTCCTCCCAGCGCGGCAACAACACACAACTGCAGCAGTCAAGTTTTCGTCTACCGTAAAGCAGTTCGTCTGCCGTAAACAGCAATGTTGTGACACTTTTAAACAGGACAATACTGCTATCTACTGTACATGCATATGTGACCCACCCATAATGTGTCACATTTTTGTGTTGATTTATTTATTTTATTTTGTGGTTTGAATTCGTTTTTGGAGCTGTCATTACACATTTATCAGTATTCACATTGGTCAGTAGGGGGCAGTAGGGCGTTTCTTCCTAATTGAATGCTATCACCTGCAGACCGGAAGTGTCTTGTCATTCTGATGAGAGCGACCAGTCTGTGAACAATTGAAACGTCCTGTGTGCTTTTTACTCCTGTATAACAGGTTAGTTTTGGTGAATCAACTCACTGAATAATATCCATGTGATCTTTATAAGTTTAAGTACACATTCTGATGGTGGAGCCTAACTCTAAAGTGTTTGAGTTGTAGTTTGTATTTGTGAATGAATCCAGTGCACAGCTGCAGTAATCAATACAAAAAGGCGACGTGAGTGCGCAGTCTTTATATAGGAACTTCTGATCCTAATTCAGACTCCCAAATTAGAGCTCCCGTTTTCTTATTGATTGTATAATGTATATTTGTATAATGTGTGTGTTCTGAAATAGTGACAGAGAATAGAACAAGGATGGACAATTCAACCCTTAACTCATCAATGAGTAGATGAGTGTTATGTGTGTGTATGTGTAAATAAATGAACACTGAAATTCAGATATTTCTTTTATTTATATATATATATATATATATGTATATGTAATGAAATATATATATATATATATATATATATATATATATATATATATATATATAGCTAGAATTCACTGAAAGTCAAGTATTTCTTATATATATATATATATATATATATATATATATCTTAACCACGCCCCCCGCCCCACCCCCGACCACGCCCCCCACCCCCCACCTCCCGAAATCGGAGGTCTCAAGGTTGGCAAGTATGGTCATGTTTTGTGTTTATGTGACTGTTTTAATACACTATATTGCCAAAAGTATTTGGCCACCTGCCTTGACCCACATATGAACTTGAAGTGCCATCCCATTCCTAACCCATAGGGTTCAATATGATTTTGCAGCTATTACAGCTTCAACTCTTCTGGGAAGGCTGTCCACAATGTTGCGGAGTGTGTTTATAGGAATTTTCGACCATTCTTCCAAAAGCGCATTAGTGAGGTCACACACTGATGTTGGTCAAGAAGCTCTCAGTCTCCGTTCTAATTCATCCCAAAGGTGTTCTGTCGGGTTCAGGTCAGGACTCTGTGCAGGCCAGTCAAGTTCATCCACACCAGACTCTGTCATTCATGTCTTTATGGACCTTGCTTTGTGCACTGGTGCACAGTCATGTTTGAAGAAGAAGGGGCCTGCTCCAAACGGTTCCCACAAGGTTGGGAGCATGAAATTGTCCAAAATGTTTTGGTATCCCAGAGCATTCAAAGTTCCTTTCACTGGAACTAAGGGGCCAAGCCCAACTCTTGAAAAACAACCCCACACCATAATTCTTCCTCAACCAAATTTGCAGTCTGAAATGTAGAGTTCTCCTCTCAACCTCCAAACCCAGACTCGTCCATCAGATTGCCAGATGTAAAAGCCTGATTCATCACTCCAGAGAACGCGTCTCCACTGCTCTAGAGTCCAGTGGCGACGTGCTTTACGCCACTGCATCCGACGCTTCGCATTGGACTTGGTGATGTATGACTTAGATACAGCTGCTCGGCCATGGAAACCCATAACATGAAGCTCTCCGCGTGCTGTACGTGGGCTAATTGGAAGGTCACATTAAGTTTGGAGCTCTGTAGCAACTGACTGTACAGTGACACACCCACTCAGTCACTAAGGTGTCCCCCTAATGGACAATTAAAGGAATATTTTAGGTATTCTAGTACGGTGAAATAAAAATTATTCATTTTGGGAAAAACTATGCATAAGGTAAATTTCAATTAAACCGAAAGAAGTACCTTACAAAAAAACGTGATTCAGCAGGAACCAAAGGGTTAACTGTGTGCACAGGTTTTGCTTTTTCTTTAGCTTTTATGCGATACTTGCAGCATGCTTCATCACAGAGCTGTATTTGTTTGATTTGTTTTGTTCAATTAGTTTGCATGTTTCAATTTTACTATTACTTGTTTGTTACTTAAAATATCACCTGTTCAGGGTTGTTTATGTCAATTTGACACATAAAGAGACTCTCTCGCCCCTTCACACTTCAAGTTTTGCAGTTTTTAATTTGTTAATATATATTTTTTGGCCTAAATTAAGTCATAAATGAAGTGTTTATGTATTACAGTACAACATATTGTAGGGTTGTCCCGATACCAAAATATTGGTATCGCTACCGGTACCAAAATGATACCGATACTTTTCGATATTTTTCAAAATAAAGGGGAGCACAAAAAATGTCATTATTGGCTTCCTTTTTAACAGAAAATCTTACTATACATTAAGCATACGTTTTGGTATTGCACTCATATAACAATTTTAGAAGATTGGAATTTAAAATAAAAGGCTTTAAACATAGTGGGATTTTTACAAAAATGGGAGCTAACAAAAGGAGACCAAAATGAGGACCGTGGAGGATTATAAACCAACTCAGGGAATTGCAAGACATTCAAGCAAAAATACAAAACAACCAGACGGCACTGGAAAAAGCCACGACAAGAAAAACACAAGGCTAGCGGGTGCAGCAGAGAAGCCACCAGGCATGACGGACCAGGGAGACGAAAACTTGCCGAGGGCCCTACAACAGTCAAGATACTGCTTAAGTAGGCCTGGGCAAATTGAAAACAGTTTGCACATGTCTCGCAACTCCGCCCACCAGAGGGAAAACAAAACTCTAGGCAGAAATAAATACAAACCCCGTTTCCATATGAGTTGAGAAATTGTGTTAGATGTAAATATAAACGGAATACAATGATTTGCAAATCATTTTCAACCCATATTCAGTTGAATATGTTACAAAGACAACATATTTGATGTTCTAACTGATAATCATTAACTCTAGAATTTGATGCCAGCAACACGCGACAAAGAAGTTGGGAAAGGTGGCAATAAATACTGATAAAGTTGAGGAATGCTCATCAAACACTTATTTGGAACATCCCACAGGTGAACAGGCAAATTGGGAACAGGTGGGTGCTATGATTTGGTATAAAGGTAGATTCCATGAAATGCTCAGTCATTCACAAACAAGGATGGGCCGAGGGTCACCACTTTGTCTACAAATGCGTGAGCAAATTGTTGAACAGTTTAAGAAAAACCTTTCTCAACCAGCTATTGCAAGGAATTTAGGGATTTCACCATCTACGGTCAGTAATATCATCAAAGGGTTCAGGGAATCTGGAGAAATCACTGCACGTAAGCAGCTAAGCCTGTGACCTTCGATCCCTCAGGCTGTACTGCATCAACAAGCGACATCAGTGTGTAAAGGATATCACCACATGGGCTCAGGAACACTTCAGAAACCCACTGTTAGTAACTACAGTTGGTCGCTACATCTGTAAGTGCAAGTTAAAACTCTCCTATGCAAGGCGAAAACCGTTTATCAACAACACCCAAAAACGCTGTCGGCTTCGCTTGGCCTGAGCTCATCTAAGATGGACTGATACAAAGTGGAAAAGTGTTCTGTGGTCTGACGAGTCCACATTTCAAATTGTTTTTGGAAAATGTGGACGTTGTGTCCTCCGGACCAAAGAGGAAAAGAACCATCCGGATTGTTATAGGCGCAAAGTTGAAAAGCCAGCATCTGTGATGGTTTGGGGGTGTATTAGTGCCCAAGACATGGGTAACTTACACATCTGTGAAGGCGCCATTAATGCTGAAAGTTACATACAGGTTTTGGAGCAACATATGTTGCCATCCAAGCAACGTTACCATGGACGCCCCTGCTTATTTCAGCAAGACAATGCCAAGCCACATGTTACATCAACGTGGCTTCATAGTAAAAGAGTGCAGGTACTAGACTGGCCTGCCTGTAGTCCAGACCTGTCTCCCATTGAATATGTGTGGCGCATTATGAAGCCTAAAATACCACAACGGAGACCCCCGGACTGTTGAACAACTTAAGCTGTACATCAAGCAAGAATGGGAAATAATTCCACTTGAGAAGCTTCAAAAATGTGTCTCCTCAGTTCCCAAACGTTTACTGAGTGTTGTTAAAAGGAAAGGCCATGTAACACAGTGGTGAACATGCCCTTTCCCAACTACTTTGGCACATGTTGCAGCCATGAAATTCTAAGTTAATTATTATTTGCAAAAAAAACAACTAAAGTTTATGAGTTTGAACATCAAATATGTTGTCTTTGTAGTGCATTCAACTGAATATGGGTTGAAAAGGATTTGCAAATCATTGTATTCCGTTTATATTTACATCTAACACAATTTCCCAACTCATATGGAAACGGGGTTTGTACAAAGCAGTTAATAACATAAAACAGTATAGAGCTAAAAAAAAAATGAAAAGGGGGAGCACAAAGATACAAACCAAAAGGTGGCAGTGGAGCTGACATTTACATGTTTATCATAATCATCAGTCCATCAAAGTTTATTCAAATAGCCCTTAGTCACAAAAGTGCCTCGAAGGACTGCACAAACCACAATGGCATCCCTTGATATGAACCCCACATTTGGGCAAAGAAAAAGCAGAAAACTTTAGAAGGGGTCGCAGATGTGGGAACTAGTGTTGTGTCGTTCGCGAACGATTCGTTCGAACGAACGAATCTTTTGAGTGAACGTACTGAACCGAATCACTTCATGAACTGATTCGTTCCTTTCTCAGTTCAGTTGAGCTCCGCCGCGACCATGCCGGTATGAGTGGAACTGGCGCATTCTGTGACGTCGGCGAACGACGCAGCCAGCTACTCATCATGGGGGCGGGGGGAGGGACTGAGCGAACGATTCGTTCACCGCGGATTAACGACATGAATCACTCAGTGAACGACAACGCTCTCGCTCTCTGCTCTGCTTGCCCCAATGCCACGAGTGATTCTCCTCCCGTCGCGGGGATATGTTTCATGCCATTGGCATCCGTTCTCCATTCATTCTCCAAGCTAACGGCTAATGTTGACTCAAGCCACATGAAAACAAACACACACACGCGCCCCGTCTCCATTATCTCAACACATAAAGTTATGAGAGTAGAGGAGACAGAAAGAAAGTCAGTGCAGGGCAAGGCTGAGCAGCAGCGACGCGAGGGGGAGGGGCGGGCGTAAAGTGTAGGGCAGGCTGTTTGAGAAGATTTAAAATAAAAATAATAACTAATGTATGTACATATACATGGGCTATTATTTATCTTGATTTTTATATTATTTAAGCTATTTATTTTCTTTTTTATTGCATATTTAAGTTGATAATTCCATTTTTATATTTTTAAATGTAAGCTACAGAAATTTTAGTTTTAATGTTGGCTTTTCTGGCACTTAGTTTAATATTTGTTTTGTTTTATTTAAGGTAGCCTATTTATTTTCTTTTTGTTTGCACATTTAAGTTGATATTTTCTTTGTTATATTTTTAAACGTAGGCTACAGAACATTTAGTTTTTATGTTGGCATTTCTGGCTCTTAATTTATTTTTTTATTTTGAAGGTATTTATTTTCTTTTTGTTTGCATATTTAAGTTTACATTTTCTTTGATACAGAACATTTCGTTTTTATGTTGGCATTTGTTAAGCGTTTCTTAATTTAATATTTGTTTTTGCACTAAACAAACGAGGCCTATTTATTTAACTGTTGATTGCAAGCATTTTAGTAGGCTATTACTATTTTTTTTATTTCCCACTTTTATTTATTTCTTATTTTCATTTCAGTGCAATAAAACATATTTAACAACCAAGACATTTAGTCACATTTTGTTTATTGGACAGGCCGGAAACGCACACAGTGTTTTTAAAAGTAACGGAATCTCTACAGCTGCAATGTCTGTTAATTTGCGAACGTCAAGGGGAGTCTGTCAGGGAAGAGAGCGATTCACGTCTGTCGCCCTCTGGCCCACAGAACTGCTACTGCAGAAGTGATTCGGTGATTCGCCGACCTGCGCACAGAACTGGTACTGCACAAGTGATTCGGTGATTTGCCAACCTGCGCACAGAACTGCTACTGCACAAGTGATTCGGTGATTCGCCGACCTGCGCACAGAACTGCTGCTGCAGAAGTGATTCGGTGATTCGCCGACCTGCGCACAGAACTGCTACTGCACAAGTGATTCGGTGATTCGCCGACCTGCGCACAGAACTGCTGCTGCACAAGTGATTCGGTGATTCGCCGACCTGCGCACAGAACTGCTGCTGCAGAAGTGATTCGGTGATTCGCCGACCTGCGCACAGAACTGGTACTGCACAAGTGATTCGGTGATTGGCCAACCTGCGCACAGAACTGGTACTGCACAAGTGATTCGGTGATTGGCCAACCTGCGCACAGAACTGGTACTGCACAAGTGATTCGGTGATTTGCCAACCTGCGCACAGAACTGCTACTGCACAAGTGATTCGGTGATTCGCCGACCTGCGCACAGAACTGGTACTGCACAAGTGATTCGGTGATTGGCCAACCTGCGCACAGAACTGGTACTGCACAAGTGATTCGGTGATTTGCCAACCTGCGCACAGAACTGCTACTGCACAAGTGATTCGGTGATTCGCCGACCTGCGCACAGAACTGCTGCTGCAGAAGTGATTCGGTGATTCGCCGACCTGCGCACAGAACTGCTACTGCACAAGTGATTCGGTGATTCGCCGACCTGCGCACAGAACTGCTGCTGCACAAGTGATTCGGTGATTCGCCGACCTGCGCACAGAACTGCTGCTGCAGAAGTGATTCGGTGATTCGCCGACCTGCGCACAGAACTGGTACTGCACAAGTGATTCGGTGATTGGCCAACCTGCGCACAGAACTGGTACTGCACAAGTGATTCGGTGATTGGCCAACCTGCGCACAGAACTGGTACTGCACAAGTGATTCGGTGATTTGCCAACCTGCGCACAGAACTGCTACTGCACAAGTGATTCGGTGATTCGCCGACCTGCGCACAGAACTTCTGCTGCAGAAGTGATTCGGTGATTCGCCGACCTGCGCACAGAACTGGTACTGCACAAGTGATTCGGTGATTGGCCAACCTGCGCACAGAACTGGTACTGCACAAGTGATTCGGTGATTTGCCGACCTGCGCACAGAACTGCTACTGCACAAGTGATTCGGTGATTCGCCGACCTGCGCACAGAACTGCTGCTGCAGAAGTGATTCGGTGATTCGCCGACCTGCGCACAGAACTGGTACTGCACAAGTGATTCGGTGATTCGCCGACCTGCGCACAGAACTGGTACTGCACAAGTGATTCGGTGATTGGCCAACCTGCGCACAGAACTGGTACTGCACAAGTGATTCGGTGATTTGCCAACCTGCGCACAGAACTGCTACTGCACAAGTGATTCGGTGATTCGCCGACCTGCGCACAGAACTGCTGCTGCAGAAGTGATTCGGTGATTCGCCGACCTGCGCACAGAACTGCTACTGCACAAGTGATTCGGTGATTCGCCGACCTGCGCACAGAACTGCTGCTGCACAAGTGATTCGGTGATTCGCCGACCTGCGCACAGAACTGCTGCTGCAGAAGTGATTCGGTGATTCGCCGACCTGCGCACAGAACTGGTACTGCACAAGTGATTCGGTGATTGGCCAACCTGCGCACAGAACTGGTACTGCACAAGTGATTCGGTGATTGGCCAACCTGCGCACAGAACTGGTACTGCACAAGTGATTCGGTGATTTGCCAACCTGCGCACAGAACTGCTACTGCACAAGTGATTCGGTGATTCGCCGACCTGCGCACAGAACTGCTGCTGCAGAAGTGATTCGGTGATTCGCCGACCTGCGCACAGAACTGGTACTGCACAAGTGATTCGGTGATTGGCCAACCTGCGCACAGAACTGGTACTGCACAAGTGATTCGGTGATTTGCCAACCTGCGCACAGAACTGCTACTGCACAAGTGATTCGGTGATTCGCCGACCTGCGCACAGAACTGCTGCTGCAGAAGTGATTCGGTGATTCGCCGACCTGCGCACAGAACTGGTACTGCACAAGTGATTCGGTGATTGGCCAACCTGCGCACAGAACTGGTACTGCACAAGTGATTCGGTGATTTGCCAACCTGCGCACAGAACTGCTACTGCACAAGTGATTCGGTGATTCGCCGACCTGCGCACAGAACTGCTGCTGCAGAAGTGATTCGGTGATTCGCCGACCTGCGCACAGAACTGGTACTGCACAAGTGATTCGGTGATTCGCCAACCTGCGCACAGAACTGGTACTGCACAAGTGATTCGGTGATTTGCCAACCTGCGCACAGAACTGCTACTGCACAAGTGATTCGGTGATTCGCCGACCTGCGCACAGAACTGCTGCTGCAGAAGTGATTCGGTGATTCGCCGACCTGCGCACAGAACTGGTACTGCACAAGTGATTCGGTGATTCGCCAACCTGCGCACAGAACTGGTACTGCACAAGTGATTCGGTGATTGGCCAACCTGCGCACAGAACTGGTACTGCACAAGTGATTCGGTGATTCGCCGACCTGCGCACAGAACTGCTGCTGCAGAAGTGATTCGGTGATTCGCCGACCTGCGCACAGAACTGGTACTGCACAAGTGATTCGGTGATTCGCCAACCTGCGCACAGAACTGGTACTGCACAAGTGATTCGGTGATTTGCCAACCTGCGCACAGAACTGGTACTGCACAAGTGATTCGGTGATTCGCCAACCTGCGCACAGAACTGGTACTGCACAAGTGATTCGGTGATTCGCCAACCTGCGCACAGAACTGGTACTGCACAAGTGATTCGGTGATTCGCCGACCTGCGCACAGAACTGCTACTGCACAAGTGATTCGGTGATTCGCCGACCTGCACACAGAACTGCTGCTGCAGAAGTGATTCGGTGATTTGCCAACCTGCGCACAGAACTGGTACTGCACTAGTGATTCGGTGATTCGCCAACCTGCGCACAGAACTGGTACTGCACAAGTGATTCGGTGATTCGCCGACCTGCGCACAGAACTGCTACTGCACAAGTGATTCGGTGATTCGCCGACCTGCACACAGAACTGCTGCTGCAGAAGTGATTCGGTGATTCGCCAACCTGCGCACAGAACTGGTACTGCACAAGTGATTCGGTGATTTGCCAACCTGCGCACAGAACTGGTACTGCACAAGTGATTCGGTGATTCGCCAACCTGCGCACAGAACTGGTACTGCACAAGTGATTCGGTGATTCGCCAACCTGCGCACAGAACTGGTACTGCACAAGTGATTCGGTGATTCGCCAACCTGCGCACAGAACTGGTACTGCACAAGTGATTAGGTGATTCGCCGACCTGCACACAGAACTGCTGCTGCAGAAGTGATTCGGTGATTCGCCAACCTGCGCACAGAACTGGTACTGCACAAGTGATTCGGTGATTTGCCAACCTGCGCACAGAACTGGTACTGCACAAGTGATTCGGTGATTCGCCAACCTGCGCACAGAACTGGTACTGCAGAAGTGATTCGGTGATTCGCCGACCTGCACACAGAACTGCTGCTGCAGAAGTGATTCACGTTCACGTACTGAACTGTGCTGACTGTGGCGCTGTGTCAGTCACTCACTGCCTGGTGTACTGCATGCACAGAGCTGTGTAGGGACTCGCGTTCACCCTTTTTGCTGCTTCTCCCGCGAATGTCTGCACTGTACTGTACTACGCACGCCACCCCCCTCCTTTTTTTTTTGGGGGGGGGGGGGGGGGGGGGGTGATTCGGTGAACGAATTTTTTGAAAGAATAAATTTAAGAAACTGATTCTAGTGATTCAGAACAGTCAAAAGAACTGCCGATCCCATCACTAGCACTGTACTGTACTACGCACGCCCCCTCCCTCCTTTTTTTTTTTGGGGGGGGGGGGGGGGGGGTGATTCGGTGAACACATTTTTTGAAAGAATAAATTTAAGGAACTGATTCTAGTGATTCAGTACAGTCAAAAGAACTGCCGATCCCATCACTAGCACTGTACTGTACTACGCACGCCCCCTCCCTCCTTTTTTTTTTTTTTTTGGGGGGGGGGGGGGGGGGGGGTGATTCGGTGAACGAATCTTTTGAACGAATCAATTTAAGGAACTGATTCTAGTGATTCAGTACAGTCAAAAGAACTGCCGATCCCATCACTAGCACTGTACTGTACTACGCACGCCCCCTCCCTCCTTTTTTTTTTTTTTTTGGGGGGGGGGGTGATTCGGTGAACGAATCTTTTGAACGAATCAATTTAAGGAACTGATTCTAGTGATTCAGTACAGTCAAAAGAACTGCCGATCCCATCACTAGTGGGAACCCACCTACTGGGTGACCGGATGCAATGGATGCCAAGTGGGTAAAGTTACTGAATTATTCATAATAATTTTTGTAGTTGCCATTGTTGGCTTCAGCTGGATCAAGTCTTTATGAGTAGTGTCTTTTATTTCCTTGTACAAAACCAAACACCAGTGAAGTTGGCACGTTGTGTAAATCGTGAATAAAAACAGAATATAATAATTTGTAAATCCTTTTAAACTTATATTCAATTGAATAGACTGCAAAGACAAGATATTTAATGTTCCAACTGAAACTTTCTTTTTTTTTAATCATTTACTTAGAATTTAATGGCAGCAACACATTGCAAAAAAGTTGGCACAGGGGCATTTTTACCACTGTGTTGCATGGCCTTTCCTTTTAACAACACTTAGTAAACAGTAAACTGAGGAGACCAATTTTTGAAGCTTTTTAGGTGGAATTCTTTCCCATTCTTGCTTGATGTACAGTTTAAGTTGTTCAACAGTCCGGGGGTCTCCGTTGTGGTATTTTAGGCTTCATAATGCGCCACACATTTTCAATGGGAGACAGGTCTGGACTACAGGCAGGCCAGTCTCGTACCCGCACTCTTTTACTATGACACGTGACCTGGCATTATCTTGCTGAAATAAGCAGGGGCGTCCATGATTAAGTAAGTTACCCATGCCTTGGGCACTAATACGCCCCCATACCATCACAGATGCTGGCTTTTGAACAGTTTCCAAAAACAATTTGAAATGTGGACTCATCAGACAACAGAACACTTTCACACTTTGCATCAGTCCATCTTAGATGAGCTCGGGCCTAGCGTTTCTGGGTGTTGTTGATAAATGGCTTTCGCTTTGCTTAGTGGAGTTTTAACTTGCACTTACAGATGTACCAAATAATTGTAGTTACTGACAGTGGTTTTCTGAAGTGTTCCTGAGTCCATGTGGTGATATCCTTTAGAGATTGATGTCGGTTTTTGATACAGTGCCGTCTGAGGGATCGAAGGTCACGGTCATCCAATGTTGGTTTTCGGAAGTGCCGCTTACGTGGAGTGATTTCTCCAGATTCTCTGAACCTTTTGATGATATTATGGACTGTAGATGGTGAAATCCCTACATTTCTTGCAATTGCACTTTGAGAAACCTTGTTCTTAAACTGTTTGACTATTTGCTCACGCAGTTGTGGACAAAAGGGTGTACCTCGCCCCATCCTTTCTTGTGAAAGACTGAGCATTTTTTGGGAAGCTGTTTTTAAACCCAATCATGGCACCCACCTGTTCCCAATTAGCCTGCACACCTGTGGGATGTTCCAAATAAGTGTTTGATAAGCATTCCTCAACTTTATCAGTATTTATTGCCACCTTTCCCAACTTCTTTGTCATGTGTTGCTGGCATCAAATTCTAAAGTTAATGATTATTTGCAAAAAAAAAAAAGTTTAACAGTTTGAACATCAAATATGTTGTCTTTGTAGCATATTCAGCTGAATAAGGGTTGGAAATGATTTGCAAATCATTGTATTCCGTTTATATTTACATCTAACACAATGTCCCAACTCCTATGGAAACGGGGTTTGTATATGTTACTATATAGCGTAACATTACTTTTGGGTGGTAAAATGTACATGGAGACATGTCTGTTACCAATTTGCATGGCTGCGGTAGTTGTGACCCCAAGATGTAGAAGACAGGAGGACAACATGCAGGTAAGACAAGTATTTAATTATAGTAAACACAGGATGAGTCAGTGACACCCCTCGAGCCCTGAAAAAGAGAAGAGCGGTGGGCTCACCTAACGTAGAGGTGGCGACGGCGGGCTCGCTTGGCGACGAGGCGGCAGTAACGGGCTCACAGGTGGAGATGATGTCATCTGCAAAGATGAGCAGAGCTGTGGTGGCAGCTTGGCTGGAGGCAGGAAAGGTGGCGGCGGCAGCGCAGAAGGCAGCGGCCCTGCCGGTGGAGGCCGTGCCGGAGGGAGAAGGAGCGAGTTTGCCGTGGGTTTGAACCGCACCAACCTGGTCTTCATGTCCTCCAGGAACAATGCAGTCCAAAAGGTCGGCTCCATGTTTTCGACAGGCGTCTCGCTCTGACTCGAGGATTATGATACGAACTTGTACGGCTGCAGTGGTTGTGACCCCAAGAAGCAGGAGACAGGAGGACAACATGCAGGTAAGACAAGTATTTAATTATAGTTTATTCATTCAGTGTTTTTTATTATCAGTTCATGTAAACAATACACTTCAAGTGCATAGCAGAGACAAAAAAATAAAAGTATCGGTTTACATTTCCTGACCAAAAAGGTATAGGCTGAAGCTAAAATTGTCACGGCCCGGGCGCACACTAGTGCGCATTCATCTGTGCGCTGCGCTGGGAGCACCTCCAAGAGCGCGCCGGCGCACGTCACTCCGGCTGCAGCAAGCAGCGGCATTTAATCAATCATCAGCAATCAACACACCTGTCGCCGATGAGAGGATCTGCGTTCATAAGCCAGTGCGAACCTGCATCCTGTGCCAGAACGTAGCGATCTGTTCCCGTACAGTAAGCCGTCATTCAAGCTATGCTCTCTCTTTGTGTTCCTTTCCTGTCGTGTTCATTTGTCTTGTGTTTCCTTGTCGATCCAGCAGCCTTCCTCCGTTCCCGCATTACGAGCAGTGTGTCTCGTCTCCCTGTGTTCCCCACTGGTTCTTCGGCTGTCCTTGTTGGATCTCAACCTCTCGCCTGGACAGGGACTTTGACGCCTCGCTATTGCCCCCGACTTCTTGCCTGTTCTCACGGACCTCCGAGCCAGCCTACCCCTCTTGGACTTCCGCCTCTCGCTCAACACTTCTGGTAACACACTACAGTTAATTTTAATAGTCGCACACCACACACATAGTTTGGATTATTTACACACTTTATTTATTATTCATATACATTAAGTATATATATAAATAAACATAGAGTTAAACAACGTCCCTGTTGTCTGTGCTGTCTTCTTCCCCAGTACACCCGTAACAAAAACCTTAGTATGCCTACCCTTTCCACATTCACTTTGTACATGTCAAATAGAGACAAAAACAAAAACAAGAAATCGATCTTGAGATAAAGAAACACAAGAAAGGACTCTAGAGTCTCTGTCAAAAACATAGTACTTGATCACATGCATTGTTAAACATGCATTTACCAATATATACACATGTGTGTGTGTGTGTATATATATATATATATATATATATATATATATATATATATATATATATATATATACAGGTAAAAGCCAGTAAATTAGAATATTTTGAAAAACTTGATTTATTTCAGTAATTGCATTCAAAAGGTGTAACTTGTACATTATATTTATTCATTGCACACAGACTGATGCATTCAAATGTTTATTTCATTTAATTTTGATGATTTGAAGTGGCAACAAATGAAAATCCAAAATTCCGTGTGTCACAAAATTAGAATATTACTTAAGGCTAATACAAAAAAGGGATTTTTAGAAATGTTGGCCAACTGAAAAGTATGAAAATGAAAAATATGAGCATGTACAATACTCGATACTTGGTTGGAGCTCCTTTTGCCTCAATTACTGCGTTAATGCGGCGTGGCATGGAGTCGATGAGTTTCTGGCACTGCTCAGGTGTTATGAGAGCCCAGGTTGCTCTGATAGTGGCCTTCAACTCTTCTGCGTTTTTGGGTCTGGCATTCTGCATCTTCCTTTTCACAATACCCCACAGATTTTCTATGGGGCTAAGGTCAGGGGAGTTGGCGGGCCAATTTAGAACAGAAATACCATGGTCCGTAAACCAGGCACGGGTAGATTTTGCGCTGTGTGCAGGCGCCAAGTCCTGTTGGAACTTGAAATCTCCATCTCCATAGAGCAGGTCAGCAGCAGGAAGCATGAAGTGCTCTAAAACTTGCTGGTAGACGGCTGCGTTGACCCTGGATCTCAGGAAAAAGAGTGGACCGACACCAGCAGATGACATGGCACCCCAAACCATCACCCAACCATGCAAATTTTGCATTTGCTTTGGAAATCGAGGTCCCAGAGTCTGGAGGAAGACAGGAGAGGCACAGGATCCACGTTGCCTGAAGTCTAGTGTAAAGTTTCCACCATCAGTGATGGTTTGGGGTGCCATGTCATCTGCTGGTGTCGGTCCACTCTGTTTCCTGAGATCCAGGGTCAACGCAGCCGTCTACCAGCAAGTTTTAGAGCACTTCATGCTTCCTGCTGCTGACCTGCTCTATGGAGATGGAGATTTCAAGTTCCAACAGGACTTGGCGCCTGCACACAGCGCAAAATCTACCCGTGCCTGGTTTACGGACCATGGTATTTCTGTTCTAAATTGGCCCGCCAACTCCCCTGACCTTAGCCCCATAGAAAATCTGTGGGGTATTGTGAAAAGGAAGATGCAGAATGCCAGACCCAAAAACGCAGAAGAGTTGAAGGCCACTATCAGAGCAACCTGGGCTCTCATAACACCTGAGCAGTGCCAGAAACTCATCGACTCCATGCCACGCCGCATTAACGCAGTAATTGAGGCAAAAGGAGCTCCAACCAAGTATTGAGTATTGTACATGCTCATATTTTTCATTTTCATACTTTTCAGTTGGCCAACATTTCTAAAAATCCCTTTTTTGTATTAGCCTTAAGTAATATTCTAATTTTGTGACACACGGAATTTTGGATTTTCATTTGTTGCCACTTCAAATCATCAAAATTAAATGAAATAAACATTTGAATGCATCAGTCTGTGTGCAATGAATAAATATAATGTACAAGTTACACCATTTGAATGCAATTACTGAAATAAATCAAGTTTTTCAAAATATTCTAATTTACTGGCTTTTACCTGTATATACATATATATAAATATATAAATACATATATACATATATGCACAATAAGGAGGCACTTGAAGAAAAATGGGCTGCATGGTCGAGTCGCCAGAAGAAAGCCATTTCTGCGCAAATGTCACAAAGTATCCCGCTTACAATACGCCAAACAGCACAGAGACAAGCCTCAAAACTTCTGGAACAAAGTAATTTGGAGTGATGGCTTTCTTCTGGCGACTCGACCATGCAGCCCATTTTTCTTCAAGTGCCTCCTTATTGTGCAAACAATTTTCATGGCAGTTGTGGCTGAAATCTTTGCTGGTCTACCTGAATCCCTCATTTTCCACTTCTTAATCAGCGTTTGAACACTGCTTGGATAGCTTTTTATACCCCTTTCCTGTTTTATGCAGTTCGATTACCTTTTCTCGCAGATCCTTTGACAATTCTTTTGCCTTCCCTATGACTCAGAATCCAGAAACATCTGTGCAGCACTGGATGAAAGATGCGATGGTCTGTCAGAAGCCCAGAAACTCACTAAACTTTTATACACACACATAAATTACAAACAAACAGGTCACAGGTGAGGATTGGAACCTTGATTAGCCATTCGGGACAGTATGGCGTAGTGGGTAGAGCGGCCGTCCCTGAAACCTGAGGGTTGCAGGTTCGCTCCCCGCCTCTTGACATCCAAATTGCTGCCGTTGTGTCCTTGGGCAGGACACTTCCCCATTGCCCCCGGTGCCGCTCACACTGGTGAATGAATGATGAATGAGTGATAGGTGGTGGTCGGAGGGGCCGTAAGCACAAACTGGCAGTCTCGCCTCCGTCAGTCTACCCCAGGGCAGCTGTGGCTACAAATGTAGCTTACCACCACCAGGTGTGAATGAATGATGGGTTCCCACTTCTCTGTGAGCACTTTGAATATCTAATAATAGAAAAGCACGATATAAAATCTAATCCATTATTAATTATTATTATTTAAACCTGTTTGTGTTAACTTTTGTGCATGTTATCAGATCAAAGTCACTGGGGTATGTAAACTTTGGATCAGGGTCATTTGGGTACTTTCTTTTGTCATTTTGATTTAAAAAGAGTAAATACAATGGTTTGCCTATAAATAGCTTCACACAACCATTAAGCATGAGTGGAAGAAAGGTTTTTGTGTTACCATTCATATTCTCTGAAGAATGGCCAATAAATCATAAATTCTCCCAGGGTATGTAAACTTATGAGCAGGACTGTATATATATACAATATATATATATATATATATATATATATATATATATATATATTAGAGATGTCCGATAATATCGGCCTAATGATATTATCGGCCGATAAATGCGCTAAAATGTAATATCGTAAATTATCGGTATCGTTTTTTTTATTATCGGTAACGTTTTTTTTATTTTTTTCGTTTATTTTTTATTTTTTATTAAACCAACATAAAAAACTCAAGATACACTTACAATTAGTGCACCAACCCAAAAAACCTCCCTCCGACATATACACTCATTCACACAAAAGGGTTGCTTCTTTGTGTTATTAATATTCTGGTTCCTACATTATATATCAATATATATCAATACAGTCTGCAAGGGATACAGTCCGTAAGCACACATGATTGGTCCACTAATAGTACTAACCTTTAACAGTTTATTTTACTAATTGTCATTAATTACTAGTTTCTATGTCACTGTTTTTATATTGTTTTACTTTCTTTTTTATTCAATAATTTTTTTTAAATTGATTTATCTTATTTTTTTTATTTTTTATTTTTTTTAAAGTACCTTATCTTCACCATACCTGGTTGTCCAAATTAGGCATAATAATGTGTTAATTCCACGACTGTATATATCGGTCGATATCGGTATCGGTTGATATCGGTATCGGTAATTGAAGAGTTGGACAATATTGGATATCGGCAAAAAGTCATTATCGGACAGCCCTAATATATATATATATATATACCGTATTTTTTGGACTATAAGTCGCAGTTTTTTTCATAGTTTGGCAGTGCGACTTATGTATGTTTTTTTCCTTCTTTCCTTCGAAAAATACGGTATATATCTATACATACCACATACGATTGTGCATACCATTCTTCTTTCTTTCTTTTTTCCTTTTCCTTTTTCCTTCCCCTTTCTGTTTCTCCCTCTTTCATGCCTTTCCTTTCCATCCTTTTTTTTCCACATCGTGATCCATAATATAGTAAAGTAAATACCGTATTTTTCGGAGTATAAGTCGCACCGGAGTATAAGTCGCACCCGCCGAAAATGCATAATAAGGAAGGAAAAAAACATATATAAGTCGCATTTTTTGGGGAAATGTATTTGATAAAACCCAACACCAAGAATAGACATTTGAAAGGCAATTTAAAATTAATAAAGAATAGTGAACAACAGGCTGAATAAGTGTACGTTATATGAGGCATAAATAACCAACTGAGAACGTGCCTGGTATGTTAACGTAACATATTATGGTAAGAGTCATTCAAATAACTATAACATATAGAACATGCTATACGTTTACCAAACAATCTGTCACTCCTAATCGCTAAATCCCATGAAATCTTATACGTCTAGTCTCTTACGTGAATGAGCTAAATAATATTATTTGATGTTTTACGGTAATGTGTTAATAATTTCACATATAAGTCGCTCCTGAGTATAAGTCGCACCCCCGGCCAAACTATGGAAAAAACTGCGACTTATAGTCCGAAAAATATGGTAAGTATTGTATAAATATATATGTATAAAGAAATTATTAATGTTTTTAATGTTTAGTAAATCTGAATTTTATTCACTTCCTGTTCTCAATTTATTCACAATATACTCCATAAGTAATAACATTTAAAAAAAAATTAATAATAATAATAATGAGTGAAATAAGTTATATTTTGTATGGTGAGATAAGTAAGATTATCTACACAGCATGCAAGTGATTTGACAGATCGTCAAAATGTCCACAATTTGAGAAATAATGACGGAGGGGATACTTCAGCAATATGTGGTCAACAGCCTTTGAACATGAACGATACAGAGGATGAAGTGACTCACTTTTGCTGCACAGTATTACCGCCCATACATAGTAAATATTTAACCACACGTCATTGCTGGCATTCTGTTTGCAGCAGCCGAGCGTGCGACTCCCTTCTCGGAAATGACGCCGGGTTTGTACAAGCATGCACTGCTATCATTTTTCCACACACTTGTCACTGAAGTACACTGACCTCTGCTTTATGGACTTGTCTGCACTAGGGAAAGTAGGCAAGGAGGGGTGGAAAAAAAAGGGGGGGCTGATGTCGACAGCGAGGCGCTATTTTAGGACGGGGGGGGGGGGCTGATGTTGAAAATCCGGCCAGGCGGATCATGCGACCGGCGTGTTGACCTTCGAGGGAAATCAGCGATTTAATGCGTGCACCTCAACAGGACTCTGGCGGAGGAGGAATGGAATTAGGAAAGAACAAGCTCATTAGACCAAAAATGAGGAGAGTTTTAAAAGAGAGGAAGGAAGGAGTTTGAAAATAGCCTCCAGCTTTGGCTATCCCGATGGAGGAGGATTAGTGGGCTGGGGTTATTATAGTGTGTGTGTGTGTGTGTGTGTGTGTGTGTGTGTGTGCGTGTGTGTGTGTGTGTGATGTGTGTGTGTGGGGGGGTTTCAACTGCGTAGGAGGAGGAGGCCGATTTGGCAATTTCTAAACTTGTGTGCACCAACAAAGGAAATGCCTGCATCTGGTGTTCATCACTGTGTACTGTACACACACACACACACACACACACACACACACACACACACACGTTATTGTATTTGTTACCTTCTCGAGACCTCCGAAAAATGTCTACCTCTAGTGTTATAATAAAAGTCGTAATTTTACTCAACGCAAGTCCAAAATTTTACAAGAAAAACTGAACATTTGTGCGATGTTACGATAAAAGTTGGAATTTTACTCAGTAACAGTCGCAACTTTACAAGAAAAGCTTAAAATGTTGGCAATTTTTTTGAAAAGAGGCATAATTTTACTCCACAAAAGTCACACTTGTTTTGTATGCACATTAAATCAACAAAAAATCTTGACTTTGGAGCAATGTTCACAGACTCCAGTATTTGGCTCTCTATTAGATGTAATGTTTTTCCGTATTGGGACCATGTTTTCGGTCCTAACTTTTTCACCGGTCCTCATATGGAAGGTGCTTTTCCTTGTTGATGTCTCAAAATACAAAATACAAGAACACACACACACACACACACAAACACACACACACATTCCTGTATTTATTACCTTCTTGAGACCTCCGAAAAATGTCTACCTCTCATATTATAATAAAAGTCGGTATTTTTACTTGCGTTTCTAAAATTTTACAAGAAAAACTGAACATTTGTACAATATTACGATAAAAGTTGGAATTTTACTCAATAACCGTCGCAACTTTACAAGAAAAGCTTAAAATGTTGACAATTTTATGAAAAGAGGCGGAATTTTATTTGACGAAAGTCACAATTTTATAAGAAAACTTTAACATTTTGGCAATATTATGATACTAATCGGAATTTCACTTGGCAAAATTATGACAAAAGTCAGCTGTTCACCTGGCGTTTTCTTCGGGGATTAATAGGGAAGTCCTTTTTTAGTTGCCGTCTTGTTTTATCATATATTGCTGCCTTTGCACCTGTCAATGTTTACTTTTGTATGCACAATAAATCAATTAAAAATCCTGACTTTGGAGCAATGTTCACGGACTCTAGTATTTGGCTCTTTATTAGATGCAATGGTTTTCTGTATTGGGACCAGGATTTCGGTCCTAACTTTTTAACCGGTCCTCGTATTGAAGGTACTTTCAAAAATGGTAGGGATACAAGAACACACACACACACACACACACACACACACACACACACACACACACACACACACACACACACACACACACACATATTCCTGTATTTGTTACCTTCTTGAGACCTCCAAAAAATGTCTACCTCTCATATTATAATAAAAGTCGTGATTTTACTCAATGCAAGTCCAAAATTTTACAAGAAAAACTGAATATTTGTGCGATATTACAATAAAAGTTGGAATTTTACTCAATAACAGTCACAACTTTACAAGAAAAGCTTAAAATGTTGGCAATTTTATGAAAAGAGGCGGAATTTTACTCGACAAAAGTCACAATTTTTTTGTATGCACATCAAATCAACAAAAAATCCTGACTTTGGAGCAATGTTCACAGACTCCAGTATTTGGCTCTCTATTAGATGTAATGTTTTTCCGTACTGGGACCATGTTTTCGGTCCTAACTTTTTCACCGGTCCTCATATGGAAGGTACTTTTCCTTGTTTATGTCTCAAAATACAACACACACACACACACACACACACACACACACACACACACACACACACACACACAATCTTGTATTTGTCACCTTCTTGAAACCTCCGAAAAACGCCTATCTCTTTAGGACCACCCTTTCTAGATATATAAAGATGTGCATTTGCAGCATTAAAAATATGTACATACTATGCAAATATAAAAAGGTAAGCTTTTAGTAAATTTTTAAAATTTTTTGTCTTTGTAATCGGTTTTTAATCTTCATTATTGACTTCAAATTAGTACAGTATGTCTCTATATACATATTTATTTCATTTGTGTTATTAATTTTGGTGCATTTCAATTCCTTACTCACACTTGTTATTACATATGTTGGCCAGAGGGGGGAGCACTTCAAATGTTTACACACACTTGTTATTTCATATGTTGACCAGAGGGGGAGCACTTTTAAAATCGACACATTGTCACGTGCGGGGGGGTCGCCGCTTGCTGCGAGGTTCGTTCCACAAACGGACCACCCCGGACAGGACGTGCAGGTAGTAACATAATTTATTCTCAAAGACTCGAACAAGTGCCAAAACAGAAAACAAGCCGACGGAACAACGTGCCGATCGCACTCGAAGCTAAGGCTACCACTTAGCATAGGCAAAAGACAAGGAATACTCACGTATTGGGGCGGTATAGCTCGGTTGGTAGAGTGGCCGTGCCAGAAACTTGAGGGTTCCAGGTTCGATCCCCGCTTCCACCATCCTAGTCACTACTGTTGTGTCCTTGGGCAAGACACTTTACCCACCTGCTCCCAGTGCCACCCACACTGGTTTAAATGTAACTTAGATATTGGGTTTCACTATGTAAAGCGCTTTGAGTCACTAGAGAAAAGCGCTATATAAATATAATTCACTTCACTTCACTTCACGTAACTCGTTGCATGAAGCCAGGCTTAAAGGGGAACATTATCACAATTTCAGAAGGGTTAAAACCATTAAAAATCAGTTCCCAGTGGCTTATTTTATTTTTCGAAGTTTTTTTCAAAATTTTACCCATCACGCAATATCCCTAAAAAAAGCTTCAAAGTGCCTGATTTTAACCATCGTTATATACACCCGTCCATTTTCCTGTGACGTCACACAATGATGCCAATACAAACAAACATGGCGGATAGAACAGCAAGGTATAGCGACATTAGCTCGGATTCAGACTCGGATTTCAGCGGCTTAAGCGATTCAACAGATTATGCATGTATTGAAACGGATGGTTGTAGTGTGGAGGCAGGTAGCGAAAACGAAATTGAAGAAGAAACTGAAGCTATTGAGCCATATCGGTTTGAACCGTATGCAAGCGAAACCGACGAAAACGACACGACAGCCAGCGACACGGGAGGAAGCGAGGACGAATTTGGCGATCGCCTTCTAACCAACGATTGGTATGTGTTTGTTTGGCATTAAAGGAAACTAACAACTATGAACTAGGTTTACAGCATATGAAATACATTTGGCAACAACATGCATTTTGAGAGTGCAGACAGCCCATTTCAGGCGCGCTAAGAACATATATTTTTCCACGATTTCAGCACTCAGGTTAACCATACCTAAATAGACACAAAATACTGCATTACACAAGACTACCCGAATGTACTCGAATGATTGAAAAAAATAAATGTTTTTAAGCTAAATTATTGGTAAACACAGTTTATGTATAATAATTTACCGTATTTTCCGCACCATAAGCCGCCCTGGGTTATAAGCCGCGCCTTCAATGAACGGCATATTTCAAAACTTTGTCCACCTATAAGCCGCCCTGTGATATAAGCCGCATCTAACTGCGCTAAAGGAATGTCAAAAAAACAGTCAGATAGGTCAGTCAAACTTTAATAATATATTAAAAACCAGCGTGATGTGGGCGCGCATGGAGTCGTATATCAACATGGACGGAGCTGCGTGAAAAAAGCCACCCGGCCTCTTCGCGTAAACTTACCTTAACCACTCGCTCATCTTTTCTTCATCCATCCATCCCTTCGAGTTAGCTTTTATGATGACGCCGGCTGGAAAGGTCTCTTTTGGCAAGGTCTTCCTTTTGAATATCACCATGGGTGGAAGTTTCTGGCCATTAGCATGGCAAGCTAGAACCACAGTGAAGGATGACTTCTCATTCCCTGTGGTGCGAATATTCACCGTACGTGCTCCCGTTGTATCCACAGTGCGGTTCACAGGAATATCAAAAGTCAGTGGAACCTCGTCCATGTTGATAATGTTCTCTGGCCGGATCTTTTTTTCAGCTATCTTGTTTTTACAATATGCACGGAAAGTAGCCAGCTTTTCTTGAAAGTCTTTAGGCAGTTGCTGTGAAATAGTAGTCCGTGTGCGGATGGAGAGATTGCGTCTTTTCATGAACCGGAAACCTGTCGCTTAGTAGGAGCCATTTTGTGGTCTTTACAGATGTAAACACACAAAGGAAATGAAACGTAATATCCGCGCGCTTCTTCTTCTTCTATGGGGGCGGGTGGTTGCTTACAGTAGAAGAAGAAGCGCTTCCTGTTCTATGGGGGCGGGTGCTTACCTTGGCGGTTGCTTGCGTAGAAGAAGAAGCACTTCCTCTTCTACGGGGAAAAAAGATGGCGGCTGTTTACCGTAGTTGCGAGACCGAAACTTTATGAAAATGAATCTTAATATTAATCCATATATAAAGCGCACCGGGTTATAAGCCGCACTGTCAGCTTTTGAGTAAATTTGTGGTTTTTAGGTGCGGCTAATAGTGCGGAAAATACGGTACGTAAAAACCGCGAGTAATGAATAAAGTTTTCATCAATTAATATATTCTGTAGACATACCCTCATCCGCTCTCTTTTCCTGAAAGCTGATCCGTCCAGTTTTGGAGTTGATGTCAGCATCTGCTTTGAGTGTCGCAGGATATCCACACATTCTTGCCATCTCTGTCGTAGCATAGCTTTCGTCGGTAAAGTGCGGAACAAACGACTGACCATTTCGTCGGCTTTCCCCACAGCCTCGTATTTTGAACAAATTTCGTCCAATTTCTTGCCACTTTCGTATCTTTGGGCCACGGGTGCAACTTGAAGCCGTCCCTGTTCGTGTTGTTACACCCTCCGACAACACACCGACGAAAAGTGAGAAAATGGCGGATTGCTTCCCGATGTGACGTCACGTTGTGACGTCATCGCGCCGAGAGCGAATAATAGAAAGGCGTTTAATTCGCCAAAATTCACCCATTTAGAGTTCGGAAATCGGTTAAAAAAATATATGGTCTTTTTTTCTGCAACATCAAGGTATATATTGACGCTTACATAGGTCTGGTGATAATGTTCCCCTTTAAATAGTCCCTCTGATTTGTGCTCGGAAAACAGGTGAGCGTCCCGAGCACCAATCAGAGACAGGTGGAAACAATAAGCACTCGTGGTAACTAAAAACAAACAAGGGTGCACAAAAACAGGAACTAAGGGAGTCCAAAACTAACAGAATATAACAAAAACATGATTCGGGCCACGGATCATGACAAATTTGGAAGAAATCCCTCCTTTTTGGGTCCACCCTAATTTTGATAGATTTCACCAACAGGGGTGCAAATGAGACATTTTATATTAGATGCAATGGTTTTTCCGTATTGAGGACCATGATTTGGGTCCTAACTTGTTCACCGATCCTCATATGGGAGGTACTTTTTCTTGTTGACGTCTCAAGAAGGGTAGAAATACAAGAACACACGCACACACACACACACACACACACACACACACACACACACACACACACACACACACACACACACACACACTTAACGTTATTTCCTGAGTGTGTTGTGTTTTCTCCACCCCCCCTTCCCCCCACCGACCCCCACTTCGCTGCACAGGCTGACCCCCAAAGAGCACCATTACAGTCCAGAGAGCCTCTGTTTCACCATTACTAAAATTTGCAAGACATCCATTCCACATTGCCAAAAAAAAACAAAAACAAAAAAAAAAAACACCTACCCAGCCACCCACACTTCCTGCCCACTTCTGGTCTCTCTCACTCGGTCTCCCCATTCATGTTGTTGTATTTCATGCACAGTGCCAGTCTGAGTTCTATTGTGGGCCATTCGAGTGGACATTCTCAAGACACTTTTTGAGTGGGTGATTTTGGCTGACTGGCACAAATCTAAGTGCATAATGAGTCGTGATACACAAGTGACAAAGACAAATGGTCGTGCGGAACAAGCGGCGTGAGCTATCCTGTTACAAATAGTTCCAAGCGATGTAACAGAACATTATATTCTCACAGCACCCAAGATGATGATGTCACTATGTTACTACGAGTCAGGGTGCTCGTGTTGACAAATTACGGGTAGTTCCAGTGTTGGGTAACATACCTGGAAAGTGTAGTCAGTTAAGTTACAAATAATTCTGCATAATGACTATCTAAATGTTTGTGTGTATTAAAACATGTGCAAACTTGATAGCACACACAAAGGTGACCTACTAGAGTCTACAAAACCCCAAACCAGTGAAGTTGGCACGTTGTGTAAATGGTAAATAAAAACAGAATACAATGATTTGCAAATCCTTTTCAACCTATATTCGATTGAATTGACTGCAAAGACAAGATATTTAACGTTCAAACTGGTACACATTGTTGTTTTTTGCAAATATTAGCTCATTTGGAATTTGATGCCTGCAACATGTTTCGAGAAATGCTGGCACAAGTGGCAAAAAAGACTGAGAAAGTTGAGGAATGCTCTTCAAACACTTATTTGGAACATCCCACAGGTGAACAGGATAATTGGGAGCAGGGTGCCATGATTGGGTATAAAAGCAGCGTCCATGAAGCTTCCATCAGTGTGTAAAGGATATCACCACATGAGCTCAGGAACACTTAAGAAAACCACTGTCAGTAAGTACAGGTGGTCGCTACATCTGTAAGTGCAAGTAAGATAAAGCCATTTATCCACAACACCCAGAAACGCCGCCGGCTTCGCTGGGCCCGAGCTCATTTAAGATGGACTGATGCAAAGTGGAAAAGTGTTCTGTGGTCTGACGAGTCCATATTTCAAATTGGTTTTTGGAAACTGTGGCCGTCGTGTCCTCCTGACCAAAGAAAAAAAGAACCATCCGGATTGTCATAGGCGCAAATTTGAAAAGCCAGCATCTGTGATGGTATGGGGGTGTGTTAGTGCCCAAGGCATGGGTAACTTACACATCTGTGAAGGTGCCATTAATGCTGAAAGGTACATACAGGTTTTGGAGTAACATATGTTGCCATCCAAGCAATGTCTTTTTCATGGACGCCCCTGCTTATTTCAGCAAGACGATGCCAAGCCACATTTTGCACATGTTACAACTGCGTGGCATAATAGTAAAAGAGTGTGAGTACTAAACTGGAATGCCTGTAGTACAGACCTGTCTCCCATTGAAAATGTGTGGTGCATTATGATGCCTAAAATACCACAAGGGAGACCCCGGACTGTTGAACAAAACCCAAAACCAGTGAAGTTGTGTAAATTGTAAACAAAAACAGATTACAATGATTTGGAAATCCTTTTCAACTTATATTGAATAGACTGCAAAGACAAAATACGTAATGTTCGAACAGAGAAACTTTTTTTTTTGTTTTTTTTTGCAAATAACCATTAACTTGGAATTTAATGGCAAAAACACATTGCAAAACATTTGGCACAGGGACATTTTTACCACTGTGTTACATGGCCTTTCCTTTTAACAACACTCAGTAAACGTTTGAGAACTGAGGAGACACATTTTTTAAGCTTCTCAGGTGGAATTATTTCCCATTCTTGCTTGATGTACAACTTAAGTTGTTCAACAGTCCGGGGGTCTTCGTTGTGGTATTTTAGGCTTCATATTGTGTGCACCACAACATGAAGTGGTGCACACAATATGCACCACTTCATATTGTGGTGCATATTTCAATAGGCAGGCCAGTCTAGTACCCGCACTTTTTTACTATGAAGCCACGGTGTTGTAATACTTGGCTTGGCATTGTCTTGCTGAAATAAGCAGGGGCGTGCATGATAACGTTGCTTGGATAGCAACATGTGTTGCTCCAAAACCTGTATGTAACTAGTTACAGTTACTAGTTACTTTATTTCAAAAGTAACTCAGTTACTAACTCAGTTACTTACACCAAAAAGTGATGCGTTACTGTGAAAAGTAACTATTTAGTTACTTCTTTTTTTTCCCTTTTTTTTAAAGGCTCCCATTAATGCCCTTTTAGCCTTCATTTCAGTACTGTTATTGCACTGGAGAATAATACAATCTGTTGATCAACTTGACATGCATTTGCATCACTGAACTCAGAAAGCAACGTGGTCTACATAAAACACACAAAGACAAAGATATGTTTCAAAGGGCCAATTTATTTCAGGCCAGAACAAATTGACAAAACTATTTTAAATAGCTTCAAAATAATGGCACTTTAACTTTAACTTTAAATAGATAGGATCTTTGATCCAAGACACAACTTACATTTAACTAAAATGTTATTTTCTTTGTACTCGACAAAAGAAAAGTATTGAGAATGTCTCCATGTTAAGAAACTCGACTTCTGGCTTCACCATGATGTCTTGTTAGTTGTTATGAGAGTAGCGTATGTGTGTGTGTGTGCGGCCCTTTAAGATATGACAACATGTGAGGTGAGTGACGTCAGTGAGTGAGTGGGCGAGAGAGGTGAGGGAACGGCGACAGTGAGTGCGTGCAGGTGCTCTAGCTTGGTGGATGGCTACGTGCAATAAAGTCACAGAGTTGCAACAAACCACAATTTGTTTGACCCACTTCCGGGTAAAGTGAAGGTTGTTAGCCCCGAAGTACATAGGCCCTGGAGGAACGTCTCCCCTGCGCCCCTCAAGTACGGTCTGGGAGCCCCCTCCACCCACACAAAGCACGCCTTTTTTATTCCACCGCAGCGCTCCAAAAAAACACAGTCAGATCTTCTGTTTCTAGCTGATACTACATAAAAAAATTACGTAAAATAACGCAGTAACGCATCATGTAGTAACGGTAACTGAGTTACTGAGTATAAAAAAATAACGCGTTAGATTACTAGTTACCGCCGAAACTAACGGCGTCCCAACACTGGTTGTTAATATTCAGTGTTTTATTGTTCATAGTTAATATTGTGAATCCCACTTTCTTTGTTTTCATGTACATTTTGGGTGTCCCATTCAATAAAAAACTGTAAAATGACATTCCGTTTTTTTGAGGTGGTCTGTCATAACTTTTTTAGAACTCTATCAGACATTGTGACTTTTGGTATTAGTGTTCCTGAAAAAGAAAAAAGGACCCAAACACACATACTGTACAGCAGATTTTTACAAATAAATGTGTATATATCATTTACACACACATGCACGTTGGCCCGCCTCTCTCAATGTGGCCCCACGAGTCAAGATATTTGCCCAGCTCTCCTTTAGAGGGATGTTTCGACAACCAAAGACTAAAACATTTCAGAATAAAGCACATTGTAATATGTCCTAGCTAATATGCCTGTTTTTTATGTGTTAACCGATGAGGAATGCTCAGAGTTAGTTAGTCACCACGTGACGGTTATGGCGAAGACATTCTTCGTACTTAAGTATGGAATCTGAGCATCGTGTCTTGGCATGTGATATGATATGACGGAGTGACTCAATTCGCTTTATTATCTTGTACTGTACAGTCGTATTATGTAAACTGGGCGGTGTCTTCACACTTTCGTTTTGATTAGTCACTCATTTTTACGACTTGGCTGTGTGTGCATTAGGGAAGAACATATTTTGCAATGTATTCAATTTGTTCCCATGAGTATTTGAATGAGCACACTCAATGGTACAATATGAGTTGGCTTCATAGTTTTGTCGTGACTCACATGCAAGTAAATGGTCTTTGAGTAGTTACTGTAAACTGTGACTATGCCCGAGTCCGAAGAGACACCTTCTTTTCTTGTGGCACGTTTTGCACATTCTCTGTGGTCCACAGACAAGTAGCAGCCGTCGAGCTTGCGAATGTGTCATCAGTCGTCTGTGCTGTGAGTAGAAAGTCTGAACAAAAGCACCACTTTGATTATTATTGCACGTGAGGTGGTAGGACTTGCACTTCTTTCTCCACTCATCCATCCATTTTCCATACTACTTATTTGGCGTCACTATTGAAGCCTGTTGCAACTGACCCGTACTAATGTGTAATTTGTCTATTCGTACAAACTTCGTTTCAATATGAGTTGGGAAATTGTGTTAGATGTAAATATAAACGGAATACAATGATTTGCAAATCATTTTCAACCCATATTCAGTTGAATATGCTACAAAGACAACATATTTGATGTTCAAACTGATAAACTTTTTTTTTTTTTTGCAAATAATCATTAACTTTAGAATTTGATGCCAGCAACACGTGACAAAGAAGTTGGGAAAGGTGGCAATAAATACTGATAAAGTTGAGGAATGCTCATCAAACACTTATTTGGAACATCCCACAGGTGTGCAGGCTAATTGGGAACAGGTGGGTGCCATGATTGGGTATAAAAGTAGATTCCATGAAATGCTCAGTCTTTCACAAGAAAGGATGGGGCGAGGTACACCCCTTTGTCCACAACTGCGTGAGCAAATAGTCAAACAGTTTAAGAACAACGTTTCTCAAAGTGCAATTGCAAGAAATTTAGGGATTTCAACATCTACGGTCCATAATATCATCAAAAGGTTCAGAGAATCTGGAGAAATCACTCCACGTAAGCGGCATGGCCAGAAACCAACATTGAATGACCGTGACCTTCGATCCCTCAGACGGCACTGTATCAAAAACCAACATCAATCTCTAAAGGATATCACCACATGGGCTCAGGAACACTTCAGAAAACCACTGTCACTAAATACAGTTTGTCACTACATCTGTAAGTGCAAGTTAAAGCTCTACTATGCAAAGCGAAAGCTATTTATCAACAACATCCTTCTCTGGGCCCGAGATCATCTAAGATGGACTCATGCAAAGTGGAAAAGTGTTCTGTGGTCTGACGAGTCCACATTTCAAATTGTTTTTGGAAATATTCGACATCGTGTCATCCGGACCAAAGGGGAAGTGAACTATCCAGACTGTTATCGACGCAAAGTTCAAAAGCCAGCATGTGTGATGGTATGGGGGTGCATTAGCGCCCAAGGCATGGGTAACTTACACATCTGTGAAGGCACCATTAATGCGGAAAGGTACATACAGGTTTTGGAACAATATATGTTGCCATCCAAGCAACGTTACCATGGACGCACGCCCCTGCTTATTTCAGCAAGACAATGCCAAGCCACATGTTACATCAACGTGGCTTCATAGTAAAAGAGTGCGGGTACTAGACTGGCCTGCCTGTAGTCCAGACCTGTCTCCCATTGAAAATGTGTGGCGCATTATGAAGCCTAAAATACCACAACGGAGACCCCCGGACTGTTGAACAACTTGAGCTGTACATCCACCCCCATACCATCACAGATGCTGGCTTTTTAACTTTGCGCCTATAACAATCCGGATGGTTCTTTTCCTCTTTGGTCCGCAGGACACGACGTCCACAGTTTCCAAAAACAATTTGAAATGTGGACTCGTCTGACCACAGAACACTTTTCCACTTTGTATCAGTCCATCTTTGATGAGCTCAGGCCCAGCAAAGCCGACGGCGTTTCTGGGTGTTGTTGATAAACGGTTTTCGCCTTGCATAGGAGAGTTTTAACTTCCACTAACAGATGTAGCGACCAACTGTAGTTACTGACAGTGGGTTTCTGAAGTGTTCCTGAGCCCATGTGGTGATATCCTTTACACAATGATGTCGCTTGTTGATGCAGTACAGCCAGAGGGATCGAAGGTCACGGGCTTAGCTGCTTACGTGCAGTGATTTCTCTGAACCCTTTGGTGATATTACGGACCGTAGATGGTGAAATCCCTAAATTCCTTGCAATAGCTGGTTGAGAAAGGTTTTTCTTAAACAGTTCAACAATTTGCTCACGCATTTGTTGACAAAGTGGTGACCCTTGCCCCATCCTTGTTCATGGAATCTACTTTTATACCCAATCATGGCACCCACCTGTTCCCAATTAGCCTGCACACCTGTGGGATGTTCCAAATAAGTGTTTGATGAGCATTCCTCAACTTTATCAGTATTTATTGCCACCTTTCCCAACTTCTTTGTCACGTGTTGCTGGCATCAAATTCTAAAGTTAATGATTATTTGCAAAAAAAAAAAAAAGTTTATTAGTTTGAACATCAAATATGTTGTCTTTGTAGCATATTCAACTGAATATGGGTTGAAAATGATTTGCAAATCATTGTATTCCGTTTATATTTCCCAACTCATATGGAAACGGGGTTTGTACTTGGCAAACTAATCACGCGGTCCGGGAAAAAACCTGTTTGCGGGCCTGATCTGGCCCGTGGGTCGTAGGTTTGACACCCCTGGTTTATGCTGTCTTTCGAAAGACACCCATGACCTGTATGTTCAGTTCTACAAGTTCAGTAAAGCACTTTGAGGAGTGTCCACATCTATACATAACAGCAGCACTTAGTGAGCAGGTGAGGTGTGGCCATGGCGGTCTCACCATGAAGTCAGGGGGAACCGGGAGGAAATGATGACAACAGAAGTCGCGCAGGTGGGCCGACCTGTGAGGAACATACTTCATTTGTCTTCCAAAGCCCACAGGTGACTTTGATGGACAGGAATGTTGCTCATGCACACAGAAAAACACACACACACACATATACACGCCCACACATGTCCCACACATGTCATTCACACATACACACACAAGCTGTACGGTCCCACCAGATCTGATGTCCAATGTGAAATGTTTTCAACCCGCCCACGGTGCTGCCTGCCTCCCCCTTGTCAATAAAGTCTTCCCAGAAGTATGTGAGATGCATTATGGTGTCCGCGTGCACATATCATATACTGTGGGGGCTGTGCTTGCACACTCCATCGCAGACGGACTAATGGTGGAAACTATTTGCCTTCTAGGTCAGAAAATACATCAACACGTATTTTAATGTACTTTTAGGACCTTGTGTTTTTTTTCCTGTTAATTATGATTAGGTTATGATTAGGGATGTCCGATAATGGCTTTTTGCCGATATCCGATATTCCGATATTGTCCAACTCTTTAATTACCGATTCCGATACCAACCGGTACTGATATCAACCGATATATACAGACGTGGAATTAACACATTATTATGCCTAATTTGGACAACCAGGTATGGTGAAGATAAGGTACTTTTGAAAATAAATTAATAAAATAAAATAAGATAAATAAATTAAAAACATTTTCTTGAATAAATAAGAAAGTAAAACAACATAAAAACAGTTACCGTATTTTTTGGAGTATAAGTCGCACCGGAGTATAAGTCGTACCTGCCAAAAATGCATAATAAAGAAGGAAAAAAAACATATATAAGTCGCATTTTTTGGGGAAATGTATTTGATAAAACCCAACACCAAGAATAGACATTTGAAAGGCAATTTAAAATAAATAAAGAATAGTGAACAACAGGCTGTACGTTATATGAGGCATAAATAACCAACTGAGAACGTGCCTGGTATGTTAACGTAACATATTATGGTAAGAGTCATTCAAATAACTATAACATATAGAACATGCTATACGTTTACCAAACAATCTGTCACTCCTAATCGCTAAATCCCATGAAATCTTATACGTCTAGTCTCTTACGTGAATGAGCTAAATAATATTATTTGATATTTTACGCTAATGTGTTAATAATTTCACACATAAGTCGCTCCTGAGTATAAGTCGCACCCCCGGCCAAACTATAAAAAAAACTGTGACTTATAGTCCGAAAAATACGGTACATAGAAACTAGTAATTAATGAAAATGAGTAAAATTAACCGTTAAAGGTTAGTACTATTAGTGGACCAGCAGCACGGATTGCATCCCTTGCAGACTGTATTAATATATATTGATATATATTGTAGGAACCAGAATATTAATAACAGAAAGAAACAACCCTTTTGTGTGAATGAGTGTAAATGGGAGAGGAAGGTTTTTTGGGTTGGTGCACTAATTGTAAGTGTATCTTGTGTTTTTTTATGTTGATTTAATAAAAATTAAAAAAAACGATAATAAGAAAACTGATAGCGATAATTTCCGATATTACATTTTAACGCATTTATCGGCCGATATTATCGGACATCTCTAGTTATGATTTATTTGTTTCAGACATAATAAGTTATATTTCATTGTTTACATTTGACCATAGGTGAGGATGGGAACGTAGATCGACCGGTAAATCGAGAGTCGATCTACGTTCCCATCCTCACCTATGGTCATGAGCTTTGGGTCATGACCGAAAGGACAGGATCACGGGTACAAGCGGCCGAAATGAGTTTCCTCCGCCGGGTGGCGGGGCTCTCCCTTAGAGATAGGGTGAGAAGCTCTGCCATCCGGGGGGAGCTCAAAGTAAAGCCGCTGCTCCTCCATATCGAGAGGAGCCAGATGAGGTGGTTCGGGCATCTGGTCAGGATGCCACCCGAACGCCTCCCTCGGGAGGTGTTTCGGGCACGTCCGACCGGTAGGAGGCCACGGGGAAGACCCAGGACACGTTGGGAAGACTATGTCTCCCGGCTGGCCTGGGAACGCCTCGGGATCCACCGGGAGGAGCTGGACGAAGTGGCTGGGGAGAGGGAAGTCTGGGCTTCCCTGCTTAGGCTGCTGCCCCCGCGACCCGACCTCGGATAAGCGGAAGAAGATGGATGGATGGATGGATGGATGTTTACATTTGCACATTTAAACTTAAAAGTCATAGGAATAAGAAAAGGGTATATTTATTCCTACTAGTGTTGTCCCGACATCAATATTTTGGTACTTTTTTGGCTTTATTTTAACAAAAAAATCTTAGGGTATATTAAACATATGTTTCTTATTGCAATTTTGTCGTTAAATAAAATAGTGAACATACAAGACAACTTTTCTTTTAGTACTAAGTGTCATGATCCGTGGTCCGGATCATGTGTTTGTGTTTTCTGTTAGTTTTAATCTCCTATTGTTCTTGTTTGTGCACCTGTGAGTTTGTTTTGGTTGCCATTGTTACTCATTGTGTTCACCTGTCTCTGATTAGTGCTCACCTGCTTCCCGAGCACTAATCAGAGGCATTATTTAAGTTTGCCTTTGCCAGTCAGTCGGTCTGGCGTCATTGTTCGCTTCATGCCTGGTCCACGTAAGTCTTGTTTATTCACGCCACAGCTAGTAAGTTCCCTAGTTTATGATTCCAGTGCTAAGTTGTGTTTTTTTAGCTTCTCGTGCGAACGGCACACTTTCCTTTTGCTTGTTTCCTGTTTTTGGTTTAAAGGGGAACATTATCACCAGACCTATGTAAGCGTCAATATATACCTTGATGTTGCAGAAAAAAGACCATATATTTTTTTAACCGATTTCCGAACTCTAAATGGGTGAATTTTGGCGAATTAAACGCCTTTCTATTATTCGCTCTCGGAGCGATGACGTCACAACGGGAAGCAATCCGCCATTTTCTCAAACACATTACAAACACCGAGTCAAATCAGCTCTGTTATTTTCCGTACCTTGGAGACATTATGCCTCGTCGGTGTGTTGTCGGAGGGTGTAACAACAGGAACAGGGACGGATTCAAGATGCACCAGTGGCCCAAAGATGCGAAAGTGGCAAGAAATTGGACGTTTGTTCCGCACACTTTACCGACGAAAGCTATGCTACGACAGAGATGGCAAGAATGTGTGGATATCCTGCGACACTCAAAGCAGATGCATTTCCAACGATAAAGTCAAAGAAATCTGCCGCCAGACCCCCATTGAATATGCCGGAGTGTGTGAACAATTCAGGGACAAAGGCACTCAGTAGCACGGCAAGCAATGGCGGCAGTTTGTTCCCGCAGACGAGCGAGCTAAACCCCCTGGATGTCTTGGCTCACACCGTCCCTTATGCCACCGAAGATGATCAAGAGAAGAATATCGACCCTAGCTTCCCTGGCCTGCTGACATCAACTCCAAACCTGGACAGATCAGCTTTCAGGAAAAGAGAGCGGATGAGGGTATGTCTACAGATTATATTAATTGATGAAAATTGGGCTGTCTGCACTCTCAAAGTGCATGTTGGTGCCAAATGTATTTCATATGCTGTAAATCTAGTTCACAGTTGTTAGTTTCCTTTAATGCCAAACAAACACATACCAATCGTTGGTTAGAAGGCGATCGCAGAATTCGTCCTCGCTTTCTCCCGTGTCGCTGGCTGTCGAGTCGTTTTCGTCGGTTTCGCTTGCATACGGTTCAAACCGATATGGCTCAATAGCTTCAGTTTCTTCTTCAATTTCGTTTTCGCTACCTGCCTCCACACTACAACCATACGTTTCAATACATGCGTAATCTGTTGAATCGCTTAAGCCGCTGAAATCTGAGTTTGAATCCGAGCTAATGTCGCTATATCTTGCTGTTCTATCCGCCATGTTTGTTTGTATTGGCATCACTGTGTGACGTCACAGGAAAATGGATGGGTGTATATAACGATGGTAAAATCAGGCACTTTGAAGGTTTTTTTTAGGGATATTGCGTGATGGGTAAAATTTTGAAAAAAACTTTGAAAAATAAAATAAGCCACTGGGAACTGATTTTTAATGGTTTTAACCCTTCTGAAATTGTGATAATGTTCCCCTTTAAGTTATGATTTATGACAATAAATCATACTCCTACCATAAAATTAATAACTGACGCTTTGTCCGGAGTTGTCCATTCTGCATCCCGGGAGAACAAATTTCGCAGCAAGCTGCAAAAAACTCCACGTCTTAACAGTAAGTAAGCGAACAAAGGCTCCTAATTTAGTCTGCTGACATATGCAGTAACATATTGTGTTCTTTTCCATTCTATTATTTTGTCAAAATTATTAAGGACAAGCGGAATGAAATGAATGGGGAACCGGGGGGTGTGTTCCAACTATTGTGGGATCACACTCCTCAGCCTTCCCGGTAAGGTCTATTCAGGTGTACTGGAGAGGAGGCTACGCCGGATAGTCGAACCTCGGATTCAGGAGGAACAGTGTGGTTTTCGTCCTGGTCGTGGAACTGTGGACCAGCTCTATACTCTCGGCAGGGTCCTTGAGGGTGCATGGGAGTTTGCCCAACCAATCTGCATGTGCTTTGTGGACTTGGAGAAGGCATTCGACCGTGTACCCCGGGAAGTCCTGTGGGGAGTGCTCAGAGAGTATGGGGTAAGGGACTGTCTGATTGTGGCGTTCCGCTCCCTGTATGATCAGTGTCAGAGCTTGGTCCGCATTGCCGGCAGTAAATCGGACCCGTTTCCAGTGAGGGTTGGACTCCGCCAAGGCTGCCCTTTGTCACCGATTCTGTTCATAACTTTTATGGACAGAATTTCTAGGCGCAGTCAGGGCGTTGAGGGGATCCGGTTTGGTGGCTGCAGGATTAGGTCTCTGCTTTTTGCAGATGATGTGGTCCTGATGGCTTCATCTGACCAAGATCTTCAGCTCTCACTGGATCGGTTCACAGCCGAGTGTGAAGCGACTGGGATGGGAATCAGCACCTCCAAGTCTGAGTCCATGGTTCTCTCCCGGAAAAGGGTGGAGTGCCATCTCCGGGTTGGGGAGGAGATCTTGCCCCAAGTGGAGGAGTTCAAGTACCTCGGAGTCTTGTTCATGAGTGAGGGAAGAATGGATCGTGAGATCGACAGGCGGATCGGTGCGGTGTCTTCAGTAATGCGGACGCTGTATCGATCCGTTGTGGTGAAGAAGGAGCTGAGACGGAAGGCAAAGCTCTCAATTTACCGGTCGATCTATGTTCCCATCCTCACCTATGGTCATGAGCTTTGGGTTATGACCGAAAGGACAGGATCAAGGGTATAAGCAGCCGAAATGAGCTTCCTCCGCCGGGTGGCGGGGCTCTCCCTTAGAGATAGGGTGAGAAGCTCTGTCATCCGGGAGGAGCTCAAACTAAAGTCGCTACTCCTCCACATCGAGAGGAACCAGATGAGGTGGTTCGGGCATCTGGTCAGGATGCCACCCGAACGCCTCCCTAGGGAGGTGTTTCGGGCACGTCCGACCGGTAGGAGGCCACGGGGAAGACCCAGGACACGTTGGGAAGACTATGTCTCCCGGCTGGCCTGGGAATGCCTCGGGATCCCTCGGTAGGAGCTGGACCAAGTGGCTGGGGAGAGGGAAGTCTGGGCTTCCCTGCTTAGGCTGCTTCCCCCACGACCCGACCTCGGATAAGTGGAAGAAGATGGATGCCTTAGAGATAAGGTGAGAAGCTTTGTTGTCTGTTAACAAGTCTGCCATGATTATAACACACCCGCGTTTGTTTACAGAAGTAGGAACACACATTTCTTGCCCGAAGTCGGAAGTGCTCTGCTATGGAAACGGAAATGCGCTGAGGCACTCAGTTCTGGCAATGCTTAAAATGAGCAAAATAAGGTCAATATTGTACAGATTACATATTGTTATGTACGTGTCTATTACTGCATTATATATGTATATATATACTTGCAGTGTGTATATAAACGTAGATGGAACCTTTTGAAGTTGTTTTGGAGGGCTTGGTGAATCTCATCCGCCACATCTTTCAAGTGTTTTTTTAATCATATTTAAAATGCTCAAAAAAGACATATGTGTTCTTGTCTCTGTGAACAATAAGCAGAATTCCAAAAATGTTCAGTTCCCCTTTAAGGGCTATGCAAATAGTGATTGATTGAATTGTTGTTTGGACCAAAATAAAACTATTACAAAGAACAGGTTGACTCACTGGTAAGTAGCATTTAAGCACAGAGAAAGATAATCGTATCTATAAGAAAATTAAATCCATTGAAGTACAAAACCCAAAACCAGTGTAGTTGGCATGTTGTGTAATTTGTAAATAAAAACAGAATACAATGATACAATTGAATAGACTGCAAAGACACAATATTTAATGTTCTAACTGAAAAACTTAGTTGTTGTTTTTTTGCAAATAAACATTAACTTAGAATTTAATGGCAGCAACACATTGCAAAAAAGTTGGCACAGGGGCATGTTTACCACTGTGTTACATGGCCTTTCCTTTTAACAACACTCAGTAAACGTTTGGGAACTGAGGAGACACATTTTTTAAGCTTTTCAGGTGGAATTATTTCTCATTCTTGCTTGATGTACAGCTTAAGTTGTTCAACAGTCCGAGGCGAGGGTCCGTATTTCAACAGACCCTCGCCCCATCCTTGTTTGTGAATGACTGAGCATTTCATGGAAGTTGCTTTTATACCCAATCATGGCACCCACCTGTTCCCAATTAGCCTGTTCACCTGTGGGATGTTCCAAATAAGTGTTTGATGAGCATTACTCAACTTTCTCAATCTTTTGTGCCACTTGTGCCAGTTTTTTTTTAAACATGTTGCAGGTATCAAATTCCTAATGAGCTAATATTTGCAAAAAATAACAAAGTAACTTGTCTTTGCAGTCGATTCAATTGAATGTAGGTTGAAAAGGATTTGCAAATCATTGTATTCTGTTTGTATTTACAATTTACACAACGTGCCAACTTCACTGGTTTAGGGGTTTGTAGAAACAACACCTGCCAAGCACGACAACATGATCAGCTACTGGAGTGACCGGTTGCTATGATCATGTGCCCTTCTAGTCATTGTGGTCCTAAACAACCGCAGTGTTTATGCCCTGAATTGGTTTTGAAGTTAGCGATGGTTAGCTTATCTTGCTCGCAATCGTCTGCAGTTGAAATATTGTCAGATGTGGGGTTTTGGTCAAGATCTGTGGTTGGAAAAGTGCCAAAGTAATCCAAAAACTTTGAATCAATGCAGACATATTTTGATAAGTTCCGTGCTTGCATGAAGTTACATAAAAAAGTTAGATGTCACACACACACACACACACACACACACACACACACACACACACACACACACACACACACACACCCACACACACACACCCACACACACACACACACCCATTATTGTATATGATTCCTTCTTGAGACCTCCGAAAAAGGCCTACCTCTTTTTCTAGTTGTAAAAAGATGTGCATTTACAACATTATTAATATATACATACTATGCAAATATAAAAAAGTAAGCTTTTAGTTAACTTTTATTTTTTATGGGTTTTTTTTGTAATTGTTTTTTAATCTTCATTATTTACTTCAAATTATTACAGTATGTCTCCATATACATATATATTTATTAATTTTTTATTTTGGCCAAAGGGGGCACATTTCAACTTCTTACACACACTTGTTATTACATATGTTGGCCAGAGGGGGAGCACTTCAAATCTTTACACACACTTGTTATTTTATATGTTGACCAGAGGGGGAGCACTTTTAAAACCGACACATTAGTCAATTTGAAAAATCCCTCCTTTTTGGGACCACACTAATTTTGATAGATTTCACCACCAAAAGAGACATTCTGAGTAAGATGCGATGGTTTTCCGTATTGGGACAATGATTTCGGTCTTACCTTGTTCACCGGTCCTCATATGGAAGGTACTTTTCCTTGTTGATGTCTCAAGAAGGGTAGGGATACAAGAACACACACACACACACACACACACGCACCCACACACACACACACACACACACACACACACACACACACACACACACACACACACACAGCACAATTGACAATAACAAAGCAATAACAAAACATCGCATGGCACTGAAGATTAGAAAAAAACGCCACCTTTGAGGCATAAACACGGGAGAATAACAAAAACACAGTTTAAAAAAAATATATATATATATATATATATATATATATATATATATATATATATATATATATATATATATAATATAATATAAAACATGTGACAAAATACATGTAAAAACTAAAATATAAATAATATAAATATTACCTTAATAAAAAACATAACATTGAGAGAAAAATAGTAACATTAATGATTAAGATAGAAAACAACACAATAAAATAATAAAGTACAGATTATTAGTAAAATGCCTGATTAAAAAGGTGTGTCTTTAGCATTTAAAAAAAAAAAAAAAGATTTCAACTGCAGTCCTGAGGCTCTCTGGCAAGCAGGTGGCTAAATGTCGCCTCACCGTAAGTCTTTGTTCTGGTATTTGGTAAAGCTAAAAGCCCAGTGCCCGAGGACCTCAGGATCCACGGGGGTTGATAAAAGCAGGTCAGATAGATAAGAATACGCATGGCCATTAAAACATTCAAAAAGTAATAAAATAACTTTAAAATCGACCCTGAAGCGGACGGGGAGCCAATGCAGCGACTTTAAAACTGGTGTAATGTGCTCCCGCCCTCTGGTCCTTGTCCGCAGGCGTGCAGCTGAGTTTTGTAATAAATGCAGACTTCTGATATTCTTGGGGGAAGGCCAGAGAGCAGGGCATTACAATAGTCTGAACAACAGAAAATAAAAGCATGCATTAGCACCTCAGAGAGAAATGGGCGGAGTCTGGCCATGTTGTTATGATGATAAAAAACAATTTTTAAAATATTTTTTATGTGTGAGATAAAAGTCAAAAATCACGCTCAGATTTTTTATAGACAGTGTTTGTCTAAAATCTTGTAATTTTGCAATGTGCACCACTAAGGGTGCTGCGTTATGTGCGTCTAATCCAGGGGTCGGCAACCCAACATGTTGAAAGAGCCATATTGGACCAAAAATGTAATAAAAAAATCTGTCTGGAGCCGCAAAAAATTAAAAGCCTTATAGAAGTGTTATAATGATTATAGAGCTATAATAGCCTACTATCAAAGGCTGATGCAAATCTTCGTTGACAGATATGTTGTATTTTAATATTTATTCTACACATTTTTGCAACATTGGAAATCATTAGTAAAATGGAGGCTTCTCACAGGTTAACATAACTTCTTGAAATTACTGGCTCAGAATGGCCAAAGGTAAAGATATGTGTGTCAAAGTTAAAGGAAACGGCAGACTGTCTTCTTCTATTGCAGTGGTTCTTAACCTTGTTGGAGGTACCGAACCCCACCAGTTTCATATGCGCATTCACCGAACCTGAACCGTAATCATAAAACGATGTTATTATATTAAATAAATACTAATAAATATATATTTTACAAACAGAAAGTTACTGGAATGTATACATGATCCCATGTTTACATCTCATTGTGCAACATGTGAATGTTTTAGTGGGAACTAATTGCGATATCTGAAAGGGGTACACATTATTTCCAAAGCAGGACCCCCACCCAGACATATAATACTAGTACACAACTCATGAAAAACAATATGTTATAGTCATTGTAAGTGGGCCAAAACACTTATATTAGAAAATAATCTCATGGAAATGACTGCTGTCATTTGATTATAATAATAAAACATTGAACTTTTTGTTTAGTCAGGTTTGGGACAGGTGTGCTGCAGGTGTGACCACAGTGCATGTGCACATCTGACGTTGCTCACATGTGCTCCACTGAATGCTCAAGGAGTTTTTGTGTTTGCTCACACATATGGAAAATAAGAGGGAACATTGTTTGGGGTTATCCATAATACGCCGACAGGGAGAAGTTTTTGTTTACACGATGAGTCGGGCGTGTCTTGACCTCCGCGGCGGAGGCTCTGCCAAACCTCTGAGGCCGACTCACCGAACCCCTAGGGTTCGATCGAACCCAGGTTAAGAACCACTGTTCTAATGGATTTAGTACAAACTTTGCAAGCTGGGTAACGTTTGCTGGGGTCTGGAACAACATGACACACAAACAACTATGATAAATGCAGATAATGTATCATGAGACAAGCAAATAAAAACATAGGAAATAAGTAAAGGAAATTAAATGAGCTCAAATATACCTACAAACATAATGATGCAATATGTACACACAGCTGGCCTAAATAGCATGTTAGCATCGATTAGCTCGCAGTCATGGATTGACCAAATGTTCCTGATAAGCACTCCAGAAAATCAATAAAATCAACAAAGCTCACCTTTGTGCATTTACGCACAGCATAAAACCTTTGGTGGACAAAGAAGGAGTGGCATGAAACACGTCTTTCTGTGGCAGCATCGGAGAAAGTTGTACAAATACTCTCATCAGTGAAGCATGTATAATAATAAACAGTGGGAGTTCTGACAATTAGGAAGGTTTGTGTCATGTTTGTCCTCCTACAGAAAATATATTAAAACAAAAACATTTTTTCTGTCCATCTTTTTCACACATCTCTGAAAGAGGTCCAGGGAGCCAATAGGGCGGCGCTAAAGATGCAGGGGTTGCTGACACCCGGTCTAATCCCTACCCAAGTTGTAATCACCTTCTGCAATCTCGTCCGTTAAATAAAGAGTTATTGAATTAGCAAACTTTTTTTTACACTTTTATGGCTGTAAAAAGTGTACAAATGCACACCTTCAGCTTCCTCCGCAAGGCACTTGTCATCTCGGAGGTGTGTTTGGGCTCGTTATCATGTTGGAATAGTGCCCTGCGGCCCATTTTCTCAGGCAGGATCATGCCGTGCTTCATAATGTCACAGTACATGTCGGAATTTGTATTTCCTCATCATTGAATCGCAGCTTTACCATGATACTATCACCACCATGCTTTGCTGCGGATAAAACACAAGTATTGGTACTCACTTGCGTCGTCAGCTATTGGGACAATAATGGCTGTGTGTTGAGACATTTTCAGTGGATAATAAGTCTATACTTCTATATTAGTTGTAGGGATGTAGTGATATGAAAATGTCATATCATGGTTATCATGACCAAAATTTTCATTGTTATCATTATCATCAAGGTATTGTTGAAAGTAGTCAAAAAGTACTTATTTACACACTGAAATCTTTACACCAAGTTATTCTTTTAAATACCGGTAGTTGAAACATTGTTAGAAATTAGGGATGTACGATAATGGCTTTTTGCCGATATCCGATATTCCGATATTGTCCAACTCTTTAATTACCGATACCGATACCAACCGATACCGATATCAACCGATATATGCAGTCGTGGAATTAACACATTATTATGCCTAATTTGGACAACTAGGTATGGTGAAGATAAGGTACTTTTAAAAATAATAATAAAATAAGATAAATAAATTAAAAACATTTTCTTGAATAAAAAAGAAAGTAAAACAATATAAAAACAGTTACATAGAAACTAGAAATTAATGAAAATGAGTAAAATTAACTGTTAAAGGTTAGTACTATTGGTGGACCAGTAGCACGCACAATCATGTGTGCTTACGGACTGTATCCCTTGCAGACTGTATTGATATATATTGATATATAATGTAGGAACCAGAATATTAATAACAGAAAGAAACAACCCGTTTGTGTGAATGAGTGTGAATGAGTGTAAATGGGGGAGGGAGGTTTTTTGGGTTGGTGCACTAATTGTAAGTGTATCTTGTGTTTTTTATGTTGATTTAATAAAAAAAAAAACCAAAAAACGATACCGATAATAAAAAAAACGATACTGATAATTTCCGATATTACCTTTTAACGTCGGCCGATAAATGCGATATTATCGGTATTTATATGTAGCGGGTCTACCTGGTTGATCCTGCCAGTAGCATATGCTTGTCTCAAAGATTTGAGACAAATGTCTTTAATTATTGGCCTGTAGCATCTGCTGTAGGTGCAATGGATAAGGGCTATTTTTTGTGAAAAAGATTAATTATTTGTTGTTGTATTGTATTGTATCCCATTGTATCCCAATGGGATACAATGGGAAACCTTGGAGGGGACCGCAGATGTGGGGACCTAGTGTGGATCTAGTTAATAGTGTGAGAATCTAGTCCAGGGGTCGGGAACCTTTTTGGCTGAGAGAGCCATGAAAGCCAAATATTTTAAAAAGTATTTCCGTGAGAGCCGTATAATATTTTTTAACAATGAATAGAACTAAATGCGTGCATTTTTAAGTAAGACCAACATTTTCAGAGTATAATAAGTCTCTTATCTTACCATTAAGGCGACTTCTGGTTCTGCATGGTTTTACTGATGGCTTTGTAGTCTGGTTGATACGTGGTTGTTTTTAACACTGTGATTACCAGCGGAATTATTCATTACTTGAGTGTTAAGCAGTGTCAGCTAAGATTTATCTGAGAGACAGATGCAGTCATCAAAAGAGCCACATCTGGCTCTAGAACCATAGGTTCCCTACCCCTGGTCTAGTCCATAGTGGGGCCAGCAGGAGATCATCTTGAGTGGAGACAGGTCAGCAGCGCAGGGACGTGGTCACTGAATCTGTGCCCCCCCCCCTCTCCACGAAGGATAGGGGGGCAAAGCAGAAAAGAGATGGCAGATCAACTGGTCTAAAAGGGGGGTCTATTTAAAGGCTAGTGTATACAAATGAGTTTTTAGATGGGACTTAAATGCTTCTACTTCTACATCTCTAACTGTTACCAGGAGGGCATTCCAGAGTATTGGAGCCCAAATAGAAAACGCTCTATAGCCCGCAGACTTGTTTTGGGCTCTGGGAATCACTAATAAGCCAGAGTTCTTAGAAGGCAGATTTCTTGCCGGGACATGGTATTTCACAATCACTCTTCTAAAAGTGGTTGCAGTGTTCATGTTGGTAGATAATGTTAAAATTACAATAATCACATCGTCAGTTCAAACATGAGGTTCAATTTCGACTGTTGTAGAAAATGGATGGATGGAGATCATGGCGTTCCGCATGACACGCCATACCTGACCCTGTCTCATGCGTGGAAGAAGTCCATAGTGACTCCGTCTCCAGCTTGGTATGTAAGTAGCAAACCCACTTCAAACAAAGATTTTCGAGTGAAGGGTTGTTTTTGATTCAAAAAACGTCTTCCGTGTAGGACTCGAGTGAGCAGACATGGAGAAGTGGAGACAGATAAAGAGACAGAGGCCCGGCCACCTTTATCTTTGTCTTTGTTTGCATGTGTAGTCGCTGGAAGATAACAATGTGCAGTCTCTCACTAACAGAAACACAGCAGGATGATTCATTTCTCAGACGTTTGCTCAGGAGTCGGCTTGTTTGTTGTGTGTTGTCAACAGACATTATGTGCTGATTTTGAAGATGCAAAGAGAAACAAGTTGGTAGCTGGTGCGGGGTATGTTTTTTTTTTAATCTATCTGACACATTGCCCACGTTGCACAACTTTATTTGCGTTTGTCCTTGAGGTGAACTGTATTGTGATGATTATCGCACAGCTCAGCTGCAAAAAACTGTGTAGTCAGTTAAAGATCGGAAGCCACTTTCAACACATAGTTACGTCTTCTGCTATTTTAGTGACTATGTAAGACGAACTGACAAATCTAGTTCACAGGTAACAACTTACCATTATGGGCTTGATATACTAATGGTTTGTGAGTTCTAAAACACGTGCAAACTTGATAGCCCACGCATAGCTGATTGTATCTCTAAAATAAGCAAAATAGCGAAAAACAATCCATTTAGTGCAGGGGTCGGCAACCCCAAACGTTGAAAGAGCCATATTAAACCAACTGTCTGGAGCCGCAAAAAAAGAAAACCTGTATATAAGTCTTATAGTGAAAGCAACACATGATGTAAATATCTCTATACTAGCTATATTAGCCTACTATCAAAATGACTATGTGTGGCAGGCTGAAGCAAATCTGCCTTGAAAGAAATGTTGAAATTAAATATTTATTCTACACATTTTTCTAACATTAGTAAATCAGAGGCTACTCAGAAGGTGAGATAACTCCTGGAAATGACTGGCTTTTAATGGCCAAAGGTGTAGATGTGTGTGTCCAAGTTAAAGGAAACGTCAGGCTCTCTTCATCTAATGGATTTATTACAACTTTTGGCAAGCTAGGTAATGTTTGCTGTGGTCTGGAACAACATGGCACACAAACTCCCGTATTTTTCGGACTATAAGTCGCAGTTTTTTTCATAGTTTGGCCGGGCTCCAGTGCGACTTATATATGTTTTTTCCCTTCTTTATTATGCATTTTCGGCAGGTGCGACTTATACTCCGGTGCGACTTATACCCTGAAAAATACGGTACTATCAGAAATGCAGCCAATATTGCATACAGATAATGTGTCATGAACTAAATTATATACAAAGAGGATAAAAGTAAAGGATATCAAATGAGCTCAAATATAGCTACAAATGAGGCGTAATGAAGCAATATGTACATACAGCTAGCCTAAATAGCATGTTAGCATAGATTAGAACTGACTAAATATGCCTTATTAGCACTCCAACAAGTCAATAACATCAACAAAGCTCACCTTTGTGCATGCATGCACAGCACACAACTTTTGGTGGACAAAATGAGACAAAGAAGGAGTGGAAGATTTTACATGTAAATAAACTGTTGCGTTTGTTTGTATTTTCCCCCCATTTTTTTCCACTTTCAATTCTTTTTTAAAAATGCTCCAGAGAACCACGAAGGTGGCACTAAAAAGCTGCATGCGGATCGAGAGCCGCGGGTTGCTGACCCCGATTAAGTGTGTCTGCCTTCATGTATATGCAGAATATGTGCAGATTATTGCAAAGCCCACACAATTGGTAATCATGTAAAATGTAATCATTTAGCGCTACAAATTTGAGGTATTTTATTATTTAAATCGTCAATACTGTACATCCTGTACATGAATGCATCAGTAAGTTGGTATTTATTTATTCATGACCTTACTGATAATACTGTGACATTTGTTTTAGATGTATTCCTTTATTTTTATACCATATTTAAACAACAACGTTGAACATACAGCTACACTATATACATATATGTGTGCAATAAAAGCAGCAGTGGTGCGTGGTGCACAGAGCTACACTACTGAAAGAACTTCTGAAATCATATGTATGCTTATGTATATATATATATATATATATATATATATATGATGTATATGTGTATAGTACAGGCCAAAAGTTTGGACACACCTTCTCATTCAATGCGTTTTCTTTATTTTCATGACTATTTACATTTTAGATTGTCACTGAAGGCATTAAAACTATGAATGAACACATGTGGAGTTATGCACTTAACAAAAAGAGGTGAGATAACTGAAAACATGTTTTATATTTTAGTTTCTTCAAAATAGCCACCCTTTGCTCTGATTACTTTTTCACACACTCTTGGCATTCTCTCGATGGGCTTCAAGAGGTAGTCACCTGAAATGGTTTTCACGTCACAGGTGTACTTGAAGCTCATCGAGAGAATGCCAAGAGTGTGCAAAGCAGTAATCAGAGCACAGAGTGGCTATTTTGAAGAAACTAAAATATAAAACATGTTTTCACCTCTTTTTGTTAAGTACATAACTCCACATGTGTTCATTCATAGTATTAATAAGTTTTTGCTGACTGTGTTTGTATTATTTGTCAAGACTTGGTCCGGGGTGTGTGCTTTTCCAGGATGCAACGGAAAGTTGGCACGGGCGAGACGGGAATTAAGGTACATGATTTATTTATTAACTATAAATACAAAAAAAGGGATCAAACAAAAGGCGCGCACAGTGGCGGAGAATAAACTATGAACAATTAAACAAAACTTGCAAACTATGGCTTGAATAAAGAAAACTTACTTGGCATGGACAAAAAAGGAGCAGCGTGAACATGGACATGAAACAATGGACAGAGCATAAATGTGGTGTGAGGTCGTCAGGACGAACAGAAAATGAATGAACTTAAATACTATGGACATGATTAACAACAGGTGCGTGACTCAAAACAGGTGCGTGGCATGACAGGTGAAACTAATGGGTAACTATGGTGACAAAACAAAACAAAAGTGCACAAAAAGTCCAAAAATAAAACCTGATCACACAGACATGACATTATTTAAGTGTATATTTATATTTGCTGCTGTTATTGCACTTACAAAGTATGTATATATATATACATATATGTGTGTGTGTATACATATATATATATATATATATATATACATACATAGGAGCAACGACAGGTGCTAGCCGTGGCTCTGGTGCTAGCCTTGGCGCTAGCCGTGGTGCAGCTACTGGTGCTAGCCGTGGTGCAGGTGGAGGTGGTCTAGCTGGGGGTTGCGGCTTGGCATGGTAAAAGACTGGTGAGGGCGGTCGTGCTGGAGGCTGTGGCTTGACGGGTCGGAAGACTGGTGAGGGCGGTCGTGCTGGAGGCTGTGGCTTGACAGGTCGGTAGACTGGTGGTGGCGGCCGTGAGGGAGGCTGTGGCTTAACATGGTGATGCAGAGCCACCCCACCTACACAGCTACCGACCCCAGCCCCCCCCCCCCTCAAGGGGCGGATACCAGACGCGCTCCCTGCGGTCTGGAACTCTCTGTAGGGGTGGGTGGGGGAGGGCAGAAATTTCCCCTTTATTTTGGCCACAATATTTTTCTTTATCCCCCACCTGGGGTTGTGTGGGTGGGAAAAAAGAAAAAAATTGTGACGGGGGCGGGACTTGAGTCTTGGGGGGCGGGGCATGAGTCTTGGGGGGCGGGGAATCAAAAGAAAAAGAATTCAGAAAAAAAAAATCATGATTTTTGACGTCATTAGGGCGAAGCCGGGCTGGCTGCTGCTTGCTTCCGCCCGAAGGGGGAGGGGCATGTGGGAGCGGCGTGTCCTGCAGGCTCGTGGAAGTTCTACCCGACGTCCTTCATCGGGAGCGGAGCTTCCGGCACTGCTGCGCTGCGTCCTCCCATTCCTGGGACCAAATGGAGTTTCTGTACTCCACGGAGGAGTAGCGCCGAGTTTCCTCCTCCATTGCGCACAGGACCGCCCAAGAAGCCTCGTCCAAAATGTCCAACTCGGCCAACTTAGGTGCAGAAAAGCGGGTCTGCTGACGACCTACTGTCAAGACCGGGTCCGGGTCGTGTGCTTTTCCGGGATGCAACGGAAAGTTGGCACGGGCGAGACGGGAATGAAGGTACATGATTTATTTAAAGACTATAAATACAAAAAAAAGATCAAACAAAAGCGCGCACAGTGGCGGAGAATAAACTATGAAAAACAAAAAAGACTATAAACATGGAACCAAAACTTACTGTGACAAGGGACATGAAGCAGGATCATAGAGGAATGGACAGAGCATAAATGTGGTGCGAGGTCGTCAGAAAGACAAACTGAAAAACACTGAACTTAAATACTACAGACATGATTAACGAACACAGGTGCGTGACTCAAGACGTGAAACAGGTGCGTGACGTGACAGGTGAAAACTAATGGGTAACTATGGTGACAAGACAAGGGAGTGAAAAGCCAGAAACTAAACAAAACATGACTTAAAACAAAACATGATGATTACACAGACATGACATATACACACACATAAATGTTAAATATATATATATATATATATATATATATATATATATATGTATGTATGTATGTATGTATGTATATATGTGTATATATATATATATATATATATATATATATATATATATATATATATATATATGTATGTATGTATGTATGTATATATGTGTATATATATATATATATATATATATATATATATATATATATATATATATATATATGTATGTATGTATGTATGTATGTATGTATGTATATATATATATGCATACACACACACACATATATGTATGTATATAAATATATATATATACATACATACATATGTGTGTATATATATATATATATATATATATATATATATATGTATGTATGTGTGTATGTATGTATGCATATATATATATATATATATATATATATATATATATATATATATATATATATATATATATATGTATATATATGTATACACACACACATATATGTTAAATATATATATATATATATATATATATATATATATACTTTGTAAGTGCCATAACAGCACCAAATATAAATATTCACTTAAATAATACAAACACAGTCAGCAAAAACTTATGAAAACCCTCAATTATATAAATTTGCAAAAATTATAAAAGGCAATACAACTTTGGGCATGCATATAAATAGCATACCCTTCTAAATACAATAATTGTAAAAATAATAAAGACAGGTTGGGTAATTCGCTGTAATTATTTATTGACTTAAGTAAATAGTTGCAATACTGTGGAAATAAACAAGCTATAGAAATCATGCTTCCTTTCAGTTGGATTTGTTCCTGGATATGGTTAGTTTGTTTACAAGTGTACTGTGTATCCAAGGGGCGGGACTACCTGCTCTGCTGACGTCATAGACCGGCAACAGTCCCGCCCACAGACACAACCGGCACACTTTTAAGGACGTATTGAACACACTCCGGTTAATTCGTCTTCTTTTCGCTCCCCACAGCTCCTGGTTTGACAGTTGCGACATAATTTATACAGCTTGAGTTATTTGTTTATTTCAAAACATTATTTTGCCTTTGACTACCGCAAAAAGACATAGTTCGAGTGGTTCTCGGCGCGCAGGCTACCTTAAATGAGTGTCTGACGTCACAAGACGACGTAACTCCACCCATCACACCCGAGAAGATCGTCTCTTAAGAAGCACTTCACCTACACCTCTTCTGACCAAAAAGCGGACGCCGGTGAGCGGATAGCTTGGAAGCAAAACAACGGCGGGATATCTCGTGGATATATCATCTCATTTATTTATTAAAAGCATTTTTTTAGAGGGGTGTCTGGTTCATGCCAAAACTGGGGGAACAGATTGGCCATCGGCACACTTCCACGCGGAGCGTCATTGTTTTCGCCACAATCATTGGTAAGCATGTCTTTTCTGTTACAATATTAGTATTATTATTATTATAATAATAATAATGTTTTTATTATGTGAGTTGTCCAACAGTGTATATCGATTGGTGACAATGATCAATAAAATGTATGTTAATTGTGTAGACATAATTTGGCCCTTATCGACTAAATGTGAGTGGCAGGCTGTTACTCTACTAAAAACTCTTAATTAGTAGCGTGTTGGTGTTAATTAAAACGATAACCTTGGTTACAGCAAACCATAATTTGCAAGTATAATGAATGCAATCAATATGCTAGTATTTAAATTGAACAAAGGTTACATTTTTTAATTATTGTATTTATTTATTATTATGATTATTATTATATTTGGTATGACAAAACATATTAGTCCATTTGTATTGTAGTCCTCGTTGTGGCCACTTGGGGGCGGTGGAGGACTTTAAACAGGTAATCATGTAACCATCACAACATCAAAAAGCCCAAAACACACCAAATAATTATTAATGCAGCAAAACAAGAACATGTTTTTTAAATGAAATGTTAAATAATCAAAGGTGCAAGTTAGGTAATTTTTGCATTTTTAAAATATATTTATAGGCGTTTTTAAATATCCCATCTTTACCTGATTTTACTGTTGCAAAGCGGTGAGAAGGTAATTTGCATACAATTCTAGGATGGTTGCTGAGGTCAGGGGGGGTAAGGCCATGGCGTCAGCACTTATTTACAGCCTTCTGCCGCAAGCATTCATTTAACAGGTAAACATGTAAACGTCGCCAAAAACACACCAAATAAATACTAATGCAGCAAAAGAAGTACATATTTTTAAAGGAAAATATGAAATAATCAAAGATGCATGTTAGATTATTTTTGCATTTTTTAAATACGTTCATAGAGCGTCTTTTAAATAGCCATCTTTACTTGATTTTACTGTTGCAAAGCGGTGAGAAGGTCATTTGCATACAATTCTCGGATGGTTGCTGAGGTCAGGGGGAGTAAGGCCGTGGCGTCAGCACTTATTTGCAGCCTTCTGCCGCAAGCATTCATTTAACAGCTGCTTTTTAAAAAGCAACCCTCACGCGCTCCTTGATTAGAGCAGGTCCAAAGGTGGTGTGTCCTGGCTTCATATTTATAGCCAGGAAGCCCCTTTCAGGCCTACTAATCTCAACTGTAGTGAGTCTATTTGTAGAACTGGTCCACTGTTTGGAAGTGTGCGCGTGAGAGAGAGAGAGAGAGAGAGAGAGAGAGAGAGAGAGAGAGAGAGAGAGAGAGAGAGACCTAAATGCCTGTTTAATTGTGTTGCACAACAGGAACATAAACCACATGTATTTTTTTTTTTCCACAAATTATCTCCGTCTGTGTTTATTTTTAACAGCTTCGCCTGCCACAAAGGACTTAAGTTATGTAATATTGAAATTAAATTTAAAAGGGAGCCCTGGATGCTTCAGATTTAAACCTGAGGAGAAAAGGGACAAGCGGTAGAAAACGGATGGATGGAGTTCCTGCAGGGACATTTTTTTTAGTTTTTAGTTTTAATTCCAGAGTTATTATGTTATTGTTTTTAAAACATTTTAATAAAATGGTTTTAACGTGACATTCTCTAATGCTCCCCCGTCCAATTCAAAAAGTATTGCGGCTCACATGATTTGCTTCCATGTCCGTGTTGTCATTTATTATGAATGGCTTTAACTCTCTCGCCCGCCACGTGGGTGTACACTCCGCGCCCCCATTGGCTGACCGTCGGCGGCATCCGGAATGAGCTCTCCTGTGATTGGTTCAAGTAGGTGGAGCGAGGGTGGGGGGTAAGAGGGCGTGTATTTCAGCCTATCTTCTGCATAGTTTAGTGTGTGTGACACGGCTCATTGTCGCTGTATTCCACGGGAGCCTGAGCGGGTACCAGATCTAAGGAAGCTATACATACATACATGCACGCATATTTTATGCATTATTTCTATCCGTCGTCGTAGCATTTTGCTTTTTTGGACACGGCAAGAAGCAACTTTACGGTTGACTCTGATGTGCGGATACTTTATTTCGAGCACCTAATGCGGCCTCTGCAGAGACGCTAGCCACGGATCGGACCTTCCCCCGACTCGCCTTGCCGACCATTCCCCTCTGTTTCCTCCTCCGACCACAGGTTATCGGATGGACCAGCATCCCAGTGCCCGGAGCTGCACCAGCCGCGGTGCTTCGTCGTCGTCGTCATCGTGCGAGGCCACCGCCCCCGCCGAGCCCTCCATGAACCTGCACATACACTCCACCACCGGCACACGCTTTGAGCTCTCGCTGCCCCAGGAGGAGACCGTGGACGGGCTGAAGAGGAGGCTGTCGCAGCGGCTTAAAGTACCCAAAGAGAGGCTCGCCTTGCTCTACAAAGAAACGTGAGTCGGATGCTGCATTTGTGCTTTTTATCAATCCAAACATATACTATATGTCAGGGGTGTCAAACTCATTTTAGAAATCTACTCCCAGAATCTACTCCCAAAAATCACGGCACGATAACTTAAAAATAAAGACAACTTCAGATTGTTGTCTTTGTTTAGAAATAGAAGCACATTCTGAAAACGTACAAATCTTAAACATTTTTTTTTTTTTTTTTTTTTTTTTTTTACACTTACACGTTGCGGTTAATACCGTATTTTTCGGAGTATAAACCGCACCGGAGTATAAGTCGCACCTGCCGAAAATGCATAATAAAGAAGGAAAAAAAACATATAAGTCGCACTGGAGCCCGGCCAAACTATGAAAAAAAATGCAATTTATAGTCTGAAAAATACGGTAGTATTATTTATTTATTTGTCGTTATTTATACTTTCTGAATACATTATGTGACAATGTTCATCAGTTAACTCATTGGTGTTCATTTTCAATCTGCCAAGATAAAATAATATCAAAATCAAATTACAGGATGTTATTTATTTCCTGAACTGGTGCACTAACATCATGTGGTTTATTTGTATTTTTTTACATAAGTAGCATCATCTACAAAGATACAAAGAATTGCTATTGCGACATCTAGTGGACACGTTTCTTTCATAAAAAAATTTCGGCTCATTTTTATACTTAGCGAACTCATCCCGCGGGCCGGGTAAAACCTGTTTTGGGCCGTATGTTTGACACCCCTGCTATATGTGGATGTATGACTGCTTTGCCTATCAGTACATTAGGCCAGTGGTTCTCAAATGGGGGTACGCGTACCCCTGGGGGTACTTGAAGGTATGCCAAGGGGTACGTGAGATTTTTTTTTTAAACATTCTAAAAATAGCAAGAATTCAAAAATCCTTTATAAATATATTTATTGAATAATACTTCAACAAAGTATGAATGTAAGTTCATAAACTCAGTGAAGCACAAGCTTCACTAAAATGTCTGTCAAAAAGAACTGTGAAAAGAAATGCAACAATGCAATATTCAGTGTTGACAGCTAGATTTTTTGTGGACATGTTCCATAAATATTGATGTTAAAGATTTCTTTTTTTGTGTTTAGAATTAAGTTCATGAATCCAGATGGATCTCTATTACAATCCCCAAAGAGGGCACTTTAAGTTGATGATTACTTCTATGTGTAGAAATCTTTATTTATAATTGAATCACTTGTTTATTTTTCAACAAGTTTGTAGTTATTTTTATATCTTTTTTTCCAAATAGTTCAAGAAAGACCACTACAAATGAGCAATATTTTGCACTGTTATACAATTTAATAAATCAGAAACTGATGACATAATGCTGTATTTTACTTCTTTATCTTTTTTTTTTCAACCAAAAATGCTTTGCTCTGATTAGGGGGTACTTGAATTAAAAAAAAATTCACAGGGGGTACATCACTGAAAAAAGGTTGAGAACCACTGCTTTAGGCACACAATGGGCAACATTTAGTTTGCTTTAGTTTTCGATTGACATGGTTCGTTTTGCAATGTTCACATCTTGTACAAATGAAACCAAACTGAGCTGCAGTCTGCACAATCCAATAGTTTTGGATTGTCCATTTTGCAGTTATATAACATTTGAAGACAATCAATAAAAATAAATTCTCAACTTACCTATGCTATACAGCTATCTTGTGGTAATAATTGAACGCTATGTTCATTATTCTGTTTTTAGTTTTCAGCATTAGCCATTTGTTTTATTAGATTCTGGTAGTGTATCTAAATCAGGGGTGAACGTTACGTCGATCGCGTAGGGCAAGGGTGTCAAACCTACGGCCCGCGGGCCGGATCAGGCGTGATGAGTTTGTCAAGTACTAAAATGAGCTGCCTTTTTTTGTCTACGTAATAAACTGCTGTTCTAAATGTGTCCACTGGATGTCACAATAGCAATTCTGTTAGGCAAGCAGACGGTTTATACGGTTTTATAAGCTCTGGATTGATCCGTGGGCATGACAAAGGAGGTATTTGATACCTAGAAGTGTTTACTTGTTGTGTTTTATGTTCAATCCCAGAAAGACTGTGACTTAAAGTTTAATCCTGGCTTTTTGTAGACACACTGAGATGAAGTCTAAGGTCATTGTGTTTTTGAAATTGCACCAATTACCTCGGAATTTTCAACAAACTTGAACTGTTTTGTCCAGAGGATTAGTTGTGATTTGTACGTTTTCAGAATGTGCTTGTTCTAAGTAAAACAAAGAAAACAACCTGGAGTTGTCTTTAATTTTAAGTTATCATGCCATGATTTTACCATTCCGGCCCACTTGGTAGTAGATTTTCCTCCATGCGGCCCCTGAGCTAAAATGAGTTTGACACCCCTGGCGGAGGGTGTGTCAGTTGATCGCCAGCCAGGCATCAATAAAATAGACCTAAAAATTAGCGATCATCTTGATTGACATTCACTTGATTGACACTGGTTGCAGCAAAATCATTATTAAGAAAAAATGACCGACAGGAAGGCGAAAAAAACACTTTTTTATTTCAACAGACTCTCGCGCCATTTTCCTGCCGTCAAAACTCTAAAGACCGACCGCACAGTTCCTGTCTTCACAATAAAAGCACTTTTATGAATAAAGCATGACTTGGTGTGACTCAATAAGTGAGTTACGGGGCAGATCTTACAGTAGAGTTCCTTGATTCTTGGGGGGGGGGGTACTGGTAATAGTACAAGTTCCGGAAAAACGTTCCATGCTCCTGGTCAAAGTTACAGGTGGTTGTTGGGTTACGAACAAGTGATTGAAACTGCTAAATAAGAACAACGTCTGGCTTTTTGGCTTGCAAGGGAGTGGGGAAACAGGCTTATTGGACGGAGGAAGTCTCAATAAGGAGACCACTATGCTGTCATCCCTGGCCAACATGGGTAGTAGTAGTAGTATCGTGGGAGATATGTGCACAAGCTCAAAGGTAGCATCTTTATCCTTGGACCGGGCATGCAGCCAATGTTGATTTATCCACTTTTCCACTGAGCATTTTACGACGTCTAATTTTACTTCACTGTTTACTTCCACTTTCGTTTTATTTGGCGCACTGCCCCAAATAGAGGTTGCCTCATGCTTGGTGGATATTATAGAGGTGAAAGTTACAAAGATAACTATGAAAAGGACAAAAGTGACGTCTGGAGTACCGTATTTTTTGGACTATAAGTCGCAGTTTTTTTCATAGTTTGGCCGGGCTCCAGTGCGACTTATATATGTTTTTTTCCTTCTTTTTTATGCATTTTCGGCAGGTGCAACTTATACTCCGGTGCGACTTACACTCTGAAAAATACGGTATGTTCTTCTGCACGCACGGAACTCGTTCTGGTTTTTATACAGTATTATTCCTTTATGGGAGCAACCGTGAGATGTCTTAACACGGTAACATCAGAAAACGAAACTTTGTAAAACGAGGCCCGCCTCTAATAGGCAGCAAAGTCAAACTAAAATGAAGAAAAACATATTCGGTCTTGACATGCAACGGGGGGAACAGGAAGGTGTTTGGAGAGTGTGAGCCGAGGATGTCGTTGTGGCTTGTGCAGCCCTTTGAGACACTCGGGATTTAGGGCTGTATAAGTAAGCATTGATTGATTCATTGATACGACCACCTAGTGGTGAATTATAGGTATTGCTGGACTTTATAAGGTGTGTGTAGTGCAGGGGTGTCACACCACATGGAGAAAAATCTACTCCCAAGTGAGCCGGACTGCTAAAATCACGGCACGATAAAGTAAAAATAAAGACCACTTCAGATTATTTTCTTTGTTTAAAAATAGAACACACACATTCTGAAATTGTACAAATCATAATGTTGTTGGTTTTTTTACACTTGCATGTTGCGGTTAATAGTATGCTATCTTTATTTGTCGTCATTTATATTTTCTGAATAAATGATGTGATAATGTTCTGTCAACTCATTGGTGTTAATTTTCAATCTATCAAGATAAAAAAATATATATCAACGTCAAATTACAGGATGTTATTCATGTACCGTATTTTTCGGACTATAAGTCGCAGTTTTTTTCATAGTGGGTGCGACTTGTACTCAGGAGCGACTTATGTGTGAAATTATTAACACATTACCGTAAAATATCAAATAATATTATTTAGCTCATTCACGTAAGAGACTAGACGTATAAGATTTCATGGGATTTAGCGATTAGGAGTGACAGATTGTTTGGTAAACGTATAGCATGTTCTATATGTTAGAGCTATTTGAATGACTCTTACCATAATATGTTACGTTAACATACCAGGCACGTTCTCAGTTGGTTATTTATGCGTCATATAACGTACACTTATTCAGCCTGTTGTTCACTATTCTTTATTTATTTTAAATTGCCTTTCAAATGTCTATTCTTGGTGTTGGGTTTTATCAAATACATTTCCCCCAAAAATGCGACTTATACTCCAGTGCGACTTATATATGTTTTTTTTCCTTCTTTTTTATGCATTTTCGGTCGGTGCGACTTATACTCCGAAAAATACGGTAGTTTGATCATTTTCCTCGACTGGTTTACTAACATCATGTGGTTTATTTTGTACATATGTAGCATCATCTACAAATATACAAATAATTGCTATTGCGACATCCAGTGGACACATTTAGAACAGCTGTTTCGTTCATTCAAAAATTTCAGGTTATACTGAGCAAACTCATCCCGTGGGCCGGATAAAACCTGTTTGCGGGTTTATCCGGCCCTCGGACCGTACGTTTGACACCCCTGGTGTAGTGCATTGATTTTCAAGCGGTGGTTCTAGTACCACTGTTGGTATGTGAGGTTTCATCAAGTGGTACTTTTGAAAAAAAACAAAACAAAAACCAGATGAATACAATATATTTTTAGATGTGGAACTAACTAAATAAAACCATATAAAGTGAAAATATTCACTCTTTTTTTTGATTGATTGAATGAGACTTTTATTAGTAGGTTGCACAGTGAAGTACATATTCCGTACAATTGACCACTAAATGGTAACACCCGAATAAGTTTTTCAACTTGTTTAAGTCGGGGTCCACTTAAATTGATTCATGATACAGATATATACTATCATATATACTATCATCATAATACAGTCATCACACAAGATAATCATCAGGGTGTATACATTGAATTATTTACATTATTTACAATTCGGGGTGTGGGGGGGGCGGTTAGGTTTGGTTGTTATCATCAGTCATCAACAATTGAGAACAGAGAAATGGATATTGAAACAGTGTAGGTCTGACTTGGTAGGATATGTACAGCAAGTAGTGGACATAGAGAGAGAGAGATCAGAAGGCATAAGAAAAATATCTGCATTTGATTGTTTACATTTGATTATTAACAATCCGGGGAGGGGTGTTAGTTTAGGGTTGTAGCTGCCTGGAGGTGAACTTTTATTGCGATTTTGAAGGAGGATAGAGATGCCGTTTCTTTTATACCTGTTGGGAGCGCATTCCACATTGATGTGGCATAGAAAGAGAATGAGTTAAGACCTTTGTTAGATCGGAATCTGGGTTTAACGTGGTTAGTGGAGCTCCCCCTGGTGTTGTGGTTATGGCGGTCATTAAGGAAGTAGTTTGACATGTACTTCGGTATCAGGGAGGTGTAGTGGATTTTATAGACTAGGCTCAGTGCAAGTTGTTTTACTCTGTCCTCCACCCTGAGCCAGCCCACTTTGGAGAAGTGGGTAGGAGTGAGGTGGGATCTGGGGTGGAGGTCTAGAAGTAATCTGACTACCTTGTTCTGGGATGTTTGGAGTTTAGATTTGAGGGTTTTGGAGGTGCTAGGGTACCAGGAGGTGCATGCGTAATCGGAAAAGGGTTGAACAAGAGTTCCCGCTAGAATCCTCATGGTGCTTTTGTTGACCAGAGAGGAGATTCTATAGAGAAATCTCGTTGGTTGGTTGACCTTTTTGATTACCTTGGTTGCCATTTTATCACAGGAAAGATTAGCCTCTAGAATGGAACCTAGGTAGGTGACCTCATCCTTCGTGGTGATAACAATATCACCCACTTTTATAGTGAAGTCATTGACTTTCTTAAGGTTGATGTGGGACATATGACACACAGTGAGGAGGGAACAGAAAGGAGTTTGGTCATTCAAGAGGCCATTTGTTAAAGTTAAAGTTAAAGTGCCAATGATTGTCTCACACACACACGAGGTGTGGTGAAATTATCCTCTGCATTTGACCCATCACCCTTGAGCACCCCCTGGGAGGTGAGGGGAGCAGTGAGCAGCAGCGGTGGCCGCGCCCGGGAATCATTTTGGTGATTTAACCCCCGACTCCAACCCTTGATGCTGAGTGTCAAGTAGGGAGGTAATGGGTCCCATTGTTATAGTCTTTGGTATGACTCGGCCTACCGATCTCAGGGCGGACACTCTAACCACAAGGAGATTTTGCTGATATTTATGATTGCTTTAAGCTATATGTCATGCGTGAGTTCCTGGGTGTGGGGTGTCCAGTCCTCAAAACACCGCATAGCACAGTAGGGTGGCACTGACTAAACGGGTTGGTAATGGCTTTTATCATTCAAAATTAATAGAAACCATGTAGCTCCTGTATTAGAATGAATAAATGGGAGCCAGGTTAAGTGGTGTTTAACAAAAGTGCAGGTGGTGTTATGCAAAAAAAAAAATTAAGTGAGGGAGCGGTAGGGGTGGGGCTTTTTGGAGTATGCAAACAGTACTTACTGTTTTCCAACCCCCTACTCCCACTCTTTTGTAATCACCAACTAAATCACCATCATCCTTTTAAAACTACCCCCCACCCTCCCTGCGCGCAAACACACATACACACACCTACTCTTCAAAACTGCAGACAAGCTCGCAAGTCGGCACTGGGGGGCCCTTTGTTCTACAGCACAGGGTGAGATTTGGGTCACGCCGGCTTTTCCACCCAGCTGCCCGTCACAGGCACCGCACGTGCGTTGCATTGACACATGCAAGGTAATGGAAAATTAATGTGATGAAGGGGGTCGTAAATCAACCACCTCAACAATTGTCAGAGCCTTTCGGTGTACTTGCCGTTGAAATATGACAGCCCGATCAATACTTCACTTCAACCTCGGCTAATTTTTTTTTTTAAGTCGCCCCCGTTGGCTGTGTGTGTATGTACAAACCCCGTTTCCATATGAGCTGGGAAATTGTGTTAGATGTAAATATAAACGGAATACAATGATTTGCATATCATTTTCAATCCATATTCAATTGAATGCACTACAAAGACAAGATATTTGATGTTCAAACTCATAAACTTTTTTTTTTTTTTTTGCAAATAATAATTAACTTAGAATTTCATGGCTGCAACACGTGCCAAAGTAGTTGGGAAAGGGCATGTTCACCACTGTGTTACATCACCTTTTCTTTTAACAACACTCAGTAAACGATTGGGAACTGAGGAAACTAATTGTTGAAGCTCTGAAAGTGGAATTATTTCCCATTCTTGTTTTATGTAGAGTTCAGTCCCCTGCTGTCATATTTCACGCTTCATAATGTGCCACACATTTTCGATGGGAGACAGGTCTGGACTGCAGGCGGGCCAGGAAAGTACCCGCACTCTTTGCCACGCTGTTGTAACACGTGCCGAATGTGGCTTGGCATTGTCTTGCTGAAATAAGCAGGGGCGTCCATGAACAAGACGGCGCTTAAATGGCAGCATATGTTGTTCCAAAACCTGTATGTACCTTTCAACATTAATGGTGCCTTCACAGACATGTAAGTTACCCATGCCTTGGGCATTAATGCACCCCCATACCATCACAGATGCTGGCTTTTCAACTTTGCGTCGATAACAGTCTGGATGGTTCGCTTCCCCTTTGGTCCGGATGACACAATGTTGAATATTTCCAAAAACAATTTGAAATGTGGACTCGTCAGACCACAGAACACTTTTCCACTTTGCATGAGTCCATCTTAGATGATCTCGGGCCCAGAGAAGCCGGCGGCGTTTCTGGATGTTGTTGATAAATGGCTTTGGCTTTGCATAGTAGAGCTTTAACTTGCACTTACAGATGTAGCGACCAACTGTATTTAGTGACAGTGGTTTTCTGAAGTGTTCCTGAGCCCATGTGGTGATATCCTTTAGAGATTGGTGTCAGTTTTTGATACAGTGCCGTCTGAGGGATCGAAGGTCACGGTCATTCAATGTTGGTTTCTGGCCATGCCGCTTACGTGGAGTGATTTCTCCAGATTCTCTGAACCTTTTGATGATATTATGGACCGTAGATGGTGAAATCCCTAAATTTCTTGCAATTGCACTTTGAGAAACGTTGTTCTTAAAAAGTTTGACTATTTGCTCATGCAGTTGTGAACAAAGGGGTGTACCTCGCCCCATCCTTTCTTGTGAAAGACTAAGCATTTTTTGGTAAGCAGTTTTTATACCCAATCATGGCACCCACCTGTTCCCAATTAGCCTGCACACCTGTGGGATGTTCCAAATAAGTGTTTGATGAGCATTCCTCAACTTTATCAGTATTTATTGCCACCTTTCCCACCTTCTTTGTCACGTGTTGCTGGCATCAAATTCTAAAGTTAATGATTATTTGCAAAAAAAAAAAGTTTATCAGTTTAAACATCAAATATGTTGTCTTTGTAGCATATTCAACTGAATATGGGTTGAAAATGATTTACAAATCATTGTATTCCGTTTATATTTACATCTAACACAATTTCCCAACTCATATGGAAACGGGGTTTGTATGTGAGAAGAGGTACAGTCTAATTATCCTTTTCTAAACCCTGCAGGAGACTAAATTCGGGAAAACTTCAGGATCTTGGCATCTCGGATGGGAGCAAACTAACACTCGTACCAACCGTCGAAGCAGGATTAATGGTAAGGATGCTCACAGTTCTGACTGACTGGTTATGCTTGGTGTGCAGTATCTAAAGGTGGATCTTTTGTCCTCTGCAGTCTCAAGCGTCAAGACCCGAGCAGTCCGTAATGCAAGCCTTGGAGAGCTTGACCGAAACTCAGGTAAGAAGTTAGCCTTTGTTGCAACCGTCTTAAGGTCGCACCCACACTTTGTGATCCGTGCCAAGCTGGGGCACACGTGACACCTTAAGCTTGGTTTATTTGACTTACGGTTGACCACGCACGGAAATATGCCCAGCTTGTACATGCAAGTTAATCAAAGTGATCGCACCTCTCGCCAGTTATTTTGAATGGCTTCGAGGGCTGCACAAAAAAATCGATCCCACAACCGAATCGCGATTCTTTTTCATCTCGTTTCTAAATCGATGAATCATTTTCAAAAATTGTGACGAGGTGGCGACTTGTCCAGGGTGTACCCCGCCTTCCCCCCGCGGCCCCGAAAGGGATAAACGTTAGAAAATGGACGGATGGATAGATGATTTAAAAACTTTATTTTTTTATTAGAATATATTTTTAAAAATAAGAATGGCAACACTAAAAATTGACCCTAGTGTGTGAATGTGAGTGTGAATGTTGTCTGTCTATCTGTGTTGGCCCTGCGATGAGGTGGCGACTTGTCCAGGGTCTACCTCGCCTTCCGCCCGAATGCAGCTGAGATAGGCTCCAGCACCCCCGCGACCCCAAAAGGGACAAGCGGTAGAAAATGGATGGACGGAAGTTTTTTTGCCATCTTCACGCAACCAGTAAAGTTAAGTTAAAGTACCAATGATTGTCACACACACACACTAGGTGTGGCGAAATTATTCTCTGCATTTGACCCATCACCCTTGATCACCCCCTGGGAGGTGAGGGGAGCAGTGGGCAGCAGCGGTGGTTGCGCCCGGGAATTATTTTTCGTGATTTAACCCCCAATTCCAACCCTTAATGCTGAGTGCCAAGCAGGGAGGTAATGGGTCCCATTTTTATAGTCTTTGGTGTGACTCGGCCGGGGTTTGAACTCACAACCTGCCGATCTCAGGGCGTACACTCTAACCACTAGCCCACTGAAAGTAGGATCTCTTCCAGCCTTTAACCTGTTTTAAAAAGGTTTCAGTATATTTATTATTAAAAATAACACATTATAAAAATCAGTTTTAATCGAGAATCGTGTTGAATCGATAGTTAACTCTGAATCGGATCATCACCCCAGGAGTCAGAATCGTATTGAATCGTTAGGTGAGCAAAGATTTGCACAAGATATGTCCGATAATATCGGACTGTCGATATTATCGGCCGATAAATGCTTTAAAATGTAATATCGGAAATTATCGGTATCGGTTTCAAAAAGTAAAATGTATGACTTTTTAAAACGCCGCTGTACGGAGTGGTACACGGACGTAGGGAGAAGTAAAGAGCGGCAATAAACCTTAAAGGCACTGCCTTTGCGGCCCAATCACATAATATCTACGGCTTTACACACACACAAGTGAATGCAAGCATACTTGGTCAACAGCCATACAGGTCACACTGAGGGTGGCCGTATGAACAACTTTAACACTGTTACAAATATGCGCCACACTGTGAACCCACACCAAACAAGAATGACAAACACATTTCGGGGGAACAACCGCACCGTAACACAACATAAACACAACAGAACAAATACCCAGAACCCCTTGCAGCACTAACTCTTCCGGGACACTACAATGCACCCCCCCGCCCCCACCCACCCACCTCAACCTCCTCATGGGAAAGCATGTCCCAAATTCCAAGCTGCTGCTTTGAGGCATGTTAAAAAAAATAATGCACTTTGTGACTTCAATAATAAATATGGCAGTGCCATGTTGGCATTTTTTTTCCATAACTTGAGTTGATTTATTTGGAAAACCTTGTTACATTGTTTAATGCATCCAGCGGGGCATCACAACAAAATTAGGCATAATAATGTGTTAATTCCACGACTGTGTATATCGGTATCGGTTGATATCGGAATCGGTAATTAAGAGTTGGGCAATATCGGAGTATCGGATGTCAGCAAAAAAGCCATTATCGGACATCTCTAATTTGCACCATAATGACTGCTGTCTTAAAGTTAAAGTACCACTGTGACACTAGGTGTGGTGAAATTACCCTCTGCATTTGACCCATCCCCTTGTTTCACCCCCTGGGAGGTGAGGGGAGCAGTGAGCAGCAGCAATGGCCACCGCTCTGGAATCATTTTGGTGATTTAACCCCCAATTCCAACCCTTGATGCTGAGTGTCCCATTATTATAGTCCTCGGTGTGACTCGGCCAAGTTTGAACTCACGACCTACCGATCTCAGGGCGGACACTCTCTAACCACAAGGCCACTGAGCAGTTGAGCGGTTTCTACTTAAGTAGAAATAATGCAAACAGTCATTGGTACTCTTGCTAGAACTGCATTAAAAGTGATTAAAATGAACCGGTGTAGCTGCAGAAGGAAATGGAGGAGAGAGGATGAGCAGGCTGAACGAGCCTCTTTCCTTGTCTGTGTTAAAACCTAACGAGGAGCCGTATCCTAGTAACATCTGCAATAGTTTAAATATGGAAGCACTTCTACCTCTCTGCTTTTATCTAACACTCACATGCGCACACGTACACGAGCACAGGCAAGTTTCCAGGAAGTGTGCTGGGGCCGCATACCTCACTCACTCATAAACCCAGCCAGCGCTTGCTCATCAGATGACAGCCTTCTCGCTCTTGCGTTAACATGCGGCTTCCTAAAAGCCCGAGTTGTGGGCCAACATCCTGCACTTACATCGAAACCACCGCGCCGGACTCCGCCGAAAATGCTTGTATGCCTTTTAGCCGCGGCGGGGTATGACTCACCAGCCCCGGGTGATCGATGGCTCGGGGCGAGGTTGATTGCACACAGACACACAGAAGCGTGACGTAGGGAACACTTGCATCAACTTCCTTTTTGCAGCGGGCTGGGTAACTGTGAGATCCACGGAAATGCGTCAAGAACGCACTAGCTGGTTCATTTCAAAACAGTAAGGCAGATTTTGCAGTGGTGAGGCAGTGCATGCGTCACTGAAATTGCAAAAAAACGTTCTCTTAAATTGTTAATTTTGCACAATTTGGGGCCTTTTTGTGGGAACTTTTTGGTGTTAAAGTGCAGGTTTTTGAAAACATCACCCTTCTTGTTTCCAGAAAACTGTATGAGAAAAATGCATGACTGTTCACTGTCCAGTGCCGGCTAATGCAAGTACCGCTTTGACCTGAGTATTAGACAACCGCTCTTAAAGACCAATTTTTCAAGACAAAGTAAAAGACAAAGCAAACAACCTTTTTTTTTTTCCATGATGCATGTGAGTGAGAATGTTCGGTAACACTTTAGTATGGGGAATACATATTCACCATTAATTAGTTGCTTATTAACATGCAAATTAGTAACATATTGGCTCTTAATTAGTCATTATTAAGTACTTATTAATACCTTATTTTGCATGGCCTTATTATACAACCAGTAAGCCATTAACTAAGAGTCTTCCCTCAATAACCTCAGAGTTATTGCGTATTAGTAACCCTAACCCTAACCCTTATATCATTGGTTCTTAAAGGGGAACATTATCACCAGACCTATGTAAGCGTCAATATATACCTTGATGTTGCAGAAAAAAGACCATATTTTTTTTAACCGATTTCTGAACTCTAAATGGGTGAATTTTGGCGAATTAAACGCCTTTCTATTATTCGCTCTCGGAGCGATGACGTCACGTTGTGACGTCACATCGGGGAGCAATCCGCCATTTTCTCACTTTCGTCGGTGTGTTGTCGGAGGGAGTAACAACACAGGGACGGATTCAAGTTGCACCAGTGGCCCAAAGATGCGAAAGTGGCAAGAAATTGGACGAAATTATTTCAAAATACGAGGCTGTGGGGAAAGCCGACGAAATGGTCAGTCGTTTGTTCCGCACACTTTACCGACGAAAGCTATGCTACGACAGAGATGGCAAGAATGTGTGGATGTCCTGCGACACTCAAAGCAGATGCTGACATCAACTCCAAAACTGGACAGATCAGCTTTCAGGAAAAGAGAGCGGATGAGGGTATGTCTACAGAATATATTAATTGATGAAAACTTTATTCATTACTCGCGGTTTTACGTAAATGATTATACATAAACTGTGTTTACCAATAATTTAGCTTAAAAACTTTTTTTTTTTTCAATCATTCGAGGACATTCGGGTAGTCTTGTGTAATGCAGTATTTAGTGTCTATTTAGGTATGGTTAACCTGAGTGCTGAAATCGTGGAAAAATATATGTTCTTAGCGCGCCTGAAATGGGCAGTCTGCACTCTCAAAGTGCATGTTGTTGCCAAATGTATTTCATATGCTGTAAACCTAGTTCATAGTTGTTAGTTTCCTTTAATGCCAAACAAACACATACCAATCGTTGGTTAGGAGGCAATCGCCAAATTCGTCCTCGCTTTCTCCCGTGTCACTGGCTGTCGTGTCGTTTTCGTCGGTTTCGCTTGCATACGGTTCAAACCGATATGGCTCAATAGCTTCAGTTTCTTCTTCAATTTCATTTTCGCTACCTGCCTCCACACTACAACCATCCGTTTCAATACATGCATAATCTGTTGAATCGCTTAAGCCGCTGAAATCCGAGTCTGAATCCGAGCTAATGTCGCTATAACTTGCTGTTCTATCCGCCATGTTTGTTTGTATTGGCATCACTGTGTGACGTCACAGGAAAATGGCCGGGTGTATATAACGATGGTTAAAATCAGGCACTTTGAAGCTTTTTTTAGGGATATTGCGCGATGGGTAAAAATTTTTAAAAAACTTCGAAAAATAAAATAAGCCACTGGGAACTGATTTTTAATGGTTTTAACACTTCTGAAATTGTGATAATGTTCCCCTTTAACCTGGGTTCGATCGAACCTTAGGGGTTCGGTGAGTCGGGCTCCGGGGTTCGGCGGAGGTCAAGACACACCCGACTCATCGTGTAAATAAAAACTTCTCCCTATCGGCGGATTACGGATACGGCAACAGCAGAAGTCAGACTGATTTGCAGGTGTGTAATTTGTTGTGAGTTTATGCACTGTGTTGGTTTTGTTGTTTGAACAAGGTGATGTTCATGCACGGTTCATTTTGTGCACCAGTAATAAAACATGGTAACACTTTAGTATGGGGAACATATTCACCATTAATGAGTTGCTTATTAACATGCAAATTAGTAACATATTGGCTCTTAACTAGTCATTATTAAGTACCGTATTTTTCGGAGTATAAGTCGCACCGGAGTATAAGTCGCACCCGCCGAAAATGCATAATAAAAAAGGAAAAAAACATATATAAGTCGCACTGGAAAAAAACTGTGACTTATAGTCCGAAAAATACGGTACTTATTAATGCCTTATTCTGCATGGCCTTATTATAACCCCAACCCTCTAACCCTGGCCCTAACCAAATAACTCTAAATTAAGTCTTTGTTACTTAGAATATGTTCCCCATTCTAAAGTGTTACCAAAAACATATAACTTTGTCTTGAATTTGAAAAAAAACCAAAACATATTATTTTTCACTAAAGAAGGGTTCGGTAAATGCGCATATGAAACTGGTGGGGTTCGGTACCTCCAACAAGGTTAAGAACCACTGCCTTACATGTTCACCCAGTGTCCAAATAACTCTAAATTAAGTATTTGTTTCTTTAATAAGCAACTAATTAATGGTGAATATGTTCCCCATACTAAAGTGTTACCGAAAGTTCTGACTAGGGAGCAGTCGTTTAAATCTCAAAAACCTCAAATACAAGACTATCAAGCTTTTTAATAGGGGAAATTATCATCTTATTACTTAACAACTAAAACAACAATGGTAACCCACATGGTTGTACTCCTGCAACTAATTGAGACCTATTAGATTGGCCATTTATGAGATTTGTTCAGTTTAAACCCACATATACTACACATCGCAAAGGGTAGACATAAGTTACTTTAGGCAAGGCAACTTTATTTGTATAGCACTTTTCATACACAAGGCAGACTCAAAGTGCTTCACAGACAAATGAAAGAAAATAAAAGTTTGAAATTAAAATGCAGACAATAAAAATAAATAAAAACAGTGCGGACGTTAAAAGTTAAAAGATTAAAAGATTTAGCTGAAAGCTAAGGTGAACATAAAAGTTTTTAGTCTCGTTTTAAAGGTAGTCAGAGTTGGGGAAAGTCTAACATCTTCAGGAAGTTTATTCCAGCTATTTGTTGCATAGTGACTGAATGATGCTCTCCCTTGATTTGAGTTAACTCTAGGAACCGCTAACAGATTGGTCTCAGAAGATCTTAGTGATCTAGAGGGCTTATATATTGGGAGCATATCAGTGATATACTTCGACCCTAGACCATGTAGTGATTTATATGTGAGCAGGAGGATTCTGAAATCAATTCTCTGATGTACAGGGAGCCAATGTAAGGATTTAAGAATTGGTGTAATGTGCTCACATTTTCTGGTCTTTGTTAGAACTCTAGCAGCAGCGTTCTGAACAAGCTGTAGCTGCCTGACAGTTTTTTGGGGGGAAGACCTGCAAGGAGACCATTACAATAGTCTAGCCTACTGGTAATAAAGGCATGTACAAGTTTTTCTAAGTCTTGAGCTGACATGAGCCCTCTAAGTCTTGTTACATTTTTGAGGTGATAGTAGGCCGATTTTGTTACTGATTTGATGTGACTGTCGAAATGTAAATCAGAATCTAAAATAACCCCAAGATTTCTGGCTTTATTTGGGGTTTTCAGGGACAGTGATTGAAGGTGTTGGATGACTTTAAACCTTTCTTTTTTAGCACCAAAAACAATTATCTCAGTTTTATCTTCATTTAGTTGTAGGAGATTTAGGCTAAAACTGTCATCACCAGCTACTGGCCTGGCATCAATCAATCAATCAGTCAAAGTTGATTTATATAGCCCTAAATCACAAGTGTCTCAAAGGGCTGCACAAGCCACAATGACATCCTCGGCTCAGATCCCACATCAGGGCAAGAAAAAACTCAACCCAATGGGATACAATGAGAAACCTTGGAGGGGACCGCAGATGTGGGATGTCGAGTGGATCTAGTTAATGCAAACTACAGTGTCTTAATGGGAAGCCTTTCTCCTTCTTAGTAGATGGTGTGGCATTAACCTAGTCCAGGGGTCTGCAACCCGCGGCTCCGGAGTCGCATGCGGCTCTTTGATCACTCTGATGCGGCTCAGGTGCATACTTGCCGACCCTCCGATTTTTCCGGGAGGTTTACGGATTTCAGTGCCTCTCCCGGAAATCTCCCGGGGCAAACATTCTCAGATTTTCACCCGGACAACAATATTCAGGGCGTGCCGTGATGGCACTGCCTTTAACGTCCTCTACAACATGTCGTCGCGTCTGCTTTTACACCATGCTATCTACGTGCCGGCCTGGTCACATGTAGTATGTGGCCTCTGCTTACACACGTAAGTGACTGCAAGGCATACTTGGTCAACAGCCATACAGGTTACACTGAGGGTTGTGATATAAACAACTTTAACACTCTTACTAATATGCGCCACACTGTGAACCCACACCAAACAAGAATGACAAACACATTTCGGGAGAACATCTGCACTGTAACACAACATAAACACAACAGAACAAATACCCAGAATCCCATGCATCTTTAACTTTTCCAGGCTACATTATACACCCCCGCAACCACCAAACCCCGCCCACCCAACCCCGCCCACCTCAACCGACGCACGGAGAGGGTGGGGGGGCGGGGGGGGGGTTTGGTGGTAGCGGGGGTGTATAATCTAATATGTGCCACACTGTGAACCCACACCAAACAAGAATGACAAACACATTTCGGGAGAACACCCGCACCGTAACACAACATAAGCACAACAGAACAAATACCCAGAATCCCATGTATCCCTAACTCTTCCGGGCTAGTAAGAGTGTTAAAGTTGTTTAAACGGGCACCCTCAGTGTGACCTGTATGGCTGTTGAACAAGTATGCCTTGCAGTCACATATGTGTGTCTGCAGAAGCCGCATACAACATGTGACTGGGCTGGCAAGCTGTTTGTACAGCTTGTCGAGGGCGTTAAAGGCAGTGCCATCATAGCACGCCCTTATTATTGTTGTTTGGGTGAAAATCAGCAGACATTCGAGAGAATAGTCACTCTGAAATTCGGGAGTCTCCCGGAAAAATTGGGAGGGTTGGCAAGTGTGATGCTGTCAAGCGGCATTTATATAAAACTCACGAGCCGCACTAACATTACATTTTCATATTAAGGTGCGGGCCGCGTGTCTGAGACCCCTGGTTTATTTATATATAGCACAAAGCAAAAAAAACTTTGTATGCAGTGTTATTTAATTTTAAATTTCAAAAGAGTTTTGTGGCTCCCATTGTTTTCTTTATTTTGTGAAACGGGTCAAAATGGCTCCTTGACTGGTAAAGGTTGCCGACCCCTGACCTAGTCTGTAATACTGTGTTTATTTATGGACCATGCTTGCATGCATGTTTTTTTCCCCGACTTTTACTCAGAACTTCTGGTAGACATCCTAGCAATGGTGAGTGGGCATTAAACTCAGTGCAAACTGAAAAAGTCAATGACCTCATTTGTGTAGGTGTTTGTGTTAGTGGATGGAAGCTTGTACTTTAGAGCGCTGGCCTATCAAGCATTGCATCTTTTTGCCGAGCTGTCATAAGTTGCTGTCAGCTGATGCATCAACATAGACTAGACTTTACGCTCACACATGTCTTAATTTTTCTCTTAGATGCATTACTGGTCATGAATGCAAGCCTTTCTCGGGAATGTTTTACACCACATTACCGCCGTGCACATCCTTATCGCACAACTAATCACAGTAGCACAGTTGGCGGATGGACTGGGTGTTGAAGGGGTGGGTTGGCGTTCAATAGGATAGCCGGATAAAGGTTACAATAAAGCCATTGAGCCGCTTTAGTAGTTTTTATCCAAAGAATTGATTCCACTTTATAATTCATGAAGCGAAACAGGACGCTTATGGATCGCGGCGCGATTTAATTGGAAAATAGGGAAGCTTGTGCTCATTTGACCCCCCACCTTTCAAAAAACATCTCCTTTCTCTTCTACTTTAACATTGCGACTATCAAGAGTCGGTCAATACACTTAGTCTGACACGAGAGCTGACACCACCAATATTATGTATTTTATTTATTTATATATATATATATATATATATATATATATATATATATATATATATATATATATATATATATATATATATATATATATATATATATTAGGGATGTCCGATAATGGCTTTTTGCCAATATCCGATATCCCGATATTGTTCAACTCTTTAATTACCGATACCGATATCAACCGATATATGCAGTCGTGGAATTAACACATTATTATGCCTAATTTCGACAACCAGGTATGGTGAAGATAAGGTTCTTTTAAAGAAAATTAGTACAATAAGATAAATGAATTAAAAACATTTTGTTGAATAAAAAAGAAAGTAAAACAATATAAAAACAGTCACATAGAAACTAGTAATTAATGAAAATTAGTAAAATTAGGCAGGCCGATATTATCGGACATCGCTAATATATATATATATATATATATATATATATATATATATATATATATATATATATATATATATATATATATATATATATATATATATATATATATATATATATATATATATATATATATATATTTAGTACAGTACAGGCCAAACGTTTGGACACACCTCCTCATTCAATGCACTTTCTTTATTTTCATGACTGTTTACATTGTAGATTGTCACTGAAGTCATCAAAACTATGAATGAACACGTGGAGTTGTGTACTTTTAACAAAAAAGGTAAAATAACTGAAAACATGTTTTATATTCTACTTTCTTCAAAATAGCCACCCTTTGCTCTGATTACTGCTTTGCACACTCTTGGCATTCTCTCGATGAGCTTCAAGCACACCTGTGAAGTGAAAACCATTTCAGTTGACTACCTCTTGAAGCTCATCGAGAGAATGCCAAGAGTGTGCACAACAGTAATCAGAGCAAAGGGTGACTATTTTGAAGAAACTAGAATGTAAAACATGTGTTCAGTTATTTCACCTTAACTCCACATGTGTTCATTCATAGTTTTGATGCCTTCAGTGACAATCTACAATGTAAATAGTCATGAAAATAAAGAAAACCCATTGAATGAGAAGGTGTGTCCAAACTTTTGGCCTGTACTGTGTATATAAATGATAAATGGGTTGTACTTGTATAGCGCTTTTCTACCTTCAAGGTACTCAAAGCGCTTTGACACTACTTCCACATTTACCCATTCACACACACATTCACACACTGATGGAGGGAGCTGCCATGCAAGGCGCTAACCAGCACCCATCAGGAGCAAGGGTGAAGTGTCTTGCTCAGGACACAACGGACATGACGAGGTTGGTACTAGGTGGGGATTGAACCAGGGACCCTCGGGTCGCGCACGGCCATTCTTCCACTGCGCCACGCCGTCCCCCCGTATATGTATATATAAACCTGTTGGCGGACAGTACAGTTAGCTCCATTTAAAAAAAAATGTTCGTAACCACATAAATAGAACTGAAATAAAGAAAAAAAATACTTACTCTTTTAAGATGCCTGACACATAATGGGGGTAAAAGGACAATGTTAGCAAAAGTAGTCACATAGTGGTGATTTACAGGTATTGCAAGTATTAATCAGAGCTACATTTTAAACTGTGGTACAAGAAGCCTTTGTGGTACTCGGTAACACCAGAATAAATAAATAAATAAAAACACAATGATATCAGAGATACAATGTATACGTATTAAGTAATTGTGTAATTGTAGTAAATACACTTTTTCCTTGATGTTTACTAGAACTCACCTTATACACCACACGCTAATTGCTAAGTACATATTCCAATGATGGCAAGTGGTACTGATGTGACATTCGCAAACAACTCTTTTAAGTGAACGATGAGAACCGATTCCAAGTCGGGAGTCAAAATGTTGGTGGAAAATTTTGTGGCATGCATAGTTTTTTATTATGCCAAATCCAATCATAATTATATATCAGAATCATTTCCACCTTTATATATATACTGGTGTAATATACATTGGAATTGTTCTAATACAAATATATTATACATAAAACTACTATAGTTGATATAGTTTATTGATACTAATAAAATATATAACAACAAGCCAGTCTTTTAAACAGGCTTTTGATAGGAGCCCCTCAAGACATGTCTCCCTTTTAAAGAGCCATGAATCCCATTCTAGTAAGTGGATGTAACAAAAACATTGGTGCGTGCAAAGCAAAATATTTTTGCGGTGGTAATTGTTTAATAAGTTTGAGAAGTAATGGCATCTCTTAGTTATTGCATACTTGCCAACCTTAAGACCTCCGAATTCGGGAGATGGGGCGGGGTTGAGGTTGGCGGGGTTTGGTGGTAGCGGGGGTTTATATTTTAGCGTCCCGTAAGAGTTAGTGCTGCAAGGGGTTCCGGGTATTTGTTCTGTTGTGTTTATGTTGTGTTACGGTGCGGATGTTGTCCCGAAAGGTGTTTGTCATTCTTGTTTGGTGTGGGTTCACAGTGTGGCGCATATTTGTAACAGTGTTGAAGTTGTTTATACGGCCACCCTCAGTGTGACCTGTATGGCTGTTGATCAAGTATGCCTTGCATTCACTTATGTGTGTTTAAGCCGCATATATTATGTGACGCTGTTTGTATGGAGGAAAAGCGGACGTGACGACAGGTTGTAGAGGACGCTAAAGGCAGTGCCTTTAAGGCACGCCCCCAATATTGTTGTCCGTGTGGAAATCGGGAGAATGGTTGCCCTGGGAGATTTTCGGGAGGGGTACTGAAATTCAGGAGTCTCCCTGGAAAATCGGGAGTGTTGGCAAGTATGAGTTATTGGTATTTTTCCTCGTTATTGTACAGTAAGTTCCATTTCCCGTTCTATGTTTATCGTCACAATTTCTCTCTTTACACTTTGGACACTTATCTATGCCCTCCCCCTGGCAGCTACCAGTTAAATAGACGCCCCTTCTGGCTTACTTTGACTGTGATGTCTGCTTTTTTTTTAATTCCTCCTCTGCCGCATCACTCGTCGTGTATGACAACTAAATGACATTAAGAGCCCCTTCTGCCAATCGTTAACCTAATATATTTGGTGTGTGTGCAGGACATCTTGCAAATGCATATCCTGGCAGGGCGGCGGAGTTGAAGGGCTATATTTATAAGAGGATTGGTCTTGAATCTATACCAAAGGCCGGCAGTTGTTGGCACTCTCTCCCAACTATTGATCTTGACATTTGACAGAAAGAGAAGGATTATATGTCCCTCTCAGCTTACAGGGGACTATTTGCTCATTGATGCACATTGATGTTGGAATAAAACCCAACCAGGCAAGGCGGGCAGGCATCACCCTTATCCCCCACCCTCATCTGCCCTTCCCCCGCAGGCAGCCACCTCTTTGTCTTAAAGCACACACACCAACCAAACCGGACCAACTGACAGTTCCCCCCCCTGCACCGTTCACTTTCATCTTCCATTGGCGTCAGCTATACACACCCCAAATCGATGCCTCCGCCCCGGCTTAAGCGAGCCTCAGCGGGCTGCGGATTGACAAATTCCACCTTGAACGCTAACAGATTGCTTTTTGGGAGTACACTGTTACATAGCCGACCCACTCACCCCCCACCCCCCGCCTCCGGTCCTTCATCCTTCTGCACTTCCTCCTCCTACAGGGATCATTGCCATTGTGTCAGGGAGAATCTGTGAACAGGCACATTTTTTTAGGGTCACCCCTGCTCCCCAGTGTTTATGGAAGCTGTTTCTAGCAAGGGATGAGCTCACATATTTAACCAAAAGAATATTAGCTCACTAACAATGCAGTCCCTTGCAATGCGTCGTCTATATCAGTGGTTCTCAACCTTTTTTCAGTGATGTACCCCCTGTGAACATTTTTTTTATTTCAAGTACCCCCTAAGTAGAGCAAAGCATTTTTGGTTGAAAAAAAGAGATAAAGAAGTAAAATACAGCACTTTGTCATCAGTTTTTGATTTATTAAATTGTATAACAGTGCAAAATATTGCTCATTTGTAGTGCTCTTTCTTGAACTATTTGGAAAAAAAGATAGACTTAGACTTAGACTTAGACTTCCTTTTTATTGTCATTCAATTTTGAACTTTACAGCACAGATAAGAACGAAATTTCGTTACATAAGCTCATGGTAGTGCAGGATAAAAAAGCAATAAGGTGCATATATAAATAAATAAATATATATAAATAATATATATAATATACTCTATATATAAAATAAATAAATATATATAAATAAGATTACTGTACAGATAAATATATTGCACTTTTTCACATGCGTCCACGTTTATGGATGTATGTTATATTGTCTTTTTTATTCCAGCGAGTTAATCCATTTTGGGGGGAGTTGAGGGGATAATGTAATTATGATGCGTTCAAGAGTCTTACGGCCTGAGGGAAGAGGTTGTTACAGAACCTGGAGGTTCCGCTTCGGAGGCTGCGGAACCTCTTTCTAGAGTACAGCAGTGAAAAAAAGATATAAAAATAACTAAAAACTTGTTGAAAAATATACACACGTGATTCAATTATAAATAAAGATTTCTACACATGGAAGTAATCATCAACTTAAAGTGCCCTCTTTGGGGATTGTAATAGAGATCCATTCATGAACTTAATTCTAAACATTTCTTCACAAAAAAATTAATCTTTAAGATCAATATTTATGTAACATGTCCACAAAAAATCTAGCTGTCAATATTGCAATGTTGCATTGTAATGAATGGAATTACCTACTTGGTTTGATGTTCTGTTTATGAACTTACATTCATATTTTGTTGAAGTATTATTCAATAAATATATTTATAAAGGATTTTTAAATTGTTGCTATTTTTAGAATATTTAAAAAAAATCTCACGTACCCCTTGACATACATTCATCATCAGCATTGACACTACTGGAAATCATTATAATTGGATTTAGGAGATGGGGGTAGTGCCAGGAACCGAAGAATGACTCAATGCGTTGGTCAATAGCGCCGCCATTAAAATGAATGCTTTTTATATGCATGTACTTCTTTAAGAAGTTCTTTTAAAATGGTAATTTGCCCTTTTTTTTTTTTGTTACCTAAATGAATGAAATTGATAAAAGACATGATGGCGAGACCCGCCGTTTTTATGTAAATAGCATTAATAAGATGATCGCATTGTGTTTTTGCACCTGTGTAATCCCCACTCTTTGTGATGTATTAATGCACAGTAGGAGAACAAGGTGGGCCGCCAAGGGGGGAGGCAAAGTGTGTTTGCACGGGCATTCATTCATTTGTGTGTATACATCTGTCTTTAATGTCTTTTATCTGGCGTGAGAGGAGAGAACCATTTCTCCATCTGAGTCGTGACCACCATTGTTTAGTATTCCCCTCCTCTGCGACACAGACCTTTTTATGATTCAAGTAGCAAGCGTCGTGACCAAGAGGAGGGCGACTGGGGATTGGTGTGTTGGTCACTACAGTACCAAGTATAATAAGGTCAATTAGGCTTATTGGGTTGGTGTCAAAAGACTCAGGCAAATACAGGAGTTTCCCCTGTGGTTCTTTGCACATTTACTTTGCACATTTGTTAGGAATACACTTAAAGTATCACAAATTGATCTGAACTACATTTATGTGCAAAATATAAAATTGTGTGTCTTTTTACTGAACTACAAGGACAATTGATAAGTGCAAAAATAATTATTTAAATGCATGTACACTGAGACACTCATTTCCCTCCACGTTCATGTAATCCAGCTCTCCAAGATGTGGTGCTTTGCAATGTCGTTGAACATGCAGCACACATCTATAGTCTGTACCACCCTCTCTGAAATATGGAATTGCAATCTAGATCTCGAGACAACATCTGCAATCTATTTTATGCACGCTTTGGGAGAAAACTAAAATATTTTTTTTCCCCACAACAATAACAATGACTGCCATACCAGTTTACATACACAATCCAGACGCAAAGCAGCGGCGGCAGACAAGTTTCAGGCTTGATTAATCACGTTGCGAGTGCTAAATAATTTTACATGCATCTCCCCCTACCAGTATTGTGGGCATTCTGATAATCTGCATATACACCATGCATATACAAAAAGCAAGCATACCGTATTTCCTTGAATTGCCGCCGGGTATAGAGTATGCGTCTACCTGGAATTACCGCCGGATCAAACTCGTTTCGCAAAATAATTAGCGCATGCTTAGCATTACCGCCGGGTCAGAATTACCGCCGGGTCAAACTCGTTTCGCAAAATATTATTTTTATCAGCGCATGTCTTGACTTACCGCCAAGTCAAACTCGTTTCGCAAAATAATTAGCATATGCCTAGAATTTCCGCCGGGTCAAACTCGTCACGTCACGAGTGACACTTCACCTGTCATCATTTTCAAAATGGAGGAGGTTGATTTCAATCATTTAAAATCGCATAAAGCGAAGAAGATAAAGAGCTATTCAGTAGGATTTAAGGTCCAAGCTATTGAATATGCTAAAAAGAACAGTAAGCAGCTATGTTTTATTAATATACCGTAGCTGCGTGTGTCAAATATGAGTCATTAAATGACTCCCGCCTCCTGGTGGTAGAGGGCGCTAGTGATCCTTCTTGCGACTACTCGGCTGCAGAAGAAGTGACAACAAGCAGCGATCATTTATTTTTTCCTCTCGCTTGCACTTTTAACATGGAGGATTACATATCTAAAATAAAACAGTTTTCTAAACTGGACTTTCAATCGAAGCAGGAGGTAATAATTAAAGGAAGATCTCCATCGAGACAGAGAGACTTTTAAAACTGAAGAAAGATAAGGAAGACTTCTATAAACAAGTTATCGATGCTTTTGTTCAGAAGGAGCTGCGCATGGACTTCATTTATAAGTAAAGGTAAGACCATAATAACGTTTTTTTTAATTAAATGTGGTTTTCATGATGGTATCCTTACATCACACTCAAATTTATAAGCGCAGGCCTAAATTTACCGCATGCCTTTGGTATGCGCCGGAGTGAGAAGAGGTTTTAAATTAATAACCGCCCCGGCGCTAATTCAAGGAAATACGGTATACATCCTCCGCATTCAAGCTTAGTAAATCAGCTCTGCGTGTTTTAACACATGTAAACCTTAAGATCAGACCCCTAGTCTGCCAATAAATGTTTACGGTGTTTCCGTATCTGTTCCTCATCTTGCTTTAACAGGAACCTAAATCCCTATAGAACACTATTTCCTGTTGTTTCTGTTCAGTATCAGGCAGTTTTCCTAATGCAAGTCGTCAAAAAAGGGGCCTTCGGAGAGCCCCGGGCTACCTTTAGGATTTGAGGCATGATGGAGATCTTTGATTACTTGTATTTTCTTTCGAGAGCCCATTTTCGGTTTATTGCATCTTCAGCCGCTCCGTGTCTGCACAAAGACTGTCAACATTATCCTCGTCCAATCAAAATGTCTTCGACATTAATGATCAAACCTTGTCTTTGAGGGAAAGGGAGGATTTCTGAGCCTTGGCATGATGTCAGGAACTCAGTTGTAGTGCATTAGTGTTTATATGTGATATTAGGATAAGGTAGGGATTAGTGTTGTCCCGATGCCAATATGTTGGTACTGGTACCAAATTTATTTCGATACTCTTCGGTACTTTTCTAAATAAAGGGTACCACAAAAAATTGCATTATTGGCCCTATTTTAACTAAAAATTGTACGGTACATTAAACATATGTTTCTTATTGCAAGTTTGTCCTTAAATAAACTAGTGAACATACAAGATAACTTGTCTTTTATTAGTAAGTAAACAAACAAAGGCTCCTAATTTAGCTGCTGACACATGCAGTAACATATTGTGTCATTTTCCATTCTATTATTTTGTCAAAATTATTAAAGACATTATTAATTATTAATCTACTTGTTCATTTTTTGTTTTTATCTGCTTACTTTCTCTTTTAACATGTTCTATCTGCACTTCTCTTAAAATGTAATAATCACTTATTCTTCTGTTGTTTGATACTTTACATTAGTTTTGGATGATACCACAAATTTGGGTATCAATTTGATACCAAGTCTTAACAAGATCATACATTGGTCATATTTAAAGTTCTCATGTGTCCAGGGACATATTTCCTGAGTTTGTAAACATAATATAAATGTAAAAAAAAACAAAAGAAGATGTTGTGATGCCAAAAAATATCAGTGTAATTATAGTAGTATTGACTAGATACGGTCCTTTACTTGGTATCATTACAGTGGATGTCAGGTGTGGATCCACCAATGGCGTTTGTTTACATTTTGACGCCGGTGAGCTACGGTGTGTAGTGCATGATAAGCTATTCCTCTTCCTGCAGGGATGATACTTGTAAGAAACGTACTTTATTTGTCGCCATGGAGGCGAGGATTAGTGATTTAGAAGTAGCTAAAACACTGCCGACTGGGGCTGGACTTTAGCCGCTAGCTAGCTTACATGTTGCGGTTAAAGCACCTCTTCCTGAGGGCGTTTCAGTGTTATAACTTCACCTTTATTGTTAGTTTTTAAGCCAAAATGCGTCCGTTCTCCCTTTTCTGTCCACACACTGTGTCTGTTTGTAAGTACTCTGTGATCGTGCGCTGCCGAACATGCTCCTCTGCTCGTAAACCAGCAATGTCACGACGGAGTGGGTGGTATAGTACCGAATATGATTAATTAGTATTGTGGTAGTATACTAATACCGGTATACCGTACAACCCTAGTAGGGATAATAATTGTTGTGTTGATGCAGAAGACCTGTAACGAAAAACTGATTTCATATTAGTTTATATCAAAAGAGTATTCTGCAAAATAGCAAAATGACTAGCGTTCCTGTCCAATGCACACATTTGAGTGCACATGTGTCTTCTCGGTAAATAAACTAACTAAATAAACTGTAAAAATGAACTCTAAACAAGGTGAAATATCTGAAATCAAGGTATTTACAGTATCTACATTGAGACCTGCCTTTGGCACAATCAATAGTAATGTCAACATTTTTTTGCAATCTTTAGTTGAAAACACCTGGCGTAAATACCCCTGGAATGACGCTCATGCACTATTACCCAGCTCCCAACTATGTCAAGGCTAAAAAAAACCCTCCTACTGGTGGATATTTTGTCATCATTGACTCATAAAGTCAATTTGCACTCGCTTAACCGGGCTAAAAATGTTTTGCAAACAGTCTGACTCACAAAAAGGGTCTCAAGTTGCGCAGACAGCTGCTGTAACCTTTTTCCTGAGGAAAAAAAAATCATATCAAAATACACAAGACATGTCGGATTTGTAAAGGGGTGAAATAACAGGGTGCATGTCAACTACTGTAATCTAGACTCCGGCTGAATGATAAACAGAGCGGTAAATCTTCAGGTGTGGAGCAACTTGAATAGTTGAGAGAGGAACATCTCAAATGTAAAATGAGGCCCCTGTTTCCTTTAGAGCAGTGTTTTTCAACCTTTTTTGAGCCAAGGCACATTTTTTGTGTTGAAAAAATCCGGAGGCAGACCGCCATTAGAAATCATTAAAAAATGAAACTCAGTTGACAGTAAGAAGTCGTTGTCGCAATTGTTGGGTATGACTTTAAACCATAACCAAGCATGCATCACTATAGTTCTTGTCTCAAAGTAGGTGTACTGTCACAACCTGTTACATCACGTCGTGACTTATTTGGAGTTTTTTTCTGTTTTCCTGTGTGTAGTGTTTTATTTCATGTCTTGCGCTCCCTTTTTGGTGGCTTTTTCTCTTTTTTTTGGTATTTTCCTGTAGCAGTTTCATGTTTCCCTTTAAGCGATATTTCCCGTATCTTCTTTGTTTTAGCAATCAAGAATATTTCAGTGGTTTTTATCCTTCTTCGTGGGGACATTGTTGATTGTCGTGTCATGTTCGGATTAGGGCTGCAACAACTAATCGACTAAATTGATTTAAAATCGATTATAAAAATAGTTGCCGATTAATTTAGTCATTGATTCGTTGGTTCTATGCCAGTGGTTCTTAACCTGGGTTCGATCGAACCCTAGGGGTTCGGTGAGTCGGCCTCAAGGGTTCGGCGGAGGTCAAAACACACCCGACTCATCGTGTAAATACAAACTTCTCCCTATCGGCGTATTACGGATACGACAACAGCAGAAGTCAGACTGATTTGCAGGTGTGTAATTTGTTGTGAATTTATGCACTGTGTTGGTTTTGTTGTTTGAACAAGGTGATGTTCATGCACGGTTCATTTTGTGCACCAGTAAAAAAAACATGGTAACACTTTAGTATGGGGAACATATTCACCATTAATTAGTTGCTTATTAACATGCAAATTAGTAACATATTGTCTCTTAACTAGTCATTATTAAGTACTTATTAATGCCTTATTCGGCATGGCCTTATTATAACCCTAACCCTCTAACCCTGACCCCAACCCTAACCAAATAACTCTAAATTAAGTCTTTATTACTTAGAATATGTTCCCCATACTAAAGTGTTACCAAAAACATATAACTTTGTCTTAAATTTGAAAAAAATAAACATTTTATTTTTCACTAAAGAAGGGTTCGGTGGATGCGCATATGAAACTGGTGGGGTTCGGTACCTCCAACAAGGTTAAGAACCACTGCTCTATGATTTGCGTAGGTTTTTTTTTTTTTAATAATCCTTTATTTATAAACTGCAACATTTACAAACAGCTGATAAACAATAATCAAAATAAGTATAGTGCCAGTATACTGTTTTTTTTCAATAAAATACTGGAAAGGATAGAAATGTAGTTTGACTTTTTTATCCGATTATTAATCGATTAATCAAAGTAATAATCGACAGATTAATCGATTATCAAATTAATTGTTAGTTGCAGACCTAGTTCGGATGTACATTGTGGACGCCGTCTTTGCTCCGAGTCCACAGTAAGTCTTTTCTGTCGTCCAGCATTCTGTTTTTGTTTACTTTGTAGCCAGTTCGGTTTTAGTTTCGTTCTGGATAGCCTTCCCTAAGCTTCACTGCCTTTTCTTAGGGGCACTCACCTTTTGTTTATTTTTGGTTTAAGCATTAGACGCCTTTTTACCTGCACGCTGCCTCCCGCTGTTTCCGACATCCACAAAGCAATTAGCTACCGGCTGCCACCTACTGATATGGACGAGTATTACACGGTTACACTGCCGAGCTCTAGACAGCACCGACACTCAACAACAACACATCATTTGAAGACTATAATTACCGATTTGCAAAAAATATTTTTAACTAGGGATGTCGATATCCGATATTCCGATATTGTCCAACTCTTTAATTACAGATACCGATATCAACCGATACCAATATTAACCAATATATACAGTCGTGGAATTAACACATTATTATGCCTAATTTGGACAACCAGGTATGTTGAAGATAAGGTACTTTAAAAAAAATTAAAAAAAATAAAATAAGATAAATACATTTAAAAAAAATTATTGAATAAAAAAGAAAGTAAAACAATATAAAAACAGTTACATATAAACTAGTAATTAATGAAACTTAGTAAAATTAACTGTTAAAGGTTAATACTATTAATGGACCAGCAGCAAGCACAATCGTGTGCTTACGGACTGTATCCCTTGCAGACTGTATTGATATATATTGATATATAATGTAGGAACCAGAATATTAATAACAGAAAGAAACAACCCTTTTGTGTGAATGAGTGTAAATGGGGGAGGGAGGTTTTTTGGGTTGGTGCACTAATTGTTAGTGTATCTTGTGTTTTTATGTTGATTTAATAAAAAAACAAAAAAAAAAAAAACGATACCACTAATTAAAAAAACGATACCGATAATTTCCGATATTACATTTTAACGCATTTATCGGCCTGCCGATATTATCGGACATCTCTATTTTTAACCCAAATAGGTGAAATTAGATAATCTCCCACGACACACCAGATTGTATCTCACAGTGGTTGAAAAACACCGCCTTAGAGAAGGGAGGATGATACTCTGTGCCAGTGGCCAGATTGGTGAGAGCAATCGTGTAGCAACAAGCCTCTTCCTTGCGGACGGATGGGGGAAACAAGGCGATGGGGGTGTCTGTTGAAAGTGTGCGTGTTATGAAAGTGGAGGGGGGGCGGGGGGGCTCTGGAGTTCTGTCGAGCTGTCTGGCTGGAGAACGACTCCCTCGAGGTCTCTCAGCTAGCAGCTCATCCAGTCCAAACACGCCTGTCTGCTCTCAGGAGCCCCGGCCAAGAGAGGCGATGCAGCCGAGGCTTGCATTGACGTCAGGACAAACACCAGATAGAGCTTTCTGGAACATCGCAGGCAAACAAAAGAGAGCTCCTCGTCGTGTCTGAAAACCCTCCTCCACCCCCTCCTTTTCTCTTGTGCTCCTCTCAGGACACTCGAATTCCAAAGCTTTCAAAAAAAAAAAAAAACATGTAGTGGTTTGTTTTGAGACTGAAGATTAAGAGAGTGGAGAGATAGGCAAAGAGATCCGCGATTAACCAGGTAGTGGTGTTTTGTTTAGAGGGAGGCTCCGGTTGCTAGGCAGGGGCGGATGATGGGGGAAGAGCGTTAGGATAAGGGGCAGTGAGAAGAGGAGGATGGGCGAGAGAAGGGGGATGCAGGCAGTGGGGGCAGGGTGTCATGGAGTATTGGTGGTAGTAGTGATGAAATATTCAGTGAGGATGCGCCTCTGGCTCCTTCCCTTTTTTTCTTTTTTCGTCTTCTTTTGACATCTCTGGCTGACAGTTTTATTTATTGGGGTCCCTGTGGTTCAAGGAACTCATTTGCAGTCGTTCTTCCTCTGCACACTAAGCGAAGTACGGCAGCAGAGATAAGCAAGAGGGGCTGGAGGGGGGGGCTGACATTCATGAACAACTGAGCAGCTTTGTGCCGGAGAAAAGAGGATAGAGGCTCGGTGGGAGGAGCGAGGGAAGCCTAGGGAGGAGGGAGGAAGGGTAGGGCTGTCAACTGCAGCCTTATTCTAGTTCACCTGTCCAAATACCTGAAATCAAGGTCAAAATACGTACTTTTTTAAACACCTGGATATGTTTCCCACTAGGCACTTGCTGTGTTTGACAAATTTGTTAGTAGCATGTTTTGGTTGAACTACAAGGACAATTTACAAGTGCAAAAATCAGTGACGTGCAGTCACTAGAGGCAGGTGAGGCGGGGCCTCACCTGCCATCATGGAAAGAAAAAAAATGTAAAAAGAAAAAAATATATATTAAATTGTTAAATGTATCCAGTGATTATACTATAAAGTTATTTTCCATTTAACTTCACCAGTTTTAGATTATTTGTATTCAAAATCACTGAATTTTCACATTTGCCGTTCAAATACTGAGAAGAGACGGTGCGGTGAACAGCAACCAGTCGAGGCACGTCACTCAGTGCCTCAACATGGACGGACTCGGCTAACTGCTGGTCTGCTGTGCAATGAGACCGTATTGCTATTTGAACTATATTATACATTTCCATAGTTTAGTTAGCTGAGGTATATAATGTACAGTGTATTTTGTCAACAACTGTATGTGTGTAACGTATTTCTTGTGCTGAGCGATCATAAAACGGCTGCAAAAGACGCACTGGCTGAGGCTCGCCTCCTGCACCGCCGCTGTAGAATGCACGGCAACCCCTGACGGGAGTGTTATATCAACTAAAGCCCACACTTAAACTTTCCACGTGCAAGATTGAATCTATTTAAAAAAGTTATTTCATAAGAAGCCAAAAAGTGCAAAAACAATAATGTTGGTGTTGGAGGAGTTGTGAATGACTGCAGGGCCACAACATTAGGTACGCCTGCAGAATGCAGGTGTACCTAATTCACAACTCCTCCAACACGAACATTATTGTTTTTGCACTTTTTGGCTTCTTATTAAATAACTTTTGTAACCTATTTTTATGGGCTTTCCTCTTTGTGATGTTAAGTTCCTGTTATGCGCTGTTATACAGTATATGCCTTGAGTTCTTATTTTGAAGGCGCTAAGAGCGGAATTTTGACACGTTGGAGTGGAGCGGAAGTTTTTGAAAGAAGGTAAATAAAGTGGTCCTCGTGTAAACTGGAGCCTCCGTGTTTGTTATTTTGTAGTTTCATACAGTATAGGCGACATTTATAAACCCTCGGTTACACTTTTTTAAATAGATTCAATCTTGCACGTGGAAAGTTGAAATGAGGGCTTTAGTTGATATAACACTCCCATCAGGGGGTTCATTAATCCAGCACAACAGCGGCACATTTATAAGTAAAGGTAAGACCATAATAACGTTTTTTTATTAAATGTGCTTTTTTGTGTGCTACAGTTTGTATGTGTAAAGTTAAAGTTAAGTTAAAGTACCAATGATTGTCACACACACACTAGGTGTGGTGAAATTTGTCCTCTGCATTTGACCCATCCCCTTGTTCACCCCCTGGGAGGTGAGGGGAGCAGTGGGCAGCAGCAGCGCCGCGCCCGGGAATCATTTTTGGTGATTTAACCCCCAATTCCAACCCTTGATGCTGAGTGCCAAGCAGGGAAGAATGCTGGTATGAGCTTTTAAACATAACCCGTTAACTGCTGCCAATCAAATGGTGAATAAGATACTCTTTAGGGTTCATATGTTTGTAAATCTGACTGTGATGAAGTCAGTGCCTCACCAGCCATCAACCTCACCGCACGTCACCGGCAAAAATGAGGTTTTAGCATGTACACTGATCGTCACCATCGAGAGACTCATTTCCCTCCACGTTCATGTAATCCCGCTCTCCAAGCTTTGGTGCTTTGCAATGTTGTTGAACATGCAGCACACATCTATAGTCTGTAGCATTCTCTCTGAAATATGGAATTGCAATCTAGATCTCGAGACAACATCCGCAGTCTATTTTAGCACGCCAAAGGTGCGCTTTGGGAGAAAGCAAAAAAAATTTTTTTTTCCCACAACAATGGCAACGACTGCGATGCCACACAATCCAGAGGTGCTAAATACAGACGCAAAACAGCGGCCGCAGAACAGTTTCAGGCTTGATTAATCACATTGCGAATGCTAAATAATAATATATGCATCTCCCACTCCCAGTATTGTGGGCATTCTGATAATCTGCATATATTCTGCATATACAAAAAGCAAGCATATACCGTATTTTTCGGACTATAAGTCAGTTTTTTTCATAGTTTGGCCGGGGGTGCGACTTATACTCAGGAGCGACTTATTTTGGAAATTATTAACACATTACCGTAAAATATCAAATAATATTATTTAGCTCATTCACGTAAGAGACTAGACGTATAAGATTTCATGGGATTTAGCGATTAGGAGTGACAGATTGTTTGGTAAACGTATAGCATGTTCTATATGTTATAGTTATTTGAATGACTCTTACCATAATATGTTACGTTAACATACCAGGCACGTTCTCAGTTGGTTATTTATGCCTTATATAACGTACACTTATTCAGCCTGTTGTTCACTATTCTTTATTTATTTTAAATTGCCTTTCAAATGTCTATTCTTGGTGTTGGGTTTTATCAAATACATTTCCCCAAAAAATGCGACTTATATATGTTTTTTTCCTTCTTTATTATGCATTTTCGGCCGGTGCGACTTATACTCCAGAGCGACTTATACTCCGACAAAAAAAGGTACATACATATAACAGTTTGTACAGAGTACTGTACAAACTGAAGCAGAGCATCTTATCACCATTTAATCAAATTAGGGCTGTTAAAAATAACACGTTGATGCATGTGGTTAATCACAAAAATATTGCATTAATTATTAGGGGTGTGGGGAAAAATAGATTCGAATTCGAATTGCGATTCTCACGTTGTGCTTTTCAGAATCGATTCTCATTTCTAAAAAATAGATTTTTTTTTTTTCTTTTCTTTTTTTCTTTTTTCTTTTTTGATTTTTTTTAATTACCATATTTTTCGGAGTATAAGTCGCACCGGAGTATAAGTCGCACCTGCCTAAAATGCATAATGAAGAAGGAAAAAAACATATATATGTCGCACTGGAATATACCGCCCCAAACTATGAAAAAAACTGCGACTTATAGTCCGAAAAATACGGTAATCAATCCAACAAAACAATACACAGCAATACCATAACAATGCAATCCAATTCCAAAACCAAACCCGACCCAGCAACACTCAGAACGGCAATAAACAGAGCAATTGAGAGGAGACACAAACACAACACAGAACAAACCAAAAGTAGTGAAACAAAAATGAATATTATCAACAACAGTATCAATATTAGTTACAACTTCAACATAGCAGTGATTAAAAATCCCTCATTGACATTATCATTAGACATTTATAAAAATGCATCTCATAAGCTTGACAACACACTGTGTCCAATATTTTCACAAGGATAAAATAAGTCATATTTTTGGTTCATTTAATAGTTAAAACAAATTTACATTATTGCAATCAGTAGATAAAACATTGTCCTTTACAATTATAAAAGCTTTTTACAAAAATCTACTACTCTGCTTGCATGTCAGCAGACTGGGGTAGACCCTGCTGAAATCCTATGTATTGAATGAATAGGGAATCTTTTTGGAATCGGGAAAAAAATCATTTTGAATCGAGAATCATGTTGAATTGAAAAAAAATTGATTTTGAATCGAATCTTGACCCCAAGAATCGATATTGAATCGAATCGTGGGACACCCAAAGAGTCACAGCCCTATTAATTATGTACCCAAGGATTAATCACGCAGTTTATTGTGACCGCACATGTTCCTTTTCTCTAACCTCAGGTGGTTACCCAAAAAGCGGTGCGGGTCGTAACACCGTCAGTGATCAGGTCGATGCATATGTCAGTGCGAGAATGAGTGAGGAGACTGCTCCCTGTTCCACTCTGACTGGACTTTAGATACAACTGTTACTGTTTTTGAGCAAATAAAACATGTGCATTCAAGTACAACATATAAAAAAATATTCCTGAATGACATTTTGGCAATAAAATTGCATCTGTCTTCAAATATTGTGGTCTTTTTTAAATTAATTTAATTCATGCAAGCGACTTATAACCTGTGATCAATCATGATTAATTCAAACTCAATAGTGTGATTAGTCTGATTTAAAAAAAAATATCGTTTGACAACATTAAATACAAATAATTTATTTAAGATACATATTCTAATATACAGTACAGGCCAAAAGTTTGGACACACCTTCTCATTCAATGTGTTTTCTTTATTTTCATGACTATTTATATTGTAGATTGTCACTGAAGGCATCACAACTATGAATGGACACATGTGGAGTTATGTACTCAACAAAAAAAGGTGAAATAACTGAAAACATGTTTTATGTTCTAGTTTCTTCAAAATAGCCACCCTTTTTTATTACTGCTTTGCACACTCTTGGCATTCTCTCGATGAGCTTCAAGCACACCTGTGAAGTGAAAACTATTTCAGGCCTCTTGAAGCTCATCGAGAGAATGCCAAGACTGTGCGAAAAAGTAATCGGAGCAAAGGGTGGCTATTTTGAAGAAACGTTTTCAGTTATTTCACCTTTTTTTGTTAAGTACATAACTCCACATGTGTTCATTCATAGTTTTGATGCATTCAGGGACAATCTACAATGTAAATTGTCATGAAAATAAAGAAAACCATTGAATGAGAAGGTGTGTCCAAACATTTGGCATGTACTGTATATTGATTTGAATTCAATTAGGACGCTAGGAGCATATTTTTTTGATATATGCTTTAATCCTGCTAAGATTTCCTTGTTTTGCACAAACTCGAATGACAAATTATATTTAAAAAGAAGAAGTGCATGTGCGACATCATCAACTTGTGGCTTGGCCTATACATTACAACATTTGTTTGGTTTTTTTAGGGGTGTAACTATTTGTTTTAACAATGATTTGATTCAATTCGATATTTGTGGTTGCCAATACGATTCACGAACGATAAAAGCATTTTTTTTTTTAACAATTCAGTCCAAAGCAATGCAGTGAGTTGAACTGGATCTAGTACATTTTTAGCAAAAATTATGACAACATTGTCATCCGTACAACTTTTCTTAAATAACCGAACCTGCTATGTTTTTTTTTTTGTTTTTATTTTACGATGTCAGTACAATCTTATGTGATGAGAGCTGACAGGAATTTAATAATGCACAATCTGGATTCAATCTGCTAAAAAAGTTGGTTTGTAAAACCATGCATACGAATGTTTGCATGTGGTTTCTCTTGAAATTTAAAGAGGGCATCAATAGAAGAATAACTGCACAGCGGGGATAATATAAGACCGAGAACTTGCACCCATACATACCAAGAGTCTATGGCATGGGTGTCAAACTCTGACCCGCGGGCCAAATTTGTGTAATTTCATTTGGCCCTTGAGGCAATATCAAATTAACATTAGAGCTGGCCCGCCGGTTTTATACAGCGGCGGTGCTGCTGTAACACTGCATTCACCGCTAATACTCATACTTGCCAACCCTCCCGATTTTCCCGGGAGACTCCCGAATTTCAGTGCCCCTCCCGAAAATCTCCCGGGGCAACCATTCTCCCGATTTCCCCCAGATAACATTATTGGAAGCGTGCCTTAAAGGCACTGCCTTCAACGTCCTCTACAACATGTCGTCAAGTCCGCTTTTCCTCCATACAACCAGCGTGCCGGCCCAGTCACGTAATATATGCAGCTTTTACACACAAACAAGTGAATGCAAGCATACTTGGTCAACAGCCATACAGGTCACACTAAGGGTGGCCGTATATGCGCCACACTGTGAACCCACACCAAACAAGAATGACAAACACATTTTGGGAGAACATCCGCACCGTAACACAACAGAACAAATACCCAGAAGTTATCTTGCTATACCGCCCCAAATTCTGGGGCGGTATTGCTCGGTTGGTAGAGTGGCCATGCCAGCAACTTGAGGGTTGCAGGTTCGATCCCCGCTTCCGCTATCCTAGTCACTGCCGTTGTGTCCTTGGGCAAGACACTTTACCCACCTGTTCCCAGTGCCACCCACACTGGTTTAAATGTAACTTAGATAATTTCAGTGCCCCTCCCGAAAATCTCCCGGGGCAACCATTCTCCCGATCTCCACCCAGATAACATTATTGGAAGCGTGCTTTAAAGGCACTGCCTTCAACGTCCTCTACATTATGTCGTCAAGTCCGCTTTTCCTCCATACAACCAGTGTGCCGGCCCAGTCACGTAATATATGCAGCTTTTACACACAAACAAGTGAGTGCAACGCATACTTGGTCAATAGCCATACAGGTCACACTGAGGGTGGCCGTATAAACAACTTTAACACTGTTACAAATATGCGCCACACTGTGAACCCACACCAAACAAGAATGACAAACACATTTTGGGAGAACATCCGCACCGTAACACAACAGAACAAATACCCAGAAGTTATCTTGCTATACCGCCCCAAATTGTGGGGCGGTACAGCTCGGTTGGTAGAGTGGCCGTGCCAGCAACTTGAGGGTTGCAGGTTCGATCCCCGCTTCCGCTATCCTAGTCACTGCCGTTGTGTCCTTGGGCAAGACACTTTACCCACCTGTTCCCAGTGCCACCCACACTGGTTTAAATGTAACTTAGATATTGGGTTTCACTATGTAAAGCGCTTTGAGTCACTAGAGAAAAAGCGCTATATAAATATAATTCACTTCACTTCACTAACTCTTCCGGGATGCTATAATATACAACCCGCGCTACCACTAAACCCCGCCTCCCCCCACCAAGTTAATGTTGATATTTACCTCAGAAGGCTGCAAAATAGAAAAGAGGCATTCAATGTTTTATTGAAATTGTATTTAATATACCATTGATGTTTTTTCGTTTGTTTTTTGAAAGTAGATTTTGCACTATTAAGTTATATAAGCGTTGCTTGTTCCATATTGAATGAATGAATGAATGAATGAAATAAGTTTATTTCGGTCATATAATCAACCATTAACCATTTTGTGTGACCAGTTTAAGAGTACAGACTATACATATACAGTATAACAATCATACACATTTACACACAAAAGGAAAAGAAAAGAAAAGAAAAAGCATGACCGAAAAAGGAATAGGCTGAAGCCAAAGCTTATATTTGCCTATCCTATACCTTCACTGAAAATAAGATTACCTGGAACATCAATGTTAAAAAAAAATCAAAATCAAAATCAATGGGATGAAAGTAATTGTTACTATATTTTATAATTTTCAATTATCTCACCTTTCAATGTTTTCTTAAACCTTAACAAAGAAGTACATGTCTTCAACTCATTACTGAGCTTGTTCCACCATTTAACTCCTAAAACTGAAATACATTTGTATTTAATATTCGTTCTTGCTTTACCTATTTCAAAAATCAATACCCCCCGTAAATTATGGTTTTCTCCTCTTAATTGAAATAACCTAAGAATACAAGCTGGAAGGCTGTTGATCTTTACTCGAAACATAATTTCCATTGTTTTTAAAAACACAATATCTGAAAATTTTAACACATTAGAACTTATAAATAATGGATATTCAGTGTTAAAGCAAATCAGTGTAGCAAACTGAGCAATAATTAACGTTTTACTCATGCACTTTCTCTTGCTACTTCAAGGCTTGAATGTTTGATTCATTCATTATTGTTATTTTATTTTCAAATGTATTATTAGCCTGTGGAAAAAGTTTATTTTGATATTTACCTCAGAAGGCTGCAAATAGAAAAGAGGCATTCCATTTTTATTTAAATTTTATTTGATATGCCATTGATATTTTTTAATTATTATTATTGATATTTGAAACTGGATTTTGCATGTCACTATAAAGTTATATAAGCCTTGCTTGTTCAATATTCAATGCGAAACTTCCCTATTAAAAGGTTAATTTGTTCAACCTTGGCCCGCGTCTTTGTTCAGTTTTAAATTTTGGTCCCACTCTGTATTTGAGTTTGACACCCCTGGTCTATGGTATCTGATACACATATGTGACAGAACAAGGGTCTGTTATATAAATTCACACGCCCAAGTAGCATTTGTTGAGAGACTTCTCACGAGGGTTCCACCCCATCTTTCAACCGCCCTCTAAATAAACACAGAGCTTTGACAGCCAACCTCGGGGTCTCCTATTAACTGTCTCGTCAGTCTGAAGTTTCACCTTGTCTCTTAGGTCACACAGGCTTCATTTTACTGTCCTTTCCAAAACCTTTCTCATGTATAGCGCCCAACCCTGCTTCACACCCGGCCCGGGGCCTGCTGAGTTTGTCGTCTTTACCACAACCGTGTAATCACAAGGCGGGGTGTGAACTGTATCAACAACAGCCTGATAGGCCACGTTTACACTCCCATAGTGCTGAGTTTCTGTTTCTGCCTCGTGCTTTTTATGATAGCCGCCTTCCTTTTGTATTTATTTAGATGTTGAACTGTGAGGTCATCTTTGTCCTTTCACCTGCCTCTCCTCCTCTTTTTGTTTTGTTTTGTTTTGTTGCGTGCCCATGTCAATACCAATGTGCAAAGGTCACCCTGGCAATAGAGAGGCGACGGTCGATAGAAATAAATAAGCAGCTGAGAAGAGTGATTGAGGTTTAGAGCTGGGTGATTCACAGGTTTAAACTACCAACTGGCATCGTAAAAGTCTTGAGAGAGGGAAATCTCATCTCTTGTACCACTTCAAAAAGTCTAAGTTTATGCAAAATGTGTCAAAACTCTTACTGTTGGTACTGGTACCAAATTTATTTCGATACTCTTCGGTACTTTTCTAAATAAAGGGGACCACAAAAAATTGCATTATTGGCCCTATTTTAACCAAAAATTGTACGGTACATTAGACCAGTGATTTTCAACCTTTTTTGAGCCAAGGCACATTTTTTGTGTTGACAAAATCCGGAGGCACACCACCAGCAGAAGTCGTTGTCGCAATTGTTGGATGTGACTTTAAAGCATAACCAAGCATGCATCAATATAGCCATACTTGCCAACCTTGAGACCTCCGATTTCGGGAGATGGGGGGTGGGGGGGGCGGGGCGGGGGCGTGGTTAAGAGGGGAGGAGTATATTTACAGCTAGGATTCACCAAGTCAAGTATTTCATATATATATATATATATATATATATATATATATATCCATCCATCCATTTTCTACCGCTTATTCCCTTTTGGGGTCGCGGGGGGCGCTGGAGCCTATCTCAGCTACAATCGGGCGGAAGGCGGGGTACACCCTGGACAAGTCGCCACCTCATCGCAGTATATATATATATATATATATATATATATATATATATATATATATATATATATAAAAGAAATACTTGAATTTCATTTATTTACACATATACACACACATAACACTCATCGACACATTGTTGAGTTAAGGGTTGAATTGTCTATCCTTGTTCTATTTGTCACTATTTTTCTAACCATGCTGAACACCCTCACTGATGATGCATTGCTGTGTGGCGCGCAAAAAGTGCTTTCATCAACTGCACTAGATGGCAGTATTGTACTGTTTAAGAGTGTCACAACATTGCTGTTTAGGCAGATGAACTGCTTTACGGTAGACAAAACGTGACTGCTGTTGTTGTGTGTTGTTGCCGCGCTGGGAGGACGTTAATGAAACTGCCTAACAATAAACCCACATAAGAAACCAAGAACTCGCCCTCGATCATTCTACAGTCATAACATGATTGGGCAGGTACGCTGTTTATTTTGTGTGCCTGAATTTCGGGAGATTTTCGGGAGAAAATTTGTCCCGGGAGGTTTTCGGGAGAGGCGCTGAATTTCGAGAGTCTCCCGGAAAATCCGGGAGGGTTGGCAAGTATGATGTAGCTCTTGTCGCAAAGTAGGTGTACTGTCACCACCTGTCACATCACGCCGTGACTTATTTGGAGTTTTTTGCCGTTTTCCTGTGTGTAGCGTTTTAGTTCTTGTCTTGTGCTCCAATTTTGGTGACTTTTTCTCTTTTTTTTGGTATTTTCCTGGAGCAGTTTCTAGTCTTCCTTTGAGCGATATTTTCCGCATCTACTTTGTTTTTATCCTTCTTCGTAGGGACATTGTCGATTGTCATGTCATGTTCGGATGTACATTGTGGACGCCATCTTTGCTCCACAGTAAGTCTTTGCTGTCGTCCAGCATTCTGTTTTTGTTTACTTTGTAGCCAGTTCAGTTTTAGTTTCGTTCTGCATAGCCTTCCCTAAGCTTCAATGCCTTTTCTTAGGGGCACTCACCTTTTGTTTATTTTTGGTTTAAACATTAAACACCCTTTTACCTCCATGCTGCCTCCCGCTGTTTCTGACATCTACAAAGCAATTAGCTACCTGCTGCCACCTACTGATATGGAAGTGTATTACACGGTTACTCTGCCGAGCTCTAGACAGCACCGACACTCAACAACAACACATAATTTACAGACTATAATCACTGGTTTGCAAAAAATATTTTTTACCCCAAATCGGTGAAATTAGATAATCTCCCACGGCACACCAGACTATATCTCACGGCACACTAGTGTGCCGTGACACAGTGGTTAAAAAACACTGCATTAGACATATGTTTCTTATTGCAAGTTTGTCCTTAAATAAACTAGTGAACATACAAGACAACTTGTCTTTTATTAGTAAGTAAACAAACAAAGACTCTAAATTTAGCTGCTGACATATGCAGTAACATATTGTGTCATTTTCCATTCTATTATTTTGTCAAAATTATTAAGGACAAGTGGTAGAATATGAATTATTAATCTACTTGTTAATTTTCTGTTATTATCTGCTTACTTTCTCTTTTAACATATTCTATCTACACTTCTCTTAAAATGTAATAATCACTTATTCTTCTGTTGTTTGATACTTTACATACATTTTGGATGATACCACCAATTTGGATATCAATTCGATACCAAGTAATTACAGGATCATACATTGGTCATATTCAAAGTCCTCATGTGTCCGGGGACATATTTCCTGAGTTTATAAACATAATATAAATTTAAAAAAAAAACGAAAGAAGATGTTGTGATGCCAAAAAATATTGACGTAATCATAGTAGTATTGACTAGTACGGCCCTGTACTTGGTATCATTACAGTGGATGTCAAAATTTGTCAAAACTCTTACTGTGCTAATAATTCTCTGACAAACGTGGCTGCGCTATAATAAAACCCCATAAAGTGGATTGACTCGAAATAAAGCGCACTACAAAACACCACACTGTAACCTTGTGGTGTTAAGCCGAATCACCACGGAATTTCCCTCAAAACTCGACAGTGCGCCTTATAACCCGGTGCGTCTAATGTACGGAATAATTCTGGTTTTGCTTACCAACCTTAAAGCAATTTTATTTGGTACATGGTGTAATGATAAGTGTGACCAGTAGATGTCAGTCAAACATAAGAGATACGTGTAGACTGCACTATGATGGCAATATGACTCAAGTAAACAACACCAACATTGTATATGTTCCATTGAAAATATAGAACATTACACACGACGCTCAAAAATCTATCAAAATGTTTTAGTACGACTTTGGTAAGCTATGAAGCCGCACTGCTTGATGGATTGTCGGTGCATTAAACATACAAGTATTATTATGATGTGTATAAGGTAAGACATATTATCTGGTGTTTTGTTTCGCAATATTATGCAAAAGAAACTTGTCTTACCTTCTGGTACCTGCTGATCTGTATTTGGGATCTGCATAAATTCTGAGAAATTGCGCGTATCTGCCTGTGTAGTCCGTGCCGACACCGTAGTCGATAAGCTTCTTCTTTTTCGCTATCTTCTTGTTATGAGACATTCATCCTCCGCTGTTGCCATTTCTAATATAAAGTAGTGTAAAGTTCGTACTTATATCTGTAAGTAAATTTGCCATGAAAGCACTAAAACATACCGGTGTAGTGAGTTTACATTATTCACCCAAGGAACTTTAGTTATAAGAGAGTTTCGGTCGGACGGTTTTTTCACGATACACGTTGTTGTTTACGGATGCGGAGATGGTGTTCCGTTATTGATTTAAGTAAAGTCTGAATGTCATTAAAACAGTTAGCGCCATCTTTTTACACTTCTTCCACTCCCGTCCTTGCACGCTACACCGCTACAACAAAGACGGCGAGGAGAAGACGCTGCCGGAGGTGAGCCACGTAAATAAGACCGCCCACAAAACGGCGCATCCTGAAGCGACTTGAAGATGATCTGTAGAACATCATCTATGCAACATGTTGACCAAAGAACCACCATTACATGTTATGTCGACCACAAGGAAGTGTTTTACATTTAGAAAAAAATTATTATATGACCCCGTTAATGCGCCTTATAATCTGGTGCGCCTTTTATATGAAAAAAGACCTGACTCGACCCGCTCATCGGCAGTGCGCCTTATATCCGGTGCGCCCTATGGTCCGGAAAATACGGTACATCTGTATTGCGTTTTCAGCACAAATGTCAACAATGCCATTTTCACATTATTGGCCCTGCCTGTCATCTCCTATGGCAACCCCCACTTTTGCATTGGATAGTGCACGTCGATGCTTTTTTGGACAGAGGGATCACTTTGCATTTGCTGGTGCTGACTGTTTTGGCTAACTCGGGGCGGGCGAGTGCCCGAAGAGGCATTGTGTGACCCCGGAGTGACTCACACACTCTTGAGTACACATGCAATAGAATGCAGCGGACGAGCACGCACGCACAGACAGCCTTGTTGTTTATTGCAAATCCTCCAGCCAAGTTGTGACAAGTCTAGTGTCTCATTCTTGTGTCCAGCGAAAATTCCCCCCGTCTCTCTCACTTCACACACCCTTTTTTGTTTGCCTCTGTTGCTGCAAAAATGGGCATCCCCTCCAGATCCGCTGCAGACAATTGTCCATTCTGTTTGTGCGCGAGGCGGGCGGGGTGTGTTTCCTGGACGCGGGACTAATTTCACAGGCCCGGAGCCAGAGAGAAGGGTGGCTTTTGTCCCCCTTTGGTCTGAATGACACTGCTGACTAAGAGCGAGCCAGAGGATGGTGGGAGGCGAGTGAGAGTGGGCTCTGTTTGTTGTGTGTTGTCCAATAGTCGGCCTCATGCAGCTGATGTAAATAGCCCAGTGTTACAGAGTAGTGATTGATTGCACGATGACTCTAGAGCAGTTTGCGTCCGTCTCCTTAAGAGTAGGAGGTCAGAGCTCTGTTATTCACTCTTCAACAGCCATCCACTGTTCATTTGAAAAAGGGAGGAAGTCAAACTGCAGCGAAATATCAGTTTTTCCTCTATGTGCATCTTATTAAAGGCCTACTGAAATGCGATTTTCTTATTTAAACGGGGATAGCAGGTCCATTCTATGTGTCATACTTGATCATTTCGCGATATTGCCATATTTTTGCTGAAAGGATTTAGTAGAGAACATCGACGATAAAGTTCACAACTTTTGGTCGCTGATAAAAAAGCCTTGCCTGTACCGGAAGTAGCAGACGATATGCGCATGACGTCACAGGTTGTGGAGCTCCTCACATCTGCACATTGTTTACAATCATGGCCACCAGCAGCGAGAGCGATTCGGACCGAGAAAGCGATGATTTCCCCATTAATTTGAGCGAGGATGAAAGATTTGTGGATGAGGAAAGTGAGAGTGAAGGACTGGAGGGCAGTGGGAGCGATTCAGATAGGGAAGATGCTGTGAGAGGCGGGTGGGACCTGTTATTCAGATGGGAATGACTAAAACAGTAAATAAACACAACTCTATTAGCCACAACACAACCAGGCTTATATTTAATATGCCACAAATTAATCCCGCATAACAAACACCTCCCCCCTCCCGTCCATATAACCCGCCAATACAACTCAAACACCTGCACAACACACTCAATCCCACAGCCCAAAGTACCGTTCACCTCCCCAAAGTTCATACAGCACATATATTTCCCCAAAGTCCCCAAAGTAACGTACGTGACATGCACATAGCGGCACGCACGTACGGGCAAGCGATCAAATGTTTGGAAGCCGCAGGTGCATGCGTACTCACGGTACCGCGTCTGCGCATCCAACTCAAAGTCCTCCTGGTAAGAGTCTCTGTTGTCCCAGTTCTCCAAAGGCCAATGGTAAAGCTTGACTGTCATCTTTCGGGAATGTAAACAATGAAACACCGGCTGTGTTTGTGTTGCTGCAGCCGCCCGCAATACACCGCTTCCCACCTACAGCTTTCTTCTTTGCTGTCTCCATTGTTCATTGAACAAATTGCAAAAGATTCACCAACACAGATGTCCAGAATACTGTGGAATTTTGCGATGAAAACAGACGACTTAATAGCTGGCCACCATGCTGTCCCAAAATGTCCTCTACAATCCGTGACGTCCCCTGCTACCACCAAACCCCCCCCCCCCCCCCCCCCCCCCCTCTGTGCGGCTTTTGAGGTGGGCGGGGTTTGGTAGCGGGGGTGTATAATGTATCCCGGAAGAGTTAGGGCTGCATGGGATTCTGGGTATTTGTCCTGTTGTGTTTATGTTGTGTTACGGTGCAGATGTTCTCCCGAAATGTGTTTGTCATTCTTGTTTGGTGTGGGTTCACAGTGTGGCGCATTATTAGTAAGAGTGTTAAAGTTTTTTTATACCGCCACCGTCAGTGTAACCTGTGTCGTTGTTGACCAAGTATGCCTTGCTGTCACCTACGTCAGCAAGCGAAAGCCCCACACAACGTGTAGCTGATCAGGCACGCTGGTTGTAGTGGGTGCTATATGCTGTACCGTCACGGCAAGCATGACGCTGACAATTGCCATTCTTATAAAACCCGCGTGCCGCACCAGCATTCAAATTCCATATTAAGGTGTGGGCAGCGTGTCTGAGACCCCTGGTTTATACATAGCACAAAGCAAAAAAAATACTTTATATGCAGTGTTATTTTATTTTAAATTTCAAAAAAATTTTTGTGGCTCCCATTATTTTGTATAATTTGTGAAACTTGTCAAAATGGCTCTTTGACTGGTAAAGGTTGCCGACCCCTGGATTAGGGGGTACTTGAATTAAAAAAATGTTCACAGGGGGTACATCACTGAAAAAAGGTTGAGAACCACTGGTCTAAAAGGTGTCAAAACTGGGTTTTATGTCACTAATCAAATGTCTTCTCCACCTACAGGTCAGTGACTTCCTGTCCGGCCGCTCCCCCCTCACCCTGGCGCTGCGTGTCGGCGATCACATGATGTTCGTCCAGCTCCAGTTGGCGGCACAGCAGTCGGGCGGCCCGCAGCTCCAGCATAGGCACCTTATCACCCGCGGAAACTCGGACGCGGCGGCGAGCCCGCCCACAGGACAGCTGTGCGCCCCCCTCCCACACTCCGCCCATCACCCACACTCCACGCCCTCTTCCTCGAGTACCTTCCCCCTTCCATCGACACACCAGCAGCAGCTCCCCACCATGTACCACCAGTCCCCCTCCTCCAGCCCACACTGCAGCACCGCCACCCCTCCACCGCCTCCTTCTCACTCGCCGCGCCAGGCGTACGCTTTCCGCTCTCCTTCCCATCACCTTCGTCATCATCACCATCAGTATCACCAGCCTTCTTTAGGCCAGCCCAGCCACGACGTCGGCCGGGCCAGCCCTGTAGCCCCCGTTTTGTGCCCCGAGGTAAGTCCTTATGTACTGTTAAAACTTCTCCAAGGGCCAAAAAATATGATGCATGGATTAAACATACGTTTATTGTTACATGTTAGAAGAATTAGGGGCGTCTCTGAGGTTATTTTTGTTTTAAATATTGCATAACAGGCCCAATTCCCATCCCTAGTTTACATAAGGGCATTTGCAAAAGGTTCAAAACACCAAATCACGAGCATCCTTCAAAGAATTTGCCCCAAGATGCAACACAAGCGTCCTGTTTATTGTTACACCCGTTGCCGTGTCAACAGCATTGGAAATGCAGGTCTGGTTTAAGAGCGACTAAAAGGGCAAGTGTCTCTCTTCCTCTCTCTTATTAGTCTTTACAAGCTTGACACACACACATATATAGGCACACACCCCCATAGGATTACACTCTCAAATGTCAGATTTGTCGCTTGTGGGTTCTAAGTTTATTTGGTGACATTATAGCTTGTCATTTTGGGCATAGGATGACACTATCCATCTTGTTTATTTCACTTACGTAGTTCTAATAGTATTTTTATTTTTTTTTACGTTTGACCTAAATGTCACAGGGTAAAAAATAGGGTTGGATGCTCATATACCAGACCTGGGCAAATTAAGGCCCGGGGCGGTATGCGGCCCCGTTAAGCTTTTCAATTTGGCCATTTCCAAATACTTTTTTTATTTTTTTTTTATTTTAATTTTAATTTTTTTATTTTATTTATTTTTAATTAATTGAGCCAACAAAACAATACACAGCAATACCATAACAATGCAATCCAATTCCAAAACCAAACCTGACCCAGCAACACTCAGAACTGCAATAAACAGAGCAATTGAGAGGACACACAAACACGACACAGAACAAACCAAAAGTAGTGAAACAAAAATGAATATTATCAACAACAGTGTCAATATTAGTTACAACTTCAACATAGCAGTGATTAAAAATCCCTCATTGACATTATCATTAGACATTTATAAAACAAATGAAAAAAGAACAATAGTGTCACAGTGGCTTACACTTGCATCGCATCTCATAAGCTTGACAACACACTGTGTCCAATATTTTCACAAAGATAAAATATGTCATATTTTTGGTTCATTTAATAGTTAAAACAAATTTACATTATTGCAATCAGTTGATAAAACATTGTCCTTTACAATTATAAAAGCGTTTTACAAAAATCTACTACTCTGCTTGCATGTCAGCAGACTGGGGTAGATCCTGCTGAAATCCTATGTATTGAATGAATAGAGAATCCTTTTGAATCAGGAAAAAATTGTTTTTGAATCGAGAATCGTGTTGAATTGAAAAAAAAAAATCGATTTTGAATCGAATCAGGACCCCAAGAGTCGAAATTGAATCGAATCGTGGGACACCCAAAGATTCACAGCCCTACTTGTTACTATGGTAATCTACGTCAGTGTTTTTCAACCTTTTTTGAGCCAAGGCACATTTTTTGCGTTGAAAAAATGCGGAGGCACACCACCAGCAGAAATCATAAACAAACGAAACTCAGTTGACAGTAAAAAGTCGTCGCAATTGTTGGGTATGCCATTAAACCATAACCAAGCATGCATCACTATAGCTCTTGTCTCAAAGTAGGTGTACTGTCACGACCTGTCACATCACGCTGTGACTTATTTGGAGTTTTTTGCTGTTTTCCTGTGTGTAGCGTTTTAGTTCTTGTCTTGTGCTCCAATTTTGGTGACTTTTTCTCTTTTTTTGGTATTTTCCTGGAGCAGTTTCAAGTCTTCCTTTGAGCGATATTTTCCGCATCTGCTTTGTTTTTATCCTTCTTCGTGGGGACATTGTCGATTGTCATGTCATGTTCGGATGTACATTGTGGACGCCATCTTTGCTCCACAGTAAGTCTTTGCTGTCGTCCAGCATTCTGTTTTTGTTTACTTTGTAGCCAGTTCAGTTTTAGTTTCGTTCTGCATAGCCTTCCCTAAGCTTCAATGCCTTTTCTTAGGGGCACTCACCTTTTGTTTATTTTTGGTTTAAGCATTAGACACCTTTTTACCTGCACACTGCCTCCCGCTGTTTCCGACATCTACAAAGTAATTCGCTACTGGCTGCCACCTACTGATATGGAAGAATATTACACGGTTACTCTGCCGAGCTGTAGACAGCACCGACACTCAACAACAACACTTAATTTGCAGACTTTAATTACTGGATTGAAAAAAATATTTTTAACCCAATTAGGTAAAATGACATAATCTCCCACGGCACACCAGACTGTATCTCATAGTGGTTGAAAAACACTGATCTATGTCGCAGCAGCTTTGACGAGGCACCAAGCAGTGTGGGTGGGGAGCGTTTCCACAGAGTGTTTTCCAGAGTGGCCAGCCTGAAATGCGAGTGTCAGGGACAGACGCGGAAAGAGATTTGTACAGCAAAGTTCTAAAGCTTACCAATATATCAGATATGTCAGGTTGTAGGTGGGGTTTTTTACCCTTTGCGTTCATATTTTGTTGTGTTTGTTGCATTTTTGTTGTGTTTCGCTTGATTGTAAAATATGTCGATGGAGAGCGTGTGTGACGTTCATATGTTGTCAATATTCAGTGTTTTATTGTTCATAGTTGATCTTGTAAATCCCTTTATTTTCATGTACATTCTGGGTGTCTCCTTCAGTAAAAAAACATAAAATTCCATTCCATTTTTTAAAGGCAGTCTGTCATAACGTTTTTAGCATTCAATCAGACATTATTGTGAGGTTTTGTATTAGTGTTCCTCAAAATAGATATACCGGCCCCCAGAGACATTGTTGAGTCAAAATAATTGCCCAGGCCTGCCATATATTGTATGTATGTACAAAAAACAGTTGTATAACAGTGTATTTTCTGTTCTATAGAAATTATGATATACAGTGTTTTCTACAGTGGTTGTCAATCTTTTTTCAGTCACGAAGGAATGGAAATTGATTTTAGTAATAACCTGGGCAACTCTGGTCAAGACAGTGCTACATATGAATGACGCTCACACTAAATGTGTGGACATGTTGTTTACTGTGAGTTGGTCTTACTTGTGTTGTCTTTAGAAAATCTTGAATGTGTTGACTCATTTTCAGTGGATACTAGATTGATACTTCTTACCAAGCTGTACATTGACTACTCTAAATTATATTCAAGTTTAGTTTCTATACTATTGTCCCTTGAAAACTCACGCGAAAACCCCTTTATATCGGCTCTCACAGCTTTTTTTTATGCATGCTGATTAAATGACTTGTGTTTTTCCCAGGCCAACTGCAGCACCAACAGCCCTACTACTGGCACCAATTCATCAGCACGCTCCCGTAAACCTGGCGCCATCATTGAGAGCTTTGTTAACCACGCCCCCGGAGTCTTTTCAGGGACCTTTTCAGGTGACATTTACTGCTACAGCTGCTCCTGCAGTATAAACTTTGAGATCCATCTGCCCGAGTCGTGCTTTATTTAGAGTCCCTGTCCTTTCCTCTTTCTCAGGCACTTTGCATCCAAACTGCCAGGACAGCAACGGACGTCCCAGGCGGGATATAGGTACTATCCTTCAGATCCTCAACGACCTTCTGAGCGCTACGCGCCACTACCAGGGCATGCCCCCGTCCCTCACCCAGCTCCGTTACCAAACCCAGTGTGGCACACCTAACTCGCCGTCCCCGTCCCCGTCACCACCGCCTCCTTCGCCCCCGGTCGCCGGCATAACGGGCCTCTCCGCCAAAGCTACCTCGATACCTGCTGGCGCCCCCGCCAGCCCCGCAGTGACTCTTCATCCACTGGTTCAGAGCCAGATCCGCATGTGCAAGCCACCCGGTAAGTGACTCTAACGCAGTCAGAAATACAAAACCCGAAACCAGTGAAGTTGGCATGTTGTGTAAATGGTAAATAAAAACAGAATACAATGATTTGCAAATCCTTTTCAACCAATTGAATAGACTGCAAAGACGTTCGAACTGGAAAACGTTGTTATTTTTTGCAAATATTAGCTCATTTGGAATTTGATGCCTGCAACCTGTTTCAAAAAACGTCTTTTTCATGGACGCCCCTGCTTATTATTCCACTTGACCCCCACCCGCCCCTTGGCTCTAGCACTTTGAACCATGGTGAAGTATTTCAAATTAGCCCTATGCACAGAGACGTCGATCGGGTCTTGCAACGTCATCAACCATCAGCGTTTGCCAGCAGTGACGTAAGGCAGATGCGACAAATGTTTGTTTACTTTCAAAATGCCATCGCACGCGATGTTCAGCTTTGCTTGTGCTTTTTAAAAAAAAATTTCCTCCTGTCTTTATTAAAAAGATGACTGTTTAAACAACGACGTTTATGGCGAAATAGGCAAATGTTGCCGCATCATCTTGCGGTATGTAAAATGTGTTTCACTGTTTCACCATAGGGTTCAATATGATGTCGGTCCACTTTTTGCAGCTATTACAGCTTCAACTCTTCCGGGAAGGCTGTCCACAAGGTTGCGGAGTGTGTTAATAGGAATTTGAGGTCACACACTGATGTTGGTGGAGAAGGCCTGGCTCTCAGTCTCCGTTCTAATTCATCCCAAACGTGTTCTATCGGGTTCAGGTCAGGACTCTGTGCAGGCCAGTCAAGTTCATCCACACCAGACTCTGTCATCCATGTCTTTATGGACCTTGCTTTGTGCACTGGTGCACAGTCATGTTGGAAGAGTAAGGGACCCGCTCCTGGAGTTGGGCTTGGCCCCTTAGTTCCAGTGAAAGGAACTTTGAATGCTCCGGTTCACCAAAACATTTTGGACAATTCCACGCTCCCAACCTTGTGGGAACAGTTTGAAGTGGGCCCCTTCCTCTTCCAACATGACTGTGCACCAGTGCACAAAGCAAGGTCCATAAAGACATGGATGACAGAGTCTGGTGTGGATGAACTTGACTGGCCTGCACAGAGTCCTGACCTGAACCCGGTAGAACACCTTTGGGATGAATTAGAACGGATCATGTTGGAAGAGTAAGGGACCCGCTCCAGGAGTTGGGCTTGGCCCCTTAGTTCCAGTGAAAGGAACTTTGAATGCTGGCACAAGTGGCAAAAAAAAGCTGGCACACGTGGAAAAAAAGACTGAGAAAGTTGAAGAATGCTCATCAAACACTTATTTGGAACATTCACAAGTGAACAGGCTAATTGGGAACAGGTGGGTGCCATGATTGGGTATAAAAGCAGCTTCCATGAAACGCTCAGTCATTCACAAACGAGGATGGGGCGAGGGTCACCACTTTGTGAACAAATGCCGAGCCACGTGTTACAACAGAGTGGCTTCGTAGTAAAAGAGTGCGGGTACTAGACTGGCCTGCCTGTAGTCCAGACCTGTCAACTTGGGCTTAAGCTGTACATCAAGCAAGAATGGGAAAGAATTCCACCTGAAAAGCTTCAAAAATTGGTCTCCTCGGTTCCCAAACATTTACTGAGTGTTGTTAAAAGGAAAGACCATGTAACACAGTGGTAAAAATGCCCCCGTGCCAACTTTTTTTGCAATGTGTTGCTGCCATTAAATTCTAAGTTAACGATTATTTGCCCCCAAAAAAATTAAGTTTCTCAGTTCGAACATTAAATATCTTGTCTTTGCAGTCTATTCAATTGAATATAAGTTAGAGATATTATCGGCCGATAAATGCGTTAAAATGTCATATCGGAAATCGTTTTTTTTATTAGTGGTATCGTTTTTTTTAATTTTTTTTTTTTTTAATTTTTATTAAATCAACATAAAAAACACAAGATACACTTACAATTAGTGCACCGACCCAAAAAAACTCCCTCCCCCATTCACACTCATTCACACAAAAGGGTTGTTTCTTTCTGTTATTAATATTCTGGTTCCTACATTATATATCAATATATATCAATACAGTCTGCAAGGGATACAGTCCGTAAGCACACATGATTGTGCGTGCTGCTGGTCCACTAATAGTACTAACCTTTAACAGTTAATTTGACTCATTTTCATTAATTACTAGTTTCTATGTAACTGTTTTTATATTGTTTTACTTTCTTTTTTATTCAAGAAAATATTTTTAATTTATTTATTTTATTTTATTTTATTTTTATTTTTTTTAAAGTACCTTATCTTCACCATACCTGGTTGTCCAAATTAGGCATAATAATGTGTTAATTCCACGACTGTATATATCGGTTGATATCGGTATCTGTAATTAAAGAGTTGGACAATATCGGAATATCGGACATCGGCAAAAAGCCATTATCGGACATCCCTACAAATCATCGTACCGTATTTTCCGCACTATAAGGCGCACCGGATTATTAGCCGCACCTTCAATGAATTACATATTTCATAACTTTGTCCACCAATAAGCCGCCCCGGATTATAAGCCGCGCCTACGCTGCGCTAAAGGGAATGTCAAAAAAACAGTCAGATAGTTCAGTCAAATTTTAATAATATATTGAAAACCAGCGTTCTAACAACTCTGTCCCAAAATGTACGCAAATGTGCAATCACAAACATAGTAAAATTCAAAATGGTGTAGAGCAATAGCAACATAATGTTGCTCGAACGTTAATGTCACAACACACAAAATAAACATAGCGCTCACCTTCTGAAGTTATTCTTCATTCGTAAATCCTTCGAATTCTTCGTCTTCGGTGTCCGAATTGAAAAGTTGCGCAAGCGTGGGATCCAAAATGGCCGGTTCCGTCTCGTCGAAGTCATCGGAGTCAGTGTCGCTGTTGTTGTCCAGTAGTTCTGTGAATCCTGCCTTCCGGAAAGCTCGGACCACAGTTGTGACCGAAATATCTGCCCAGGCATTTACGATCCACTGGCAAATGTTGGCGTATGTCGTCCGGCGCTGTCTGCCCGTCTTAGTGAAGGTGTGTTCGCCTTCGGAGCTGTGTGAAAAAAGCCACCCGGCCTCTTCGCGTAAACTTCCCTTAACCACTCGCTCATCTTTTCTTCATCCATCCATCCCTTCGAGTTAGCTTTTATGATGACGCCGGCTGGAAAGGTCTCTTTTGGCAAGGTCTTCCTTTTGAATATCACCATGGGTGGAAGTTAGCATGGCAAGCTAGAACCACAGTGAAGGATGACTTCTCATTCCCTGTGGTGCGAATATTCACCGTACGTGCTCCCGTTCCACAGTGCGGTTCACAGGAATATCAGTTGCTGTGAAATACGGTAGTAATCCGTGTGCGGATGGAGAGATTGCGTCTTTTTATGAACCGGATCCTTGTCGCTTAGTAGGAGCCATTTTGTGGTCTTTACAGATGTAAACAGGAAATGAAACGTACGGTGATATCCGCGCGTTTTTTCTTCTTCTTCCGGGGGCGGGTGGTTGCTTACAGTAGAAGAAGAAGCGCTTCCTGTTCTATGGGGGCGGGTGCTTTCCTTGGCGGTTGCTTGCGTAGAAGAAGAAGCGCTTCCTGTTCTACCGGGAAAAAAGATGGCGGCTGTTTACCGAAGTTGCGAGATCGAAACTTTATGAAAATGAATCGTAATAAAGCGCACCGGGTTATAAGGCGCACTGTCAGCTTTTGAGAAAATTTGTGGTTTTTAGGTGCGCCTTATAGTGCGGAAAATACGGTATTCTGTTTTTATTTACGAATTACACAACGTGCCAACTTCACTGGTTTTGGATACATGGTTTCACATTAATTTGTAGCTGAGATAGGCTCCAGCGCCCCCCGCGACCCCAAAGGGAATAAGCGGTAGAAAATGGATGGATGGGTTTCACATTACTGTATGACGCTGATTCGACCAAAAAATAATTATAAATATTAGACAACCTCGGCAGTAACCTTTAGCGAGGCACATGACAAGCACACGGGGAGGCTTTTCTTTGAAATGCAACACAAGCCTCTCCAGACCTGTCCAGTCAGGCTTTAGTTGTCACGCAGCATTGTTTATGTGCACCGAGCACATATAGGTTCACCCCTTCCAGCCCGAAGGCAGGGTTATGTTTAGACTAGATTAGGCGGTTCAAAGACAGGCTTGAAGATGACGCAAGCGGAATATACCCATGCTCAAGGGCTGGGGTGGTTACTGGTGCTGATGGAGTTCCGACAGACCGATCAGACAGATGTGCATTACATATGACTTCTAGCTGCGTTTATACTTGTGGTTTGGTATTCTGGCTCAGTCCAAAAATAACTTAGAAGAGTGAGCTCTTAATCTGGTATTTTTGTCATGGTGCCAACGGCTGTGCAGTAAAGAACATACACAAAGAGTAAGGACTAAAGCTCAATTTTAATACCTCCACCACCCTTGTTTTTTGCCCTCCCTCCTTCGTTATGTGCGTTCATGTCAATCAAGAGGGGTTCGAATTTTATGACAGATAGAGGGGAATGGCGAAGTACCTCCCTTGAAGCGAAGTGGGATATAGATGGCAGAGCAGAAACTCAGAGAAGCGTACAAATACACTATATTGCCAAAAGTATTTGGCCACCTGCCTTGACTCACATATGAACTTGAAGTGCCATCCCATTCCTACCCCATAGGGTTCAATATGATTTCGGTCCACCCTTTGCAGCTATTACAGCTTCAACTCTTCTGGGAAGGCTGTCCACAAGGTCGCGGAGTGTGTTTATAGGAATTTTTGACCATTCTTCCAACACACTGATGTTGGTCGAGAAGGCCTGGCTCTCAGTCTCCGTTCTAATTCATTCCAAAGGTGTTCTATCGGGTTCAGGTCAGGACTCTGTGCAGTCCAGTCAAGTTCATCCACACCAGACTCTGTCATACATGTCTTTATGGACCTTGCTTTGTGCACTGGTGCACAGTCATGTTGGACGAGGAAGGGGCCCGCTTCAAACTGTTCCCACAAGGTTGGGAGCGTGGAATTGTCCAAAATTTTTTGGTATCCCGGAGTATTCAAAGTTGATTTCACTGGAACTAAGGGGCCAAGCCCAACTCCTGGAGCAGGGTCCTTACTCTTCCAACATGACTGTGCACCAGTGCACAAAGCAAGGTCCATAAAGACATGGATGACAGAGTCTGGTGTGGATGAACTTGACTGGCCTGCACAGAGTCCTAACCTGAACCCGATAGAACACGTTTGGGATGAATTAGAATGGAGACTGAGAGCCAGGCCTTCTCCACCAACATCAGGTTGTGACCTCAAATTCCTATTAACACACTCCGCAACCTTGTGGACAGCCTTCCCGGAAGAGTTGAAGCTGTAATAGCTGCAAAAAGTGGACCGACATCATATTGAACCCAATGGTTCAAACGCAAATACACAGTGAAACACATTTTACATACCGCAAGATGATGCGGCAACATTTGCCTATTTCGCCATAAACGTCGTTGTTTAAACGGTCATCTTTTTAATAAAGACAGAAGGGGAAAAAATTTAAAAAGCACAAGCAAAGCTGAACATCGCGTGCGATGGCATTTTGAAAGTAAACATTTGTTGCATCTGCCTTACGTCACTGCTGGCAAACGGTGATGGTTGATGACGTTGCAAGACCCGATCGACGTCCCTGTGCATTGGGCAAATTTGAAATACTTCACCATGGTACAAGGTGCTAGAGCCAAGGGGCGGGTGGGGGTCAAGTGGAAGAATAAGCAGGGGCGTCCATGAAAAAGACGTGTTTTGAAACGTGTTGCAGGCCTCAAATTCCAAATGAGCTACTATTTGCAAAAAATAACAACGTTTTCCAGTTCGAACGTTAAGTATCTTGTCTTTGCAGTCTATTCAATTGAATATAGGTTGAAAAAGACTTGCAAATCATTGTATTCTGTTTTTATTTACCATTTACACGACGTGTAAAGCCTTGATTTGAGAGCTTTGGGATATGCCGTATTTTTCGGATTATAAGTCGCAGTTTTTTTCATAGTTTGGCCGTGCTCCAGTGTGACTTATATATGTTTTTTTTCCTTCTTTATTAAGCATTTTTGGCAGGTGCGACTTATACTCCGAAAGATACGGTATTAAGAGACGTAACTAAATGATAGTATTGCAAAATGCTGCCTGCAAGGTTGATTACAGAGGTTACTTATACATTTTGCTATTTTTACCAGCTTGGATTTCACAAAAGGCTTCTAAAATATACTTTTAAAGAGTGCTGGTATGACACACACAGAGAGCAGAGCAAATAAACACACTTTCACTTGCACATTTGTACATTTCCGCACACTGCAAAAACTGAAGTCTAATAATATGAAATATCTCAAATAAGGGTGATATTTGCTTATTTTCTGTCTGATAAGATAATTCTTCTCACTAAGCAGATTTTATGTTAGTGTTTTACTTGTTTTAAGTGTTTTGGTCCTAAATGATCTCAGTAAGATATTACAGCTTGTTGCTGAGATTTGATGACCTAAATTGAGTAAAACATGCTTGAAACTAGAATATCAACTGTTGCAAAGCTGTGTCATCAACACTCATAAGTATAAAAATACTTAAAAAATATATATATTTTTTTTTCAAGCATGAAAAAAAAAAATCATGACTTTGACACAATTGTGTCTCATAATTAAAACAGATGACAGCCAAATGGACTTTGCGGTTTTATTTTCAATGAAAAAATAGAAAATACGTACTCATATAGTAGTACAGTTGGCACAGTACAGTAAACTGACAGTTAATATTTAAACATTTAACATGTGACATTTCTAACAATTTTGAACAGAAATAGTTCATGCACATTCAGATAAATTCTTCAAAATTACAATAAAAAATTTTTTGGCCGGGGGCCGGGCTTTATGTATGCACACTAATTTGACTGAAAGAGCACGCACTTGGCGCAATGATGTCATGTTATCGATGGAAAAATGCATTTTTAGACCATATGATTTGCCTGAGCGGCTAGGAGACCCCGAGAGTAACAAGCGGCTGCCTTGTTGCCTTTCCTTTAAGAACAATATATTAGTTTTTAGTATAAATTTGCTGGTTTCAAGAAATGTAATGCCGAGTGCATATCATTATGTCAATATAATGGCACTAGCATTTTTCAACATATTGAGCAAAAGGGTCTCATATTTTTTTTTCTACCAAGAAAAGTGCACTTATTAGTGAGAATATACTTATTTGAAGGTATTTTGGGGTTCATTGAAGTTAGCTAGTTTTACTTGTATTGGAAAGTCTTGACAAGCCAAATGTTCTTGTTCTATTGGCAAATAATTTTGCTTAGTTCAAATAAAATACCCCTAATTTTTGTATTTTTTTTTTCTTGTTTTTGAACACTGACTTTTTGCAGTGTAGTTTTCACCTTTGAAGTTAAAGGCCTATTGAAATGCGATTTTCTTATTTAAACGGGGATAGCAGGTCCATTCTGTGTGTCATACTTGATCATTTTGCGATATTGGCATATTTTTGCTGAAAGGATTTAGTAGAGAACATCGACGATAAAGTTCGCATATTTTGGTCGCTGATAAAAAAGCCTTGCCTGTACCGGAAGTAGCAGACGATATGCGTGTGACGTCACAGGTTGTGGAGCTCCTCACATCTGCACATTGTTTACAATCATGGCCACCAGCAGTGAGAGCGATTCGGACAGAGAAAGCGACGATTTCCCCATTAATTTGAGCGAGGATGAAAGATTTGTGGATGAGGAAAGTGAGAGTGAAGGACTAGAGGGCAGTGGGAGCGATTCAGATAGGGAAGATGCTGTGAGAGGCGGGTGGGACCTGATATTCAGCTGAATGACTAAAACAGTAAATAAACACAAGACATATATATACTCTATTAGCCACAACACAACCAGGCTTATATTTAATATGCCACAAATTAATCCCGCATAACAAACACCTCCCCCCTCCTGTCCATATAACCCGCCAATACAACTCAAACACCTGCACAACACACTCAATCCCACAGCCCAAAGTACCGTTCACCTTCCCAAAGTTCATACAGCGCATATATTTCCCCAAAGTCCCCAAAGTTACGTACGTGACATGCACATAGCAGCACGCACGTACGGGCAAGCGATCAAATGTTTGGAGGCCGTAGCTGCATGCGTACTCACGGTACCACGTCAGCGCATCCAACTCAAAGTCCTCCTGGTAAGAGTCTCTGTTGTACTAGTTCTCCACAGGCCAATGGTAAAGCTTGACTGTCATCTTTCGGGAATGTAAACAATGAAACACCAGCTGTGTTTGTGTTGCTGCAGCCGCCCGCAATACACCGCTTCCCACCTACAGCTTTCTTCTTTGCTGTCTCCATTGTTCATTGAACAAATTGCAAACGATTCACCAACACAGATGTCCAGAATACTGTGGAATTTTGCGATGAAAACAGACGACTTGATAGCTGGCCACCATGCTGTCCCAAAATGTCCTCTACAATCCGTAACGTCACGTGCCGGCGTCATCATACCGAGACGTTTTCAGCAGGATATTTTGCGCGAAATTTAAAATTGCACTTTAGTAAGCTAACCCGGCCGTATTGGCATGTGTTGCAATGTTAAGATTTCATCATTGATATATAAACTGCGTGGTCGGTAGTAGTGGGTTTCAGTAGGCCTTTAAGTCAACCAAACCACACAAGTTCACTTAGAAGCGGACCGATATCCACTTCTCATGCGATCCGGGTCCACCTGTTTGGTGCACACCAGTGTTCGGATTATCAGGTTCACACTTGACAAAACAAGTCAAAGCGGTTTTGATGGAACTGAATGAAAGATGAAGCATTGTCTTCTGGTGGCCTCGGTTTCTCATGTGGAGGATACTCGAGTCCCGAGGTGTCAGTGAATCATGTTTTAATGTTTGAGTAGAATAGTGGTTCAGTTCTAGCAGCTGAGTTGCATCCCCCCGTGTCACCCCCTTGTGCCCTTACAAGTGTCCGGTGAACAGTTGGAACAACACAAGCTTATTTTCCTAACTTAGGGAAGACCGTTCCTTCACTCCTACCATTACCCTTGTCCTGTCTCTACATCTGCACTGCACCCAACAACCCACACTATTTCCCCCCGTTCAAAAACAGCCTCGCCTGTAAAATCCATCTGTCCATTTTCCTCCAATTCAGTTTCCCCTCCTTCTTTTTCCATGTCTGTGTTGTGCATCAACACTGTGTTCTCAGTGTTCTGCTGGCACTTTGTTGTCGCTTTAAATAGATGTATTCAACACTGGAGGTTGTTAAAACCGCAAACTAAGCCTTCATTCATCATCTGGGTGTAAAATCCCATCCATTAACCAAGACAGAATATATTGCCACTTGTTTTTTGACTTAGTAGTCCTCCTACCTGAGACAACAATGAACGCAGGTCTCATTGTGGACACTTCCGTCTGGTGTTCCAATGATCAAGGAAAATACTCCCACAAGGCTAATCTCACTGAGCGAGTATGAGCGCACTGATCAATTTCCTGTCGTCTGGCACGAATTGGGTGATGTTGGCCAGGGTAAAGGACAATTGAATGCACACCCTTATCATAGCTGTCAAACCTTCTATATATCCCGGTCAACCAACCCGTGGCACTCCCGTTTATGTGGTGAATCTTTCTTAGGCACTGCATGTGACAATGATGACGTGCGGCTAGTAGTGTTTTTGGTACCGGTACCAAAATTATTTCGATACTTTTCTAAATAAAGGGGACCACAACAAATTGCATTATTGGCTTTATTTCAACAAAAAATCTTGGGGTACTTTAAACACATGTTTCTTATTGCAAGTTTGTCCTTAAATAAAATAGTGAACATACAAGACAACTTGTCTTTTATTAGTAAGTAAACAAACAAAGGCTCCTCATTTAGTCTGCTGACGTATGCAGTAACATATTGTGTCATTTTACATTCTATTTTTTTGTCAAAATTATTAAGGACAAGAAGAAAATGAATGAATAATATACTTGTTCATTTACTGTTAATATCTGCTTACTTTCTCTTTTAACATGTTCTATCTACACTTCTGTTAAAATGTAATAATCACTTATTCTTCTGTTGTTTGGATGCTCTACATTAGTTTTGGATGATACGACAAATGTAGGTATCGATCCGATAAAGGATCATATATTGGTCATATTCAAAGTCTTCATGTGTGCAGGGACATATTTCCTGAGTTTATAAACATCATATACATTTTTTTTTAAACGAAAGAAGATGTTGTGATGCCAAAAATATCGACGTAATCATAGTAGTATCAACTAGATACGCTCCTGTACTTGGTATCATTACGGTGGATGTCACCAATGGTGTTTGTTTACATTTTGACGCCGGTGAGCTACGGTGTGTAGTGAAGCATGTTTAGCTATTCCTCATCCTGCAGGGATGATACTTGTAAGAAACTTACTTTATTTGTCGCCATGGAGGCGAGGATTAGTCATTTAGAAGTAGCTAAAGCACTGTGGCGGAACTTTAGCCGCTAAGTAGCTAGCCATGTCTTAAAGCACCTCTTCCTGAGGGTGTTTCAGTGTTATAACTTCACCTTTATCGATAGTTTTTTAGCCCAAATGCGTCCGTTCTCCCTTTTCTGTCTACACACTGTGTCTGCTTGTAAGTACTCTGTGATTGAGCGCTGCCGAACATGCTCCTCTGCTCGTAAAACCAACAATGGCATGACGTAACGACGATTGGGGCGCGAGCTAGTGGGGGACCGGTACATTTTAGAGGCGGCATAGTACCGAATATGATTCATTAGTATCGCGGTACTATACTAATACCGGTATACCGTACAACCCTACATTATATACAAACCCCGTTTCCATACGAGTTGGGAAATTGTGTTAGATGTAAATATAAACGGAATACAATGATTTGCAAATCATTTTCAACCCATATTCAGTTGAATATGCTACAAAGACATCATATTTGATGTTCAAACTGTAGTTACTGACAGTGGGTTTCTGATGTGTTCCTGAGCGCATGTGGTGATATCCTTTACACACTGATGTCGCTTGTTGAAGCAGCACAGCCTGAGGGATCGAAGGTCACGGGCTTAGCTGCTTACGTGCAGTGATTTCTCCAGATTCTCTGAACCCTTTGATGATATTATTGACCATAGATGGTGAAATCCCTAAATTCCTTGCAATAGCTGGTTGAGAAAGGTTTTTCTTAAACTGTTCAATTTGCTCACGCATTTGTTGACAAAGTGGTGACCCTCACCCCATCCTTGTTTGTGAATGACTGAGCATTTCATGGAATCTACTTTTATACCCAATCATGGCACCCACCTGTTCCCAATTTGCCTGTTCACCTGTGGGATGTTCCAAATAAGTGTTTGATGAGCATTCCTCAACTTTATCAGTATTTATTGCCACCTTTCCAAACTTCTTTGGCACGTGTTGCTGGCATCAAATTCTAAAGTTAATGATTATTTGCAAAAAAAAAAAAATGTTTATCAGTTTGAACATCAAATATGTTGTCATCAGTGTGTGAATGTGTGTGTGTGTGTGTGTGAATGGGTGAATGTGGAAATAGTGTCAAAGCGCTTTGAGTCATACCAAAGACTATAAAAATGGGACCCATTACCTCCCTGCTTGGCACTCAGCATCAAGGGTTGGAATTGGGGGTTAAATCACCAAAAATGATTCCCGGGCGCGGTCACCGCTGCAGCCCACTGCTCACTGCCCACTGCTGATCAAGGGTGATGGGTCGAATGCAGAGAGTAATTTCGCCACACCTAGTGTGTGTGTGACAATCATTGCTACTTTAACTTTTTAACTTTTATATTCAAAAAGTCAAAACCCACAGCTTGCTGGCCTGCCTGAGCCTACATCCATGTACGTAATCAAAGTACCGTATTTTTCGGACTATAAGTCGCAGTTTTTTTCATAGTTTGGCCGGGCTCCAGTGCGACTTATATATGTTTTTTTCCTTTTTTATTATGCATTTTCGGCAGGTGCGACTTATACTCCGGTGCGACTTATACTCCGAAAAATACGGTATGTCATTAAATTAATGCGATGGCTCCTCTCCCAAGTAATGAATGGCAGTCACCACCTTGCACAAAACGACTTGAAATGAGAAATAATCCCTAAAGTCTGAAAAATTGCCGTAATACAGCATTATTCAAGTAATTGGACGAGAAAACAGGCGATAGCACGGACGCTCAGTGCGAGTCCAGCGCGATTAAAATGGCCTAGTGTGAGCACACCCTAAGTGCTCCTGGATAGCCTTATCAGTCGACACCTGGCGGCGAACTTAACGGGGACTTAACACGGCGGCTTAACTCTACTTCACAGAGGCCTGTCTCCATTCAAAGGCACTAACCAGTGAATATGTGTGCATGCACTTATACTTGAGACAGCCTCTTGAAAATGTCACATAGCTTGGCCGTCTCCAGAGAGCATTTACCCTTTTCCACTGCAAGTTCATGTGTGAGGGAGTTAGGCCTGGGTGGGGGGGGGATGTGCGCCGAGGGGCTAAGACAAGCGTAAATAAAAAAGCTTGACACACTCTGGCCGCCTGGTTAAAAGCTTGGGTTTTGAATGGTACTGCTGAGTATGGGGATTTTTCATTTCAGGCCTGTCAGGCTTGATTGTTAGATAAATTCTATTACTGAGGAGGGTGGATCCCCAAGCTAAAGCCATTGTGTAGGGACCGGGGGGGGGGACAGGGGCTGCATAGAGGGCACCGGGCTGAGCCATTGTGGGGCAGAGGAAGGGGAGGGCTTTGGGATTATAGGGGCTGCCTTTTAGTCCGTCTCCCACTGCAGCTGCCTTAGTACAACACAGAATAAGCTCCTGTCTCTCTCTCCCCGCCTTCCGGATCTCCTCACCCCCGCACTCGTCCCCTTTAGATTTGTCAGGTCACGTTAGCGTCCCGGCCAAGCCAAAAGGGCAGGGTGAGGAGGAATTTAAACCCCCACCTCGACCGTCTTCCGTTATCCAACGGTTGAGACTTTTCTCACACGTGCAGCCCCCCCGCCCCCGTTGGTGACGCAGTTTAACGGCGCTATCGAGCGAAAAGCCAGTCAAGCACATCAGGTGCCCTTTCATTGTCGACAAGGAGAGCCAGGGAGAATGCAAATGAAGTCTTAAAAGTCATTGAAGAGCGTGTGTCCCTGCAGGGCTGTCAAGCGCCCTTTCACTGGCTGTCACAACGCTCATTTTTACCCACCGGTTTGATCGGCACGGTGTCCGATTTGACTGTTTCTAGCTGTTTGGTGGCGCCGGGCTACTTTGTTTTTCCCCAGGTTCCGGCATAGAATCTCACGTTAAAGTCAATCATTCGATCGATCCTGAATATGAAATCATGGTCAGTAGTTTTAATGATTTCAACAACTAAGGCCCCTGCTATCCAGGGTAGATCCCACCTGACCTTATCCGTGTCCACACACAGACAATGGTCGTTTAAAGACCTACTGAAACCCACTACTACCGACCACGCAGTCTGATAGTTTATATATCAATGATGAAATCTTAACATTGCAACACATGCCAATACGGCTGGGTTAGCTTACTAAAGTGCAATTTTAAATTTTGCGCGGAATACCCTGCTGAAAACGTCTCGGTATGATGACGCCTGCGCGTGACGTCACGGATTGTAGAGGACATTTTGGGACAGCATGGTGGCCAGCTATTAAGTCGTCTGTTTTCATCGCAAAATTCCACAGTATTCTGGACATCTGTGTTGGTGAATCTTTTGCAATTTGTTCAATGAACAATGGAGACAGCAAAGAAGAAAGCTGTAGGTGGGAAGCGGTGTATTGCGGCAGGTGTTGTGCCGGATAACGCACCCCCGTCGTAGAATGCACCCCCTGACTGTTGTGCCGGATAACATAGCCGGTGTTTCATTGTTTACATTCCCGAAAGATGACAGTCAAGCTTTACCAATTAAGATTCCTAATAAATGACACTAGAATAAGCACACATTTGATTGGTAAATCATAGTGTAACGACCTGGAATGACACTTTATGTGTGGTGTTGGAGTTGTCCGACTTTTTGTGTGGCTGTAAACGCATCACTGGCTAAGTGCCATATGTGCAAGTGTTGGCGCAAGTGAGAAAGAGCAAGCGGCTGCTGTTGATATAACAAAGTTGGTTTTGGTCTGGTTTGTACTGCAGAAAATGACCAGTTTTGCTAGATATTATTTTTTTTACTAATGTTTTGGTGATGTGTTTATGGCCGACAATAAAGAGTTTTACTCAGTAAAGTGATCGATTGTTATGCGCTGATTTTTTTATTTGATTTTGTGCGTGGCATAAATTTGCCGTGCGCAGAGGACGCTTGAGCAGTGCGCAATTGCACAGGCGCGCACCTTAGAGGGAACGTTGGTCTGGATGACTCGCCTCCATATATCCAGTGGTTAGCTCCGAGTTACGAAACCGCTTTATTATGAAGCTGGCTGTGTGGGGCGCGGTCTTTCTGACGTCACTTCCTCTCCGAACTCAGTTAGTAAACAATCCATGAGTCCATACAAAGCTAAGAGCCGGAGATTCAAGAAAATACTCGGCGCACTTACCCGTGTAAGCATTTTTTGAGGAGGGGAACCTTAAACGACTAAATAATTATTTGTTTAAGGGATTATAAAGTGTAGACGTAGCCTTAGACTTATTTAGAATTGTTGAAAAATAGTCTCATATGGAACCTTTGAATTGCTCAGATGTATTTAGTACAATGAGGCACATGTTTGTGGATATTTTTAGTGCAAAATGCAAAGCTTTGGTAAAAGCAGAAGCTCCCTCCATGTTGTGTCCTGCACACTTCACCCTCACCGCCCTTTTCTCCCAGCCCTCCTCCTACTCGTGGTCTTGTTGCTGGGCCGGGCTGAAAGGCAAGGAAAGCTCACTGACACATCGATTATTCATACATCACCTCCTGTCTTTCTCGCTCAGCCTCTCCGGCTTCCACGGGGCCTGTGTCAAATAAGTAGAAGCAGACAATTGTTTATCTTATATCCCATGCACTTCCTGTGAGTCCTCGCCATCTCTCTTTCCGTCGCTGGGTCCGCCGAGGTTATTGTGTTAACGTCAGAGCTCTGCAGTCAGGCTGTGGGCCAGCATGCATGCATGTGTGTGTTGTGTCCCTCTTATCCAGCACTAATAATAGCCCTACTGTCATAAACATAGACTGGAGATCTCTGTGGCCAACTGTGTCCGGCCCAGCCGCCCAGGGCTCCGGTAGTGACGCTGATGAATGACCACACACACACACACACATTTTGGTGTAGCTCCAAGCACATTCCCAAAACCCTTCTTTCTTCTTCTCCTGTCCTCTGCTACCCTGCGCTCACATTAGTCCACAGCAAACTTTTTGACTTTTCGAACATACAACTAGTTTGGCTGCATTTTCTGTGCGACTGGAATAGTGCAGAATAGCACTGCAAGTTGCTGGCTACACTTTGGACGATTTAAAAAAATAAAAACAAATTAAAAGTAGTTTGCCCCTGCCTTCTCTACAGCAGGGGTGTCAAACGTGTTTTCATTGAGGGCCACGCCGCAGTCATGGCGGTCATTAGAGGGCCGCTTGTAACAGTAAATAATTAATGAATTTGCCTATGAATTTAAATATTTTAAAAAAATGTACGTAATGAGTAAAAAAAATCTACCACTGTTTTTTTTGCCAGACTTTTACTGTAAAATATATGGTGAGTTTTTGTTATTATTAATATTTTTACACATAACACTTTTTTTACAGTAAAAAAACAAACAAAAAACTGACAGCTCACCTGACTTAATTTTACTGTAAAAATTTTAATATTAAACAAAAAAATATTATGTAAAGAGTAAATAATATATGTGGATTTTACCACTGTTTTTTCCAGAAAAAAAACTGGCAGCTTAGTTGCCAGACTTTTACTGTAAAATACATGGTATTTTTTTTCATTATTAATATTTTTACAACATAACACTATAAATGGAATGTTATTTTGGCAATTTCGCTGCCAGTTTTTTACCATAATAAAATGTGGCACCATAAAATCATCAACTGTGGATTTTACAGTAAAAAAAACAAAAAAAACTTGACAGCTTACTTGACTTAATTTTACTGTAAAAATATAAATATTTAAAAAAATAAATTATGTAAAGAGTAAAACAAATATGTGGATTTTACCACCGTTTTTTCCAGAAAAAAAAGTGGCAGCTTAGTTGCCAGACTTTTACTGTAAAAAATAAGGTGAGGTTTTTTATTATTAATATTTTTACAACATAACACTATACATGGAATTTTATTTTGGCAACTCCGCTGCCAGTTTTTTACCATAATAAAATGTGGCACCATAAAATCATCAACTGTGGATTTTACAGTAAAAAAAAAACAAAAACAAAAAAAAACTGACAGCTTACTTGACTTAATTTTACTGTAAAAATTTAAATATTTAAAAAAAAAATTATGTAAAGCGTAAAAAAAATATGTGGATTTTACCACTGTTTTTTCCAGGAAAAAAACTGGCAGCTTAGTTGCCAGACTTTTACTGTAAAATATATGGTGTTTTCTTTTCATTATTATTGATACTTTTACAACATAACACTATAAATGGAATTTTATTTTGGCAACTCTGCTGCCAGTTTTTTACCATAATAAAATGTGGCACCACAAAATGATCAACCGTGGATTTTACAGTAAAGCAAAAAAAAGAAAGAAAAACTGACCGCTTACTTGACTTAATTTTACTGTAAAAATTTAAATATTAAAAAAAAAAATTAACTTAAAGAGTAAAAAAAAAACTGGATTTTACCGTTGTTTTTTTCAGGAAAAAACTGGCAGCTTATGCCAGACTTTTACTGTAAAATATATGGTTTTTTTTTTTTAATTATTATTATTTTTACAACATATCACTGTGAATATAATTTTATTTTGGCAACTCCGCTGCCAGTTTTTTACCATACCGTATCGAGAGAATGCCAAGAGTGTGCAAAGCAGTAATCAGAGCAAAGGGTGGCTATTTTGAAAAAAATTGAATATAAAACACTTTTTCAGTTATTTCACCTTTTTTTGTTAAGTACATAACTCCACATGTGTTCATTTATAGTTTTGATGCCTTCAGTGACAATCTACAATGTAAATAGTCATGAAAATAAAGAAAACGCATTGAATGAGAAGGTGTGTCCAAACTGTTGGCCTGTACTGTATGCAGAAAGTAGGTTGTAAATGTAACTGTGGAGCAAAATGTATGCAACATTTACACAAAAGCAAATCCCATACATATTATCAAGGCCACAAGGAGGTGTTTAAACAGTAGATAGAAATCATCATAGGTCCGCTATTAGCACACATCCTTGCTGATGTATATTATACATCAGGGCTGGGCAATTATTTTGACTCTGGGGTCCAAATTTAGAGAAAAATATGTTTCTGGGGTCGGTATATACAGTATATATATCTATCTATATACGTTAGGATTTTATAAAATCCCCTGACGACCAGGGAAACCTGCGAAACAGGCTTGTAGGGATGATACAGCTTCTGTGTTTTTTCCTGACCTAACGTATATTCCGCTATTGAGCACTGTATAACAGATAAACCACATAAACCTCGACTATATATCTATATATATATATATATATATATATATATATATATATATATATATGTAAGCTGTGAAAATCTGCTGTACAGTATGTGTGTTTGGGTCCTATTTTTAGGAACACTAATACAAAACCTCACAATAATGTCTGATTTTATGCTAAAAACGTTATGACAGACCGCCTTAAAAAACAGAATTTTTTTTTTTTTTACTGAATGAGACACCCAGAATGTACCGTATTTTCCGCACCATAAGCCGCCCTGGGTTATAAGCCGCGCCTTCAATGAACGGCATATTTCAAAACTTTGTCCACCTATAAGCCGCCCCGTGTTATAAGCCGCATCTAACTGCGCTAAAGGGAATGTCAAAAAAACAGTCAGATAGGTCAGTCAAACTTTAATAATATATTAAAAACCAGCGTGATGTGGGCGCGCATGGAGTCGTATATCAACATGGACGGAGCTGCGTGAAAAAAGCCACCCGGCCTCTTCGCGTAAACTTACCTTAACCACTCGCTCATCTTTTCTTCATCCATCCATCCCTTCGAGTTAGCTTTTATGATGACGCCGGCTGGAAAGGTCTCTTTTGGCAAGGTCTTCCTTTTGAATATCACCATGGGTGGAAGTTTCTGGCCATTAGCATGGCAAGCTAGAACCACAGTGAAGGATGACTTATCATTCCCTGTGGTGCGAATATTCACCGTACGTGCTCCCGTTGTATCCACAGTGCGGTTCACAGGAATATTAAAAGTCAGTGGAACCTCGTCCATGTTGATAATGTTCTCTGGCCGGATCTTTTTTTCAGCTATCTTGTTTTTACAATATGCACGGAAAGTAGCCAGCTTTTCTTGAAAGTCTTTAGGCAGTTGCTGTGAAATAGTAGTCCGTGTGCGGATGGAGAGATTGCGTCTTTTCATGAACCGGAAACCTGTCGCTTAGTAGGAGCCATTTTGTGGTCTTTACAGATGTAAACACACAAAGGAAATGAAACGTAATATCCGCGCGCTTCTTCTTCTTCTACGGGGGCGGGTGGTTGCTTACAGTAGAAGAAGAAGCGCTTCCTCTTCTATGGGGGCGGGTGCTTACCTTGGCGGTTGCTTGGCGTAGAAGAAGAAGCGCTTCCTGTTCTACGGGGAAAAAAGATGGCGGCTGTTTACCGTAGTTGCGAGACCTAAACTTTATGAAAATGAATCTTAATATTAATCCATATATAAAGCGCACCGGGTTATAAGCCGCACTGTCAGCTTTTGAGTAAATTTGTGGTTTTTAGGTGCGGCTAATAGTGCGGAAAATACGGTACATGAAAATAAAGAATGTGGGATTTACAATATTAACTATGAATGATAAAACACTGAATATTGACAACATATGAACGTCACACCCCCTCTCTATTGACATGTTTTACAATCGAGCGAAACGCAACAAAAATCCAACACACGCAATGAAATATGAACGTGAAGGGTAAACAATAAACCCACCTACAGTCTGATATATATGATACATCACTAAGCTTTAGAACTTTGGTGTAAAAATCTCCTCCCGCGTCTGTCCCTGACACCCGCATTTCAGGCTGACACTCTGTGGAAACGCTCCCCACCAACACTGCTTGGTGCCTCGTCTGATGCTGCGGCTTGACTTAGATTACCATTGTAACTAATTAGTAGGGATGTCCAATAATGGCTTTTTTGCCGATATCCGATATTCCGATATTGTCCAACTCTTTAATTACCGATACCAATATCAACCGATACCGATATCAACCGATATATGCAGTCGTGGAATTAACACATTATTATGCCTAATTTGGACAACCAGGTATGGTGAAGATAAGGTACTTTTAAAAAAAAATTATAAAATAAGATAAATAAATTAAAAACATTTTCTTGAACAAAAAATAAATTAAAACAATATAAAAACAGTTACATAGAAACCAGTAATTAATAAAAATGAGTCAAATTAACTGTTAAAGGTTAGTACTATTAGTGGACCAGCAGCACGCACAATCATGTGTGCTTACGGACTGCATCCCTTGCAGACTGTATTGATATATATTGATGTATAATGTAGGAACCAGAATATTAATAACAGAAAGAAACAACCCTTTTGTGTGAATGAGTGTAAATGGGGGAGGGAGGTTTTTTGGGTTGGTGCATTAATTGTAAGTGTATCTTGTGTTTTTTATGCTGATTTTATAAAAAATAAATAAATAAATATGGTGAAGATAAGGTCCTTTTTAAAAAATTAATAAAATAAAATAAGATAAATAAATTAAAAACATTTTCTTGAATAAAAAATAAATGAAAACAATATAAAAATAGTTACATAGAAACTAGTAATTAATGAAAATGGGTAAAATTAACTGATAAAGGTTAGTACTATTAGTGGACCAGCAGCACGCACAATCATGTGTGCTTACGGACTGTATCCTTTGCAGACTGTATTGATATATATTGATATATAATGTAGGAACCAGAATATTAATAACAGAAAGAAACAACCCTTTTGCGTGAATGAGTGTGAATGAGTGTAAATGGGGGAGGAAGGTTTTTTGGGTTGGTGCACTAATTGTAAGTGTATCTTGTGTTTTTTATGTTGATTTAATTAAAAAAAATTTTTAAAAAAAATGATACCGATAATAAAAAAATGATACCGATAATTACCGATATTACATTTTAACGCATTTATCGGACATCCCTACTAATTAGATGACCATAGTAAGTAGTATATCATGCAAAAGCGCAGATTCCAACCATTGAAATACTTTGTATAGTTCAAGACTTACGGTCAATTGAAAACATCACTGCACATCATAATGGCAGCTACAGTTTAAAGATCTAAAATAATTATTTTGGAATGTCCGGCGGGCCAGATTGAAAAGCTTAACGGGCCACATGCGTCCCCCGGGTCTTAATTTGCCCATGTCTGTTATACATAATGCTTGAATATTCCATGGTAACAATGGGATGCATTCAATGGAATGGATAAGGAAAGGGGGTGGGGGGAATGAAAGACCCCACATCATTCCAATAGGGGTGTTTGGGGGCGCAGGGAGGCCACAATCGATTGAGAAAAATTGCCACCTACGGCCTGATCCTTAGCCCCCAACCCTTCCCCTCAGTCCTTCCCTACACTCGCCCCAAGGGGAGGAATTCCTTAACCCCCACACCACCTCCCCTCTTCTATCCATTCCCCTTTTTCACACTGCCCCATCTAGACTGTCTCTGGGGAGGAGGGGGTGAAACCAAGGGGTTGTTGGGTCAATGAGCTGAGAGTAGGAAGCCATAAAGGAAGAAGAAAATTAAAAAAATAGAAGAAAAACCCAATCTCTCCCCGTCTCTCCGTGTACAATTTCCATTCGCTTGCATTTTCTATTGAAAGCCAATAGCGTTGTCCCGGGCTCAGAGATGGATGGCTGCACTAGAGCCAAGGTTTAATCAATAGCTCTTTTTAATTTACCATCGACCCACGTTAAAAGCTACTGCGGCGTGTGTGTGTGTGTGTGTGTACGTGTTTATACGTGCCAGTACGCCCGGGCGCTCCGGTGCGAGTCGGAACCTCCGTTGCACGTCCTGGCAGAGAGGCCTCGCTCGGCTTTATCGACATTGGAGCCATTTATTTGATTATTTCATTCCCAGACAGATACTAATGGAGCCGGCTAATAGATTGTGGTTTCGCTGCCTTCCTGCCTTCTGAGCCCGAAAAATACGGAGAAATGGAATTAGCAACTGTAAATACAGCATTAGCAGTGTAGTACAACAAGTCTACCAGCAGGGGTCAGCAGACTTTTTGTCCCGGGGGCCGCATTGGGTTAAAAATGTTGGCCAGGGGCTAGGCTATATATATTTATGTATATTAGGGCTGCAACTAACAACTAATTTGATAATCGATTAATCTGTTGATTATTACTTTGATTAATCGATTAATAATCGGATAAAAGAGACAAACTACATTTCTATCCTTTCCAGTATTTTATTGAGAAAAAACAGCATACTGGCGCCATACTTATTTTGATTATTGTTTCTCAGCTGTTTGTAAATGTTGTAGTTTATAAATAAAGGTTTATAAAAAAATAAAAAATAAAATACATTTTAAAAAAGCGCTTCTGCGCATGTGCATAGCATAGATCCAACGAATCGATGACTAAATCAATCGCCAACTATTTTTATAATCGATTTAATTAATATATATATATATATATATATATATATATATATATATATATATATATATATATATATATATATATATATATATACATACACATTAGATCAGAAGAAACACAAAGGCTATATCGTCCCCACAAGCCTGTTTCGCAGGTTTCCCTGCTCGTCAGGGGATGTTATTGAATTCAAGGGAAACCTGCGAAACAGGCTTGTAGGGATGATATAGCCTTTGTGTTTTTTCTGACCTAACGTATATTCCGCTCTACCCCGGTATTGAGCACTGTATAACGGATAAACCACAGAAACCTTGACTATATATATATATATATATATCCATCCATCCCATCCATTTTCTACCGCTTATTCCCTTCGGGGTCGCGGGGGCGCTGGAGCCTATCTCAGCTACAATCGGGCGGAAGGCGGGGTACACCCTGGACAAGTCGCCACCTCATCGCAGGGCCAACACAGATAGACAGACAACATTCACACTCACATTCACACACTAGGGCCAATTTAGTGTTGCCAATCAACTTATCCCCAGGTGCATGTCTTTGGAGGTGGGAGGAAGCCGGAGTACCCGGAGGGAACCCACGCAGTCACGGGGAGAACATGCAAACTCCACACAGAAAGATCCCGAGCCCGGGATTGAACCCAAGACTACTCAGGACCTTCGTATTGTGAGGCAGACGCACTAACCCCTCTGCCACCGTGCTGCCCATATATATATATATATATATATATATATATATATATATATATATATATATATGTCCAGGGTGTACCCCGCCTTCCGCCCGATTGTAGCTGAGATAGGCTCCAGCGCCCCCGCGACCCCGAAGGGAATAAGCGGTAGAAAATGGATGGGATGGATGGATATATATATATATATATATATATATAGTCAAGGTTTCTGTGGTTTATCCGTTATACAGTGCTCAATACCGGGGTAGAGCGGAATATACGTTAGGTCAGAAAAAACACAAAGGCTATATCATCCCTACAAGCCTGTTTCGCAGGTTTCCCTTGAATTCAATAACATCCCCTGACGAGCAGGGAAACCTGCGAAACAGGCTTGTGGGGACGATATAGCCTTTGTGTTTCTTCTGATCTAATGTGTATGTATATATATATATATATATATATATTAATTAAATCGATTATAAAAATATATATATATATATATATATATATATATATATATATATATATATATATATATATATATATATATATATATATACATATACATAAATATTCACATATTAGGGTTGTATGGTATACCGGTATTAGTATAGTACCGCCATACTAATGAATCATATTCGGTACTTTATCGCCTCTGAAAAGTACCGGTCCGCCACCTGACATCCACTGTAATGATACCAAGTACAATAGCGTATCTAGTCGATACTACTATGATTACATTGATATTTCTCTTATTGTCACAAAATTTTTCCTATTTTTAAAATTCATATTATGATTATAAACTCAGGAAATACGTCCCTGGACACATGAGGACTTTGAATATGACCAATGTTTTTTGGTATCAACTACTTGGCATCGGATCGATACCTAAATTTGTGGTATCATCCAAAACTAATGTAAAGCATCCAAACAACAGAAAAATAAGTGATTATTACATTTTAACAGACGTGTAGATAGAACATGTTAAAAGAGAAAGTAAGCAGATATTAACAGAAAATGAACAAGTAGATTAATAATAAATTTTTACAGCTTGTCCTTTATAATTTTGACAAAATAATAGAATGGAAAATTACACAATATGTTACTGTATATGACTAAATTAGGAGCCTTTGTTTGTTTACTCACTACTAAAAGACAAGTGGTCTTGTATGTTCACTATTTTATTTAAGGACAAATTTGCAATAATAAACATTTTTAATGTACCCTAAGATTTTTTTGTTAAAATAAAGCCAATAATGACATTTTTTATGGTCTCCTTTATTTAGAAAATTATCAAAATACATTTTGGTACCGGTATCAAAACATTGGTACCGGGACAACCCTAGTGTGGATGTAGATGAGGTGGCGACTTGTCCAGGGTGTACCCGGCTTCCGCCCGAATGCAGCTGGAATAGTCTCCAGAGGGACAAGCGGTAGAAAATGGATGGATGGATGGCTTATCTGATGTCATGTTTTCTTTACACATACAAACTAGTCGAGACTGGATCAACAGCTGGTATCAGCCTAATATTGCATACTATTATGTATTAACTGACCTTGTCCTCTCTCGTCCAGGTGACCGCGTCCGTCAAACGGAGAACCGCGCCACTCGCTGCAAGGTGGAGCGCCTGCAGCTGCTGATGCAGCAGAAGCGCCTGCGCCGGAAGGCCCGGCGGGACCAGCGCGGCCCTTACCACTGGCTGCCCAACCGCAAGGCGGGACGCAGCAACAGCAACAGCAGCATGTCCAGCGAGGGCTCCCTGGATCTGGACTTTGACGACTCCGTGTGGAAGCCCGACGTCAAGGCCGACCTGAAGTCCGAGTTTGTCATGGCCTGAGAGGGAAAGGATCAAACGTACTAACGGGATTACATGTGGCAGGATGATGGACCATGACTCACACTTGTAGACCGAAATCCTTGGACTGGAACCAGACTCCTCTCGTAAGGTCTCGCGATACCATTGATTGGTGGTGGTATTTGTACTTTTTGTGTGATAAAGCGCACTCTGGACAAGGACCAAGAGCTCCATGCTGGACTTCTGGACACAAGCACCAGGTGCCTCAGTGTTCTCCTGGAGAAAAAAAAACAAAAATCCCAAGAAACTTTATCGGGTTATCCGCGGCGGGCATTCTCACAAACTCATTAAGCAGCAGCAGCAGCAGCAGCAGTCCGGTTCTGACCTGTTACAGGGTGGTTAAACTTCTTTTTGTTGTTGTTGTTGTTGTTGTTGTTGTTGATGTCGTTGCTGTTGTTCCTTTTTCTGTTTGGAAACATACTATTTTATAAAAGAATACAAATGTAGCATTGTTCACCAAGCATTCAGGTTTTCATGTAGAACAGTTCAATGTGGATTTTGCACATGATCTTTGGATTTTTGAACAGTGCGCAGAAAGGAGGCGGAGCCTAATATGGACATATTGATCAACCTCGGCGACATAGGGCGGGGTTTCCCAAACTTTGTCCATCCATCCATTTTCTACCGCTCGTCCCTTTCGGGGGTGACGGGGTGGTGCTGGAGCCTATTACCACAAAAATGTATCATAAATTGACATATAGTATTACACCTTTTCCTTTTTCAGAAATCTGGTACATGTTAAACCAGGGGTCCCCAAACTACTACGAAGTAAAAATTTAATTATTTATTTTTTTAATATATATTTTTTTTCAATCTGTCATTTCAAATCCATTTTCTACCGCTTGTTCTTTTCGGTGTCTTCTAGCCGCTCAGGCAAATCATATTGTCGAAAAATGCATTTTCCCATCGATAACGTGACATCGCGCTCGGAAATATATATATATATATATATATATATATATATATATATATATATATATATATATATATATATATATATATATACATATATATATACATATACATATATATGTATATATATACACATATATATATATATATATATATATATATTTATATATACATATATATATATTTATATATATATATATATATATACATATATATATATATACACACGTTAGGTCAGGAAAAAACACAAAGGTTATTTCATCCCTACAAGCCTGTTTTGCAGGTTTCTCTGTTCTTCTGAGGATTAAAAAAAAAAAATCCCCCGATATATATATATATATATATATATATATATATATATATATATATATATATATATATATATATATATATATATATATATATATATAAACACACGTTAGGTCAGGAAAAAAAGCAAAGGTTATTTCATCCCTACAAGCCTGTTTCGCAGCTTTCTCTGCTCTTCTGAGGATTTAAAAAAAAAATCCCCTGAAGAGCAGAGAAACCTGCGAAACAGGCTTGTAGGGATGAAATAGCCCTCTTCAGGGGATTTAAAAAAAAATTCCCTGAAGAGCAGAGAAACCTGCAAAACAGGCTTGTAGGGATGAAATAGCCCTCCTCAGGGGATTAAAAAAACATTTCCCTAAAGAGCAGAGAAATGTGCGAAACAGGCTTGTAGGGATGAAATAGCCCTCCTCAGGGGATTTAAAAACAATTCCCTGAAGAGCAGAGAAACGTGCGAAACAGGCTTGTAGGGATGAAATAGCCCTCTTCAGGGGATTAAAAAAAACAATCCCCTGAAGAGCAGAGAAACCTGCGAAACAGGCTTGTAGGGATGAAATAGCCCTCCTCAGGGGATTTTTAAAAAAATGCCCTGAAAAGCAGAGAAACCTGCGAAACAGGCTTGTAGGGATGAATTAGCCCTCATCAGGGGATTAAAAAAAAAATTCCCTGAAGAGCAGAGAAACTTGCGAAACAGGCTTGTAGGGATGAAATAGCCCTCCTCAGGGGATTTAAAAAAAATCCCTTGAAAAGCAGAGAAACCTGCGGAACAGGCTGGTAGGGATGAAATAGCCCTCTGTAGGGGATTAAAAAAATTCCCTGAAGAGCAGAGAAACCTGCGAAACAGGCTTGTAGGGATGAAATAGCCCTCTTCAGGGGATTAAAAAAACAATCCCCTGAAGAGCAGAGAAACCTGCGAAACAGGCTTGTAGGGATGAAATAGCCCTCTTCAGGGGATTTAAAAAAAAATTCCCTGAAGAGCAGAGAAACGTGCGAAACAGGCTTATAGGGATGAAATAGCCCTCCTCAGGGGATTTAAAAAAAAATTCCCTTAAGAGAAGAGAAACGTGCGAAACAGACTTGTAGGGATGAAATAGCCCTCTTCCCGGGATTAAAAAAAAAAAAAAAAAATTCCCTGAACAGCAGAGACTCTTCAAGCTTGTAGGGATGAAATAGCCTCTGTGTTTTTTCCTGACCTAACTTATATTGAGCACTGTAAAAGCGGATAAACCACAGAAACCTCGACTATATATATATATATATATATATATATATATATATATATATATATATATATATATATATATATATATATATATATATATACAGCCCGGCCCCCAACCAAATTTTTTTTAACCCAATGCGGCCCCGAGTCAAAAAGTTTGGGGAACCCTGTGTTGAACACAGGAAGTAAACACTATCAGTGATTGCTGAGAAATGGAGACAGGATAGGATGAAATAAAACTGGCTTCTTCCTACCTCTTTTTCGGTCAGGTTGTGCAAATGTGATGCACAACCTGTTTTTAAGTTCCAAATAACTGAATTACCACAAGCTGCATATAAATAAACGATAACAAACACAAAATATGTACTTTTACTACAACCATCAATCAAATTGGCAACTTAAAAAGTCAAGTTTGGGAGACCCTGTTGGTATTATAGATTATTAACAGAAAGTGCTTTAAAGGGGATTTTACACACAAAAAATATGACATTTAATATGAGGGGGAAAAAAAATCTATTTTACTTCTATTCTGCTGTTTTTTAAAAGCAGCTACTAGTATGATAAACATCCATTGATGGCACGTGGTTCCTGGATCTTAGTGACTCATAGATTGTGTACAGTACATACTTGTGACAATTGGCAAAGATTTATTATTATTATTATTGCTAGGGCGTTTGATGATGTACATTAAGTTGGAATGCCCCCCCACCCCAAAATACATTTTTGTCACCAATGAAATCCTTTTAGCGATGATGATATGACATGTGATCAGTTACCTAGTGCCTCCACCGGGACAATGCATGAACATATCAGGTTCAGCCCTTTTTCAGTTTTTTTTTTTTTTTTTTTTTTTGCTGCTACACACTTGGAAAAATGACAGGAAAAAAAAAAAAACAATAGGTGCATGTTTTTTTTCCTGGGATGGAATTGAGAAATAAAGAATAGAACATGCATGAATTTCTGAAGAATATTGAAAAAAAAACAAAAAAACAATGCTGCTGTTTTGTCAGTAGGGATTTTTTTTTTTTTGTCATTTTTATTTGCGTACGTGTGAATCGGGTGGATGGAGAAACAAAAACGACGGACGGAGTTGAGAACATTCCTGTCGTGGGACTTATTAACGCACCGATGTCGCGCCCCCCGCCCACAATTGCACTCCCAAGAGATTGCATTGAGAGATTACTTTTTTTTTTTTTTTTTTGGTGACTTTTTCTCTTCTTTTTTTTTATTTTTTTTATTTTTTTTAAGTGGCCTTACCTTTCACAAAAAAATGGAGACAAAAAGTGTTTTTGCGTGTCGATTTGTCATCAAGGAACCATTTTTTTTTGTCGGGGGGGCATCTGTTGCTTGAGTGCTTTCTAGCAGGTGGAGTCTCTAATTATGTCAAGGCTTCTGTGCCTTAAAAATGTTGCCCTCACCGTGTTAAGGTTTTTTTTTTTTTTCGTTATTCCACGCACTGTTGGTCGTCGATCCACTAACGTCTGGATGTCCCCCACCTCACTTTTTCTCCTTTACGGCTGCAAAAAAAAAAAAAACTATTAAAAAGGTCGCCAGAGAGGTCCTATGAGGACAACATGCACTTCCTGCCCCCCCCCCACCCCCCCCACCCCCTCCCGTCCCTCAAACTTTACGAAAAAGGACAATTGACCCCTTTTGTCGAATTCTATTTATTTCTTTTTTCTATATCAGCTATACTGTCTGTGTGCCTCACTTCTGTATGAAATTGACAAAAAAAAAAAAAAAAAAAAAGAGAAGACGCATCACAAGTTTAAGTTCTTTCTTGTAGCTAACTTTTAAAAACCGAACCGGATTCCAGAATACGATTTTACCAATGTTTCTAGCTCTCGACCGGGTGTAGCACATGTGTGACTGTATTAATTTATGAAACCAAAATGGTAACTGTGAATTATGTATTTTCTTTGTTGCATTTTTTTTTTAGACTTTTTTTAAGTTGGGGGGCAAAAAAAATAAGAAAAGACAGCAGCTCTTTGCTTGTTTCTGGATTTTTTTTTTTTTTTTTGTGGAAATATACATAAAGAAAACAGAAAAAAAAAAAAAAAAAGGAAAATATATACGAATATATTTTTTTCTTAAGCAATACATTTCAGTGTGACTTGTGATAGAACATTTTCTTTTTTTAGGTAATAAATGAAAAAAGAGCCAAAATGAGAACACAATGTTGTATCCGTGAGTATTTATTACTGTTTAGTAGGGAATCCTAGAATCGATAAAAACTGAAATATTGAACATCCGGCTCATCAATAAATCAATCATCAATCAATGTTTATTTGTATAGCCCTAAATCACAAGTGTCTCAAAGGGCTGCACAAGCCACAACGATATCCTCGGTACAGAGCCCACATAAGGGCAAAGAAAAACTCACCCCAGTGGGACGTCGATGTGAATGACTATGAGAAACCTTGGAGAGGACCGCATAGGTGGGTGATTCCCCCCCCTCTAGGGGAGACCGAATGCAATGGATGTTGAGTGGGTCTGACATAATATTGTGAGAGTCCAGTCCATAGTGGATCCAACATAATAGTAAGAGTCCAGTCCATAGTGGGGCCAGCAGGAAACCATTCCCGAGCGGAGACGGGTCAGCAGCGCAGAGATGTTCCCAACCGATGCACAGGCGAGCGGTCCACCCCGGGTCCCGACTCTGGACAGCCAGCACTTCATCCATGGCCACCGTACCTGTGTCCCCCCTCGACAAGGGGGAGGGGGGAGCAGAGGAGAAAGGAAAAGAAACGGCAGATCAACTGGTCCAAAAAAGGGGGTCTATTTAAAGGCTAGAGTATACAAATGAGTTTTAAGATGGGACTTAAATGCTTCTACTGAGGTAGCATCTCTAACTGTTACCGGGAGGGCATTCCAGAGTACTGGAGCCCGAAGAGAAAACGCTCTATAGCCCGCAGACTTTTTTGGGGCTCTGGGAATCACTAATAAGCTCATCAATGATATCAATCTTGCCTGTAGTCCGAGTCCAAAATTTGGGAGTGACTAACATTTTTTTAGCACATTCCTAAAAATGTAAATAGTGGGGAGGCGAGGGAAGGATTATTACAGCCAGGAGCGTCAAAAGCGGGGATGCTGGGTTTAGGTAAAGTTGTAATATTAGTTTTTCTTTCATATCTAAGCTGTGAAAGATAATATAAATGTTAATATAGAATAAAAAATAGAAAGTTCAATAAGGTTTGTAAGACTACCTCTACCCTTCAATAAAAAAAATACAAAATGGTATATGTTCCACCTGGATAGCAAACTTACCATTGAGCACTATGACGTCGTAATGTCGTCAAAGCTCACCTTTAAGCATACACGTACAGCACAGGCATTCTAGAACAAGGATGAAGTAGTAGAAGACAGGTGAAAATATGATAAATCAATCGGTGGCAGCACCGGAGAAAGTTATGTGCAAGTTTGACTTTTGTATCAAATTGCACATAACTGTGGCGCGTTCAAAAAATTAGTCAGAAACAGGCGTCACTAGTTCTAAAACCCCCCGGATATGCACCAATACTATCAATCAATCAAAGTTTCCTTATATAGCCCTTAATTACAAATGTCTCAAAGGGCTGCGCAAGCCACAACGACATCCTCCGCTCAGATCCCACATCAGGGCAAGAAAAAACTCAACCTAATGGGAACAACGAGAAACCTTGGAAGGGACCGCAGATGGACCGGTGCAAGAGATGCCGAGTGGATATGGGTAATAATGTGAGATTCCAGTCCATAGGGGGGCCATATAATACTAATATAATCATAATAACATTTAGGTATTATTATAATCCTATGTGGCTAATGCATACTTTAAAAGGAAAGGGACAATTGATAAATGGATTATACTTGTATCGCAGTTTTCTACCTTCAAGGTACTCAAAGCGCTTTGACACTATTTCCACATTCACCCATTCACACACACATTCACACACTGATGGCGGGAGCTGCCATGCAAGGCGCTAACCACGACCCATCAGGAGCAAGGGTGAAGTGTCTTGCTCAAGGACACAACGGACGTGACTCGGATGGTAGAAGGTGGGGATTGAACCAGGAACCCTCAGGTTGCTGGCACGGCCACTCTCCCAACCTGCGCCACGCCGTCCCCATTTGACGGTTTTATAATCATATTTGAGTGAATCGTGACAGGTTAGTTTTACAAACACAGGATATTTGATGTTAATACCCAAAATGCCATGGACTCTGCATTGCTTTCTCCCTGAGCCAAGCTTGTGCCTGACTGCACACCTGGTACCACTGGCTTATGACAGCCTTGGGCATCGCAAAGATTGCTCCAAGTTGGTTTTACAGACACTGATATGATGTTATTGGGGGGGAGGAAAGGTGTCATTGGGGTCATCAGGTGGGCTCCCTCCTTCACTGGTTTTTCACTGACAATGCCCACTACACCTCTAGAGAGCTCAGTAGCAACTCCAAGCGTCCTAGGTATGCTCCCCTCTCCCTTTCCCCCTTAAGTATAAAATCTCATGGTCTTGGTCACTTCGGAGCCCAGCTGTAGTCTCTCCTCCTGATCCAGAGCCACTGGCTTGCTCGTTCAGCAGCACTGGACAGGGCTTTGATGGCTTGACGTTGGGCCTGGACCCGGATTCCCACGTTCTTCCACGTAGTTGACCTGCTCATGAAGCCTCTGCAGCCCACCTCTACAGGGAGAACTATGGCCTTCCAGCCCCGTTGTTCAGCATCCGCTGCCAACTCGGCATGCCGGAGCTTCTTGCGCTCTTAGGCATCACCCACAATATCCTCCCAGGGGACTGTCAACTCTATGATGTCGACGCTTTGGATGGCAGATGACAACATTACGAGATCTGGCCTGAGGCTGGTCGTGGCAATCTCCACGGGGAAGGATAGTTTCTGCTCCAGGTCAACAAGGAGCCTCCAATCCCATGCCGCTCCCAGCTGTTCGGCCTCTGCTTTAGGTGTGCAGGACTTCGGTTGCTTCTCCCTCTCGTGCACAAACTGCCTTGAAGATGCAGGATGACAGGAAGGCGGCAGAGCGTTGACCACCGTGCGTCGACTCTCCAGTAAAGCTGCTAGACACTTCAACACTTGGTTGTGCCGCCAAGTGTATCGACCTTGTGTAAGTAAGGCTTGTCTTGCAGGATGTGTTTCAGGTTTGCTGGAGATGGACAGAGGGGGAATGTGGGGTCTTCTCCGTACCACTGGCTGAGGTTCTGTGGTGATGGTAGGACGTCGTATGTGACTCGCAGTATGAAGCTGGTTCGAAAAGTTTCCATGTCCCAAATCTCTTTCCAGGAGAACTTATATGTTAAATGAGTCTCTCTTCCTGATCCAGAGCCACTGGCTTGCTCGTTCAGCAGCACTGGACAGGGCTTTGATGGCTTGACCTTGGGCCTGGCCCCGGATTCCCACATTCTTCCACGTAGTTGACCTGCCCACGAAGCCTCTGCAGCCCACCTCCATAGGGAGAACTATTGCCTTCCAGCCCCGTTGTTCAGCATCCGCTGCCAACTCGGCATACCGGAGCTTCTTGCGCTCTTAGGCATCACCCACAACATCCTCCCAGGGGACTGTCAGCTCTATGATGTTGACGCTTTGGATGGCAGATGACAACATTACGAGATCTGGCCTGAGGCTGGTCGTGGCAATCTCCACGGGGAAGGAGAGTTTCTGCTCTAGGTCAACAAGGAGCCTCCAATTCTGTGCCGCTCCCAGCTGTCCGGCCTACGCTATAGGTGTGCAGGACTTCGATTGCTTCTCCCCCTCGTGCACAAACTGCCTTGAAGATGCAGGATGGGAGGAAGGCGGCAGAGCGTTGACCACCGTGCGTCGACTCTCCAGTGAAGCTGCTAGACACTTCAACACTTGGTTGTGCCGCCAAGTGTATCGACCTTGTGTAAGGTTTGTCTTGCAGGATGGGTTTCAGGTTTGCTGGAGATGGACAGAGGGGGAATGTGGGGTCTTCTCCGTACCACTGGCTGAGGTTCTGTGGTGATGGTAGGACGTCTTATGTGGCTCGCAGTATGAAGCTGGTTCCATGTCCCAAATCTCTTTCCAGAAGAACTTATGTTATATGATTATTTAATATTCATTTTCAGACAAATTTGTATACACTTTTTAGGCACCTTTTAGAAAAAAATATTTAGTGGGTTTATGTTAATTCCATCTTTAAAAAGTCAATAACGTCATTAAGTTTTCTTTTTTACGTGTGTTTTTAAAAGCTGGCTTTTTAACCAAAGCCGTGCAATATTTTTTTTTTTTTTAGTGCATGTAAACATATCAAATGTATGTTTGGTGTGGCGATGTTGGGTTAGGGGTGGGAGGACGAATCCTTTAAGATTCTTTTGTATGACACCCAGAATCTGCTCATTCCTAATTACAGTTTACAGTTTAGGATCGGTGTAGGACAAACATTTTTGCAGTAGGTCTTCAATATAGCGAGTCCACAAGTGGTGATTTGAGTGGGTCCCTGGAAACTTCATTGGGTCCCCCACTAAAAGGGGCAGATGCATGTAGGGTGCTAAATTTGCATTGTATTTCAACCATTATATCCCTACCTCTTACACGTAATGACGTAACTGGCCGTATATTAGACTTCGACTTAGACAAACTTTATTGATCCACAAGAGAAATTGCTCCAAAAAATGAGTCCAAAGAAGCATGATCAAAGTCACCTGAAATGAGAACGAGGGCATTGGGGTGTTTGGGCTGTTGCCTAGCAACAGTGGCATGAATGGTGTCACAAGCAGCAACCACGTCTGCAGAAGGAGGGATGCAGAAGAAAACTCCCTTGGCAAATAATATGGTCGAATTCCAACAGCCAGAAGTTCGATGTCCGGCATACAAACACACTCCTTTACAGTAATATGTCCAGGATTACACCACCTCTCGTTCACTAAAATGGCAATCCCACCGCCTTTCTTCTTACCGCTCAGGAATGTGTCTCTATCCGCCCGTGAGGTTTTGAAGCCGGGTAGAGACGTGCTGTGGTCCGGGAAGTCCGCGCGTAGCCAAGTCTCCGTAAAGCACATGATACTGCACACGGCGTATTCCTTTTGAGTTCGGACGAGCCCGAACAATTCCTCCATTTTATTCGCCAAAGACCGCACGTTCCCCATGAGGACGGAGGGTATTGCAGGCTTAAATTTCCTTCTCCGCTCCTTCATATTTGTGCCGGCACGGCATCCCCGGCAATTTTTCCGTAGTTCCACGGGAATGTCCGGCCGCGATCCCCAGAGAGCGCAAACAGCTCCTCGCGCGTGTAAACAAAGGGCCGGCAGCTCAACTGATTAAAGCCAAACACAAAACGGCCCAAAAAGAAAAAGAAAATTATTATTTGCAAAAAAAAATAAAGTTTATGAGTTTGAACATCAAATATCTTGTCTTTGTAGTGCATTCAATTGAAAATGGGTTGAAAAGGATTTGCAAATCATTGTATTCCGTTTATATTTACATCTAACACAATTTCCCAACTCATATGGAAACGGGGTTTGTAATAAACTGCCTCTGTTCTGAAGTTCCTTATTTGTCTCTATCCTCTTGTTGTGGGACAGACCGGCTTGAACATGTACATGCATGATCAATTCTCCGCTGCTGCAATTTCTAATGCAAAGTAGCGCATAGTTCGAACTTATTGATATTTGCCCTGCTAAAAACTACAACATGGCTGACAGGTGCGAAGGGGGCTTGGCCTGTAGGGGGGGGGGGGCTTTGGCACGCATAAACAAGAACAAAATGACACATCTGAAGAGATAATCAGAAAGCAGCTTAAAGTTGGTCTGTAAAACTAAATCTAAGCAGAATTTGGACCAAAGCACCATTATTACATGTTATGCAGAACACAAGGAAGTGTTTTACATATACTGTATTTTCCGCAAACCATAGGGTCAAAATATTGCATAGATTATGTTTACAGTTCATCTTTAAGCCATTTTCGCTTCAGGATGCGTTTTAATTACGTGGCTCACCTTCGGCAGCGTCTTCTCCCCGTCATCTTTGTTGTAGCGGTGTAGCATGCAAGGACGGGTGTGGAAGAAGTGTCAAAAGATGGTGCTAACTGTTTTAATGACATTCAGACTTTACTTAAATCAATAACATCTCCTCATCCGTGACTTACTACTGCAACAACAACGGCTGAAATGTGTCCCGTGAAAAACCGTCCGATCGTAACTAATAAGTAAAGTTCCTTGGGTGAATAATGTAAACTCACCACACCGGTATGTTTTAGCGCTTTCATGATGAGTTTACTGACAGATATAAGTAAGAACTTTACACTACTTTATATTAGAAATGGCAACAGCGGAGAATGAATGTCCCATCACAAGAAGATAGAGAAAAAGAAGGAGCTTATCGACTACGGCGTCCTCGCGGATACGCGCAAATTTTCAGGACTTATGCAGATCCCAAATACAGATCAGCAGGTATCAGAAGTTGCTTTTGCATAATATTGCGAAACAAAACGCCAGATAATATGTCTTACCTTATACACCAGTGATGTCAAACTCAAATATAGAGTGGGCCAAAATTTTAAACTGAACAAAGCCGCGGGCCAAGTTTAAGAAATTAACCTTTTGATAGGGACCCAAACAAGTTTTGCATTAAATATTGTCAAGCACGGCTTATATAACTTTATAGTGACATGCAAAATTGAGTTTCAAATAATAATAATAATAATTAAAAAATATCAATGGCATATCAAATACAATTTAAATAAAAATTGAATGCCTCTTTACTATTTGCAGCCTTCTGAGGTAAATATCAACATTAACTTTTTCCACAAGCTAATAAATTTGAAAATAAAATAATGAATAAACCAACCATTCAGGACTTTAAACGGCTCAGTTTGCAACACACTGATCTAATCTGATGTGCCCAAGCCAGATACCTGCCATCTTTTCTTGGATTCTAGTGCGTTAATGTCGGGGCTCAGGCTTTGAGCTGAAGCAACCCTCATTATCGAACGAAGGTGTTCATCAGTCATTATTTCTCGTATTCCACAGTCTTGGGGGCGTGCCTTACAGGCACTGCTTTTAACGTACTCTACGAGCTGACGTCACGTCCGCTTTTCATCCCTTCTAACAACGTGCCGGCCAAGTCACAAGATTTGAGCGGCTTCTGTACGCACACATACGTAAATGCAACGCATACTTCATCAACAGCGATACAGTTTACACTGAGAGTGGCCGTATAAGCAACTTTAACATTGTTAGAAATATACGCCACACTGTGAATCCACACCAAACAAAAATGACAAACACATTTTTGGAGAACATCCGCACAGTAACACAACATAAAAACAACAGAACAAATACCCAGAACCCTTTGCAGCACTAACTCTTCCGGGACGCTACAATATACACCCCCGCTACCTCCAACCCCCCCCCACACACACACACACCTTGTAGTGTCCCGGAAGTGTTTGACACCATGTTATACACACACCATAATAATACTCGTATGTTGAAGCACAGTACAATCCATCAAGCGGTGCGGCTTCATAGCTTACCAAAGTCGTACTAAAACATGTTGATAGATTTTGGAGCGCCGTGTGTAGAGTCATATTGCAGTCTGCACGTATCTCTTATGTGCGACTGCCATCTACTGGTCGCACTTATCACTTCACCGTGTGCCAAATAAAATAGCTCCGAGGTCGGTAAGCACAACCAGAATTATTCCGCACCGAGTTATAAGGCGCACTGTGGAGTTTTGAGAAAATGAAAGGATTTTAAGTTCGCCTTATAAGTCCGAAAAATACGGTACAATAAAACCCTCAGTCTTGACTTTGAAGACCACTGATGAAGACACGAGTGCAAAACGCAGTTATCCACAGCAAAAGGTAAACATAAATAAAACCCGCTGCCTTTTCACAGCACAAGTATGGTGATGCTCGAGTCAAATTTGGAAAAAGTCATGGACTCTTTAAAATGTGTCTGTGTACCTATTGAGTGTGTTTTGATATGCCAACAGAAGTCTCATTGAAGACACATTTTCATGCAGACCTTTTCTAATGTTCCTGCAGCCAGGAGCTTTTCTCATGACCTTGCAGTCATACTGCAACTGTCAGGAGGCCTCTTCTGAGAAGCCTCTGCCTCCACACAACCAACCGTCTAACATTAGTGACACGCATGGGCGAGCGAGCGCAAACCCAGAGAGATAGAGAACGAGGCTCAGCTGCCACCACTAACTGAAACCCGGCGGTTCCAGTATGAGGAAAAAGCTCCATGCAGTCGGAAGGTGAGGTTTCTCTCTGTGATGTCAGATAAGACACAATCTCTAAAAAACCCCCCAAAAAAAAAACCCATAAAGACAGCTGCAAATAGACAAATGTTGTGTTGCAGCAAAGCAATGCTGTCTATCATTGTGATGTTTACGCCTGTTGTTTACATTTTCAGGTTTTCTCCATGGCAGACTGTGACGCTCCGGTGCTTCTCTTTCTCCCACAACAAAACACTACACCCACCTCTCACTGACAGGCAACAATATGTTTTGTCATTGACATAAATTGCCAAAATTGCGCCAGGTATTCGCTGCTGTCAAAAAAAAAAAAACGCATTCAATGGACAAGTTTTGTTCAAAACAATTTGTTTTGTGAACATGGCTCATACGATTCAAAACTAGACCGTTATTTATAAGGTACGTTGAATACAATTTTTTAATTGTTTTTTAAATCGAATTATTAATTAAGTTGAAAAAGTAAAATATTTAATTCATTGAAAATAATTAGGGATGTCCGATAATGGCTTTTTGCCGATATTCCGATATTGTCCAACTCTTTAATTACCGATACCGATATCAACCGATATATACAGTCGTGGAATTAACACATTATTATGCCTAATTTGGACAACCAGGTATGGTGAAGATAAGGTACTTTAAAAAATATTAAAAAAATAAATAAATAAGATGAATACATTAAAAACATTTTCTTGAATAAAAAAGAAAGTAAAACAATATAAAAACAGTTACATAGAAACTAGGAATTAATGAAAATGAGTAAAATGAACTGTTAAAGGTTAGTACTATTAGTGGACCAGCAGCACGCACAATCATGTGTGCTTACGGACTGTATCCCTTGCAGACTGTATTGATATATATTGATATATAATGTAGGAACCAGAATATTAATAACAGAAAGAAACAACCCTTTTGTGTGAATGAGTGTGAATGAGTGTAAATGGGGGAGGGAGGTTTTTTGGGTTGGTGCACTACTTGTAAGTGTATCTTGTGTTGTTTTTTATGTTGATTTAATAAAAAAATAAAGATAAAAAAAAATAATAATAATAATTTCCGATATTACATTTTAACGCATTTATCGGCCGATATTATCGGACATCTCTAAAAATAATAATACGATAACGCAACAAGTTGCCTTCTCTGCTGGCCTAACATAACCAGAAATCATGATCATAATTAAAGATAAAAGTATTTTTTTATTTACTTTCCCTAAATATCTAAAAGTATTCATATTCTCCTCATGTCATATTATGCTCCTTCCAATGCTGTTGTTTTTAGCCGTAGCCCCCACTCCCTCCCCTCTGTTGCAAGTCTCGAGATGTATGTTGTAATAAGTATATGTGCTTTGCTATGGAGGTTTTTTTCCCACTCCAGACTGGGCCCCCCTTAGGAGCCCAGTCTAGATTGTATTTTTTTACTCATCCTTGCCAAGCGTTTACCTTTTTCCCCCATCTTTTACAGGGAGCGTTCCTGTTCTGTAACCCTGTACACTGTTTGCTTGTCTAATCCTGAACGGGTTTGTGCTGAAAACAAAGTTACGTTGTACTTGTGCAATGACAATAAAGACCTACCTTTTATTTTTATTTTTTTTATTTTTTTTAAATAAAATAAAATAAGATAAATAAATAAACATTTTCTTGGATAAAAAAAAGAAAGTAAAATAATATAAAAATAATTACATAAAAAAATAGTAATTCATGAAAATGTTAGTGGACCAGCAACACATACAATCATGTGTGCTTGCAGACGTGTTGTCCATGTTGTGGGAACTAGAATATTGGTAGCAGAAAGAAACAACCCCTTTTGTGTGAGTGGGTGTGGATGAGTGTGAATGGGGGAGGGAGGTTTTTTTTTGGGTTGATGCACTAGTTGAAAGTGTATCTTGTGTTTTTTCTATGTTGATTCAATAAAAAAAGAAGAAAAAAAAAAAAGACCTACCTAGTTTTTATCCAATCAGAATTCAGGTAGCTTATGTTGCCATGCAGTACGAAATCTGCCCGATAGCCAATCAGATCACGAGTTGTTGTCAGTAAGGCCTTCTAGCTGGCCTAAGGTTGAACGTGACATTTACGCGTCATGTGATTGGATACACATACAGAACACATACAGTTGATAGACAGTTGCAATAGCCAATCAATCAATCAATCAAAGTTTACTTATATAGCCCTAAATCACGAGTGTCTCAAAAGGTTGCACAAGCCACAACGACATCCTCGGCTCAGATCTCACATCAGGGCAAGGAAAAACTCAACTCAATGGGATGACAATGAGAAACCTTGGAGAGGACCCCCCCTGGGCGACCGGTGCAATGGACATTGAGTGGATCTACTTAATAGTGTGAGAGTCCAGTCCATAGTGGATCTAGCATATTAGTGTGAGAGACCTCAGATCAATCAAGACAATCAGATCCCGAGTTGTTGACAGTAGCCTATCTAGGTAGCCTGATGTTAACGAGACTGTGATTGGATACTCACTTGTCATTCCAAAGTGAGCATCCAATCACAAGTTTCAACTTAGCAGGAAGGGTTGACCCACAAAGAAGGAGAACAAAACGTTGATTAGGTGTGCATATATTTAGAGTGTCCGCCCTGAGATCGGTAGGTTAATATAGTTATTATTTATAGTCATACCAAAGACTATAAAAATGGGACCCATTACCTCCCTGCTTGGCACTCAGCATCAAGGGTTGGAATTGGGGGTTAAATCACCAAACATGATTCCCGGGCGTGGCCACTGCTGCTGCTCACTGCTCCCCTCACCTCCCAGGGAGTGATCAAGGGTGATGGGTCAAATGCAGAGAATAATTTCACCACACATAGTGTGTGTGTGACAATCATTGGTACTTAAGATATACAGTGTAGTGTAGTGTTATGAGCTAGGTAACATAAGACTACATTACCCAGCATGCTAACATAAGAACTACATTACCCAGCATGCCACAGGAGTGAAGAGCATGCGGCATGCAGGTTGTTGAATGGAGACATGCCGGCAGCTGGATGTTGTTAACGAGCACACTGTGGTGTAAACTTTAAGAACTCGGCCAATACGCCTCGTCCGCATCTTTTATGATTAGACAAGACAACACAAGGCCATTTTCTAGAAGGATATTTAGAGAGAAACTACATCTTGTGAGACAATGTCAGCCAACCCCGGAAGCTAGCTCAGCTGTTCCGGCAATGAAATTGGGAAACGCCCGCCACTTCCAGTCGACTACGAGCGGTACCACCGGCTTATACGGCGTCGAATGGGTTCTACAAATTGTGAGTTCAAATATTTTATTTCTTTATTTTTTCACGTTTAATGTGTTTTTTTTGCAATTTTAATTTTGTGTTTTAATTGCTGATGTGGGTTTATTGATTTTTAAATGCACCAGAAAATAACCCGTTTTGTACACTGTTGATGTGTTTCAATGAACGGTAGTGCGTAAATGTGTTTCTGTATAGTATTTCTCCAGCAATGGTCATAAATGATGGTATTTTGAGAGGTAATCACTGAAGTCGGAAGTCACTAAAGGCCTAGGTGGGAAATGCACCAGCCCGCCACTGATTTCGTAGTTTAACATCTTGGTTTGTTGTTCTTTAATAACAGTGGTTCACTTCTTTTTAAATGACTTTTGCAATTGCTAAAACGTTTTTTTTTATCACAATAGTACCTCAACTCACGGGCCTAATTGGTTCCGTGACAGAGCTCTTAACTCAAAACACTTGTATCTCACATCAATGTTGCCAATTAAAATGAATTAAAATCATTTTAATTGGTGCTTGGTCCCCAAAACTGCATCATTTCAACACGCAGTAGACCTTTTAGAGCAGGGTATTCTCAAACTGTGGTGCGTGTACCACTAATGGTACGCAGGCTCCAAATATTGGTAGCCTATGCCAAAGAATGACTTAATTAAATATTGAAACACAGTGTAACTGTTCAAACTGTGCGTAATTATATAAACATATAATATATCAGTATATATCATATACTGTACATATATTATGTAAATATTACACATGTTATATTTCATATTGCTACTACGGTATATTTTTAGTCTATTTTATACCTGCATTATCCTTTCCATCCTTGCACTTTCCATAATTTGTAACTAAGCTACTTTGTGGAATAATTTCCCTTGTGGATCATTAAAGTTTTTCCAAGTCTAAGTCTAATGTTACAGTGGCCAAAAATGTTTTATACACTTGCTACTCTGTCTTGTTTTTAATAAATATTTAGGCCTACTACGCATCTGTATTTTAATGTTGGTCAGAGCCAAGTGTTCTCTAAGGTGGTACTTGGTAAAAAAAAACCAAATAGTGTGAGAACCACTTGTTTAGACTATACTATTATATTGGAGAGGAGAATCCCTAGATATATGCTTCTCCATATTTTCATGAATAAATGTCCGCCGTTTAAATACTATTTGAACGTCCTTTGCTGGCGTTAATCAACTAATTCCGCCTCAGTCTAGCAGTGATGCGCTCAAACCGCTTTGCTACGTTTACAAAAAAAATATTTTTATTTTTTATTTTTATTTTTTTAAATGAATTTATTAATCAATCAACAAAACAATACACAACACTGCAATCCAATTCCAAAACCAAACCCGTCCCAGCAACATTAAGAACAACAAAAAACAGGGCAATTGAGAGCAATTGAGGACACGCAACTCCAAATGCCATACTTGCCAACCCTCCCGAATTTTCCGGGAGAATCTCCCGAAATTCAGCGCCTCTCCCGAAAACCTCCCGGGACAAATATTCTCCTGAAAATCTCCCAATTTTCAGCCGGCGGTCCATGCGGACCTGAGTGAGGACAGCCTTTTCTTTATGACAACAGGGGTGACAAGAACTAAATCATCCAGACTAGAGATAAATTGTATTATTATGTTTATCTTACCTAAAAATAAATATATTTATTAATTTAAAAAAAATAATAATAAAAGAAATTGTTACTATATTTTGCTAAAAACATCAAAATTAATTGTATTTTTATTTGTATTTTTTCTGACTCCTTATTACATCCAGCCATAGAATTATACATTAAAATAAACATATTTGAAATCATTAATTTTAAATGATCATAATAATTCATTTAAAATGACCATATTTAATTATTAAAATAATTGCTTGTTTATCAACAACTTTAGCATTTTATTCATTACATTTTGAAGCTCTCAGAAGCCAAGTTATGTTATATTCTTTAAGATTTATTTATGCAAGTTTGAAGTATCAATTATCTAAACACAGTTTTGTTTGCATACTTTCAGGATGTATATATATATATATATATATATATATGTATGTATGTATGTATGTGTATGAAATACTTGACTTGGTGAATTCTAGCTGTCAATATACTCCTCCCCTCTTAACCACGCCCCGCCCCTCAACCACGCCCCCACCCCACCCCCGACCACGCCCCCCACCTCCCGAAATCTGAGGTCTCAAGGTTGGCAAGTATGAAATGTAGTGAAACAAAAATGAACATTAATGACAACAGCATCAGTATTAGTAACAATTTCAAGATAACAGTGATTAAAAAAAACCTCATTGATATCATCATTAAAATCATTAATACAAAAATTAGAAATGAACAATAGTGTGTCACAGTGGCTTACACTTGCATCACATCCCATAAGCCCGACAACACACCGCGTCCAACATTTTCTACAAAGATATAATAAGTCATATTTTGGTTCATTTATTAGTTGAAACAAATTTAAATAATGGATCCCATATTCCAATATATGACTCATTATTATCTAAACTAAATGCAGTTTGTTCTACTGATGTCATCTCCTTAGCTTGTGTGTACCAGTCAGTATGAGTTGGACTATCAACAGCTAGCCATTTTTTAAATATTACCCTTTTTGTTATTATGCATATTGAAAGAAAAGCATTTTTACTCTTTGATGACACGTTGCTAAATTGATGCAGATCCCCAAGAATACAAGTTTGCAGTGTCATTGGGATGTTTATATTAAGGAATGTGATTGCTTCTTTTGTTGTTTTCAACCATAACTCTTTTATTCTCTGACATTCTCACAATGAATGATCATATTTTTGATGATTTCGTTCTTTAATTCAGTGAAGATCATCCACTCCTTCTTCTCAGCAGTGGCCTCCACACACACGTTTTTCATTCAAGTGGTTGGAAAACAATAAAGTATAAGCTAATTCTAGGAAGATCGGTATGTAATTAATGTTAAAAATGTCATTTAAAACATTGCCTGTACAGGTAATGCAGCTTTTAAAATGTCCATTGCTTGACTCTGAAACAGATTGTTTTCCGCTTCCTCTATTTAGTGCAGGGGTGTCAAACTCATTTTAGATCGGGGGCCACATGGAGAAAAGTCTACTCCCAAGTGAGCCGGACTGGTGAAATCACGGCACGATAACTTAAAAATAAAGACAACTTCTTTGTTTGAAAATAGAACAAGCACATTCTAAAATTGTACAAATTGTGTTGGTTTTTTTTTTACACTCACATGTATTCTATCTTTATTTGTCATTATTTATATTTTCTGAATAAATGATGTGATAATGTTCATCAGTCGACTCATTGGTGTTAATTTTCAATCTATCAAGATAAAAAAAAAATTATATCAAAATCAAATTACAGCATGTTATTATTGTAGTTTTATCATTTTCCTCGACTGATGTACTAACATCATGTGGTTTATTTTGTACATAAGATACAAATAATTGCTATTGCGACATCTAGTGGACACACTTAGAACAGCTGTTTTTTTCATTCTAAAATTTCAGGTACATTTTTATACTTAGCAAACTCATCCCGCGGGCCGGATAGAACCTGTTCGCGGGCCTGATCCGGACCCTCGGGCCGTACGTTTGACACCCCTGCGTTTAACTTTATTGTTGCAGTAGTTAGCGACTTTTTACATTTGTGTGACCATTAAAAATTGCAAAAAATATTTGATACTATTTTATAATGACCGCCGCTGCTTATTTTCCATTGCCATTATTCCCAATAGGAAATGTTTGTCAACTATGTGAACCACGACACTACCAAATCCTTATCATAGTGACTTGAAATACACTATATTGCCAAAAGTATTTGGCCACCCATCCAAATGATCAGAATCAGGTGTCCTAATCACTTGGCTCGGTCACAGGTGTATAAAATCAAGCATTTAGGCATGGAGACTGTGTCTACAAACTTTTGTGAAAGAATGGGCCACTCTGTGATTTCCAGCGTGGAACTGTCATAGGAACTGTCCTCGCTCCTAAATATTCCAAAGTCAACCGTTGGCTTTATTATAAGAAAATGGAAGAGTTTGGGAACAACAGCAACTAAGCCACCAAGTAGTAGACCACGTAAACTGACAGACAGCGGATGCTGAAGCGCATAGTGCAAAGAGGTCGCCGGCTTTCTGCACAGTCAGTTGCTACAGAGCTCCAAACTTCATGTGACCTTCCAATTAGCCCACGGACAGTACGCAGAGAGCTTCATGGAATGGGTTTCCATGGACGAGCATCTAAGCCAGTGGTTCTTAACCTGGGTTCGATCGAACCCTAGGGATTCGGGGAGTCTGCCTCAGAGGTTCGGCAGAGCCTCCGCCGCGGAGGTCAAGACAAACCGGACTCATCGTGTAAATAAAAACTTCTCCCTGTCGGCGTATTATGGATACCCCCAAACAATGTTCCCTCTAATTTTCCACATAAACACAAAAACTCTTTGAGCATTCAGTGGAGCACATGTGAGCGACGTCAGACGTGCACATGCACTGTGGTCACACCTGGAGCACACCTGTCCCAAACCTGACTAAATAACAAGTTCAATGTTTTATTATTATAATCAAATGACAGCAGTCATTTCCATGAGATTATTTTATAATATAAGTGTTTTGGCTCACTTACAATGACCATAACATATTGTTTTTCATGAGCTGTGTACTAGTATTATATGTCTGGGTGGGGGATCCTGCTTTGGAATTAATGTGTACCCCTTTCAGATATCGCATTTAGTTCCCACTAAAACATTCACATGTTGCACAATGAGATGTAAACATGGGATCATGTGTACATTCCTGCAACTTTCTGTTTGTAAAATATACCTTTATTAGTATTTATTTAATATAATAACATCATTTTATGATTACGGTTTGGGTTCGGTGAATGCGCATATGAAACTGGTGGGGTCCGGTACCTCCAACAAGGTTAAGAACCACTGATCTAAGCCATACATCACCAAGTCCAATGCAAGGCGTGGGATGCAGTGGTGTAAAGCACGTCGCCACTGGACTCTAGAGCAGTGGAGACGCCTTCTCTGGAGTGATGAATCACGCTTTTCCATCTGGCAATCTGATGGACCAGTCTGGGTTTGGAGGTTGCCAGGAGAATGCTACATTTCGGACCGCATTGTGCCGAGTGTGACATTTGGTGGAGGAGGTTTTTTTTTTTCAGGAGTTGGGCTTGGCCCCTTAGTTCCAGTGAAATGAACTTTGAATGCTCCAGGATACCAAAACATTTTTGGACAATTCCATGCTCCCAACCTTGTGGGAACAGTTTGGAGCGGGCCCCTTCCTCTTCCAACATGACTGTGCACCAGTGCACAAAGCAAGGTCCATAAAGACATGGATGACAGAGTCTGGTGTGGATGAACTTGACTGGCCTGCACAGAGTCCTGACCTGAACCCGATAGAACACCTTTGGGTTGAATTAGAATGGAGACTGAGAGCCAGGCCTTCTCGACCAACATCAGTGTGTCACCTTACCAGTGCGCTTTTGGAAGAATGGTGGAAAAGTCCTATAAACACACTCCGCAACCTTGTGGACAGCCTTCCCAGAAGAGTTGAAGCTGTAATAGCTGCAAAAAGGTGGACCGACATCATATTGAACCCTATGAGTTAGGAATGGGATGGCACTTCAAGTTCATATGTGAGTCAAGGCAGGTGACCAAATACCTTTGGCAATATAGTGTACTTGTGGTCTCAGTGGAGGACAACAAACTAGGCCTTTTTTTGAAAACCTCTTTTTTGGCGCTATCATCAGGATCCTTGTCTATATCTGTTTGTTCTCCGTACCAGTGAGAGGAACGGAGTGGCTCTCTGTTTGAAACACCACCTGATGGATATTTATGCAGCTGCGAGGAGAACCTTTGATACGCTTTTCAGAGACGGCACATTGGCATTTGAAGGTGTTCAGCTGTCGATCGCCACCGGTGTGTGCGTGCAGCCGACCCCGGAGCCCGACCCGGAGACACGGCCCGGAGGTCACGGTTAAAATAAACCCTGCAAACTGAGTAAACAGGATCTATACGCCCAGACAGACATATGGCGCTCACTAATCATACGCCACAAAGCTGAGACATGGATGTCCACACTGCATGAGGTCAGAGGTGCTGTAGTGCCATGGACATCAGTGGTAAAGCTGCTTAGCATCAAAGTAATAAAGGAATAATGTCTTATCAAATATGTTTTTATTAATATTAAACACAGATCGACTGTTGTAAAATTGGTCCCTGTGTCATAGGTGATACACAATACATTAGTTGTTTAGTTCCCGTATTTTCCGGACCATAGGGCGCACCGGATTATAAGGCACACTGCCGAAGAATGGTCTATTTTCGATCTTTTTTCATATACAAGGCTTATTAAATGAGTCATATTGTTATGATTTTTTTTCTAAATGTAAAACACTTTCTTGTGGTCTACATAACATGTAATGGTGGTTCTTTGGTCAAAATGTTACATAGATTATGTTTGGGTGGGTCTTTTTTACGTGGCTCACCTTCGGCAGCGTCTTCTCCCCGTCATCTTTGTTGTAGCGGTGTAGCGTGCAAGGACAGGAGTGGAAGAAGTGTCAAAAGATGGAGCTAACTGTTTTAATGACATTCAGACTTTACTTAAATCAATAATATCTCCTCATTCGGAAACAACAACAAGGTCGGAAATATGTCCTGTGAAAAACCGTCCGACCGGAACTCCCTAATAACTAAAGTTCCTTGGGTGAATAATGTAAACTCACCACACCGGTATGTTTTAGCGCTTTCATGGCGAGTTTACTGACAGATATAAGTAAGAACTTTACACTACTTTATATTAGAAAAATGGCAACAGTGGAGGATGAATGTCCCATAACAAGAAGATAGAGAAAAAAAAGAAGCTTATCGACTACGGTGTCCACACGGACTACAAAGGCGGACGCGCGCAGTTTTTCAGGATTTATGCAGATCCCAAATACAGATCAGCAGGTACCAGAAGGTAAGAAAAGTTGCTTTTGCATAATATTGCAAAACAAAATGCCAGATAATATGTCTTACCTTATACACACACCATAATAATACTTGTATGCTTAATGCGCCGACAATCCATTAAACGGTGCGGCTTCATAGCTTACCAAAGTCGTACTAAAACATTTTGAAAGATTTTTGAGCGCTGTGTGTAATGTTCTATGTTTTCAATGGAACATATAAAATGTTGGTGTTGTTTACTTGAGTCATATTGCCATTATAGTGCAGTCTACGCGTATCTCTTATGTTTGACTGCCATCTACTTTTCACACTTATCATTACATCATGTACCAAATAAAATTCCTTCGAGGTCGGTAAGCAAAACCAGAATTATTCCGTACATTAGGCGCATTTAATGTACGGAAGGAACTAGGTACTTGAATTTTGATAAAATACTTTTTTTTTTTTTTGCTTCATATAGCCCGCAAAATACGGTAGTTATTTGAATCCTGTTGGACCGATTTCCGCTTACATTCATGATGTCCTGTAGCAACATCGCTGCCTATTACTGCAACGCTCCTAACTTAATTTTTATTTTTATTTTTTGTATCTATTGTGATTATTTAGACTTGGAAGGAACACGTTGTCATGATCCCGCATGATAGTTTGGGACTTTGTTAGTTATTTGCCTGTGTTCTGTATCATTTCCTGTCCAGGGGCTCTAAATTTGGTTCTACTTCCTGTTGGAGTCTTTGTTTTACTGCACCTTTACAATCTGTTTAGTTTCCTACCAGCACACCTGTTTTCTAATCGAGTCAATTAAGGTTAATCTATTTCCCCTTGCCAGTGTTGGATTATTGCTTTTTGTCAATGTTCATGAGTTACTCAGCTGCTGCTAAGTGCCAAGCTTTTTTTCGGTAGTTTTTTTGCTCTCTAAGTAAATAATTAAATTATTTGACTTGCCTTTTGTCTTTGCATCCTGGGGTCATGCCAACAACTGCTTTGCTCCACCGTGACACAAATATGGTTAGCTTTTTTTCGAACATGCATAGAGTTATAATATCACGTTTCCAGTTTCTCATTACATGTCTGAAAAGGAGCTGGAAGAAGCAGATCCTATTTAATCCGTCCTGTGTTCCGTTTCATAGCAATTGCGGTTTACTTTCTCTGCTCAATCTGGAACACAAATAAATAGATCAATGAATAATGAATACACAAATAATATTTTCGTGAAGATGTAGTTGTTTGTAAGTTGTGTTATAACATCCATCCATTTTCTACCGCTTATTCCCTTTTTGGGGTCGCGGGGGGCGCTGGAGCCTATCTCAGCTACAATCGGGCGGAAGGCGGGGTACATGATGAGATTAATATATTTGCCAATTTTTTGATAAGGTAACTATTTAAGATTAGGTAAAAGTATACTGTATTTTTCGAAAATCCTTTTTTTTTTCTCAAAAATCGACAGTGTGCCTTATAACCCGGTGCGCCTAATGTACGGAATAATTCTGATTTTGCTTACCGACCTCGAAGCAATTTTATTTGGTACATGGTGTAATGATAAGTGTGACCGGTAGATGGGAGTCAAACATAAGAGATACGTTCAGACTGCAATATGACGCCAGTAATCTACACCAAATCTTCAAATGTTCCATTGAAAATAAATGTCAAAAAATGTTTTAGTATGACTTTGAAGCCGCACCGCTTGATGGATTGTCGGCCCATTACGGCTACCGTAGTCAGAGATACAAGTATTACTATGGTGTGTGTATAAGGACCGCAAAATGGCACCCATTAGCAGACATATTATCTGGCGTTTTGTTTCGCAATATTATGCTGTGGAGGGGGGCGTGGCCTGCGGGCCTGCCGCGGAACGGGATGTGCCAGGACCGACCTCGAAGACAGAGACAGGTGAGTGGATGGCCCAGGTGGGCCTTGTTATCTAACCACCTGTCGCCTTCATTAGCAGCAGCCGGATTGAGACATGTGGTTGGAGTTGGAGTTAGAGTTGGAGTGGGAGCCAGAGAGAGAGACAGACATGAACACAAAGAAAAACATTTTGCTGGAAAGCAAAAGCCTCTCCACATTCAGTGTTTCCCACAGGACAGGCATCTATTTGTGGTGGTGTGGTTGGGGGGTGGCGGCGGCAGCGGCAGCGGCGATGACCAAGAAGTACGCGGAGTTGGAATATAATTACAACATTTTATGTACATATTTATATACAGATTTGAACAATTAGTGATTCACTGAAATATATTTATTAATTGTGGTTCTTACAAAAAATATATCTTATAAAATATAAAAGCTAAAATGTCTCTTAAAGCTCTGCCCCTTTAATTAGTGAATACTAAATAATTTAACTTTAGCCTACTACTACAACCATATTATTTACCAGCAACATGAAGTGAAACAGAGGCAGAGGTGTCCTGCCACAGTCAGTCAACCTCCTCCTCCACCTCCTGCTGCTGCTGAACAGGTCGCACCTGTGGTCCGGACTGTAGGCCTACCTCCTCTCCAAGTCGAGCCCTTTTCGGCCGTTGAAAATATTTTTCTGTACTCATCTGTGTGAAGGAGTGAACATCCAACATTAGAATTTATTACTAACGAGCAGGACCGCTCTATGTACAGTGCCGTCTAACCTTAAGCGGCAGCAGCTCAACACATGCAGGGTTCAACGTTAAGGTTTTTTTCTACTTGCCCGACTTCTCAAATCTACTTGCCCCAATATTTTTACTTGTCCTGCCTAGGTTTTTTTCTGGCGGTGTAGTGCTCATGGCTTATATCTTACTAAAATTCTTCCCGTTGACTATTTACAACACTACACAGTATTTATTATTATTATTATTATTGTTATTATTATTATTATCTATAATTACATTTAAATGGCATTGCATACATGTAAAATTAAATGCTATTTCACATGATTTGACCAGTAGCAGTTACACCCATCTGAACAGGTCAGCCACCTGTTTAAAGCCCGATCACAGTTGAAATCTTGAAATGAAGGGCCTTTAATGGCCAAAACATTAACCATTTTAACTGCTGGTTGGCTCAGATTTTATGATTTTCATTGCATTCACATGCTGCAGTGGACAGTGGACAATTTAGCTTCAGTCCACGTGTGTTTATTGACAACTGGGTTATTACCTGGACACGTTAGCTCGTCGGTATGAAAACAGGTGATTGTTACTACGTGCGTCTGCCCCGAGTCAAACAGCGGCGGTGTTAATGAAGCAGCGTCAGGCTGCTCACCGTCAGTGAAACGCTCGGTGAAATCGCGGATTAACGTTAAATATATGACGAGCCGCGAGCGATGCAGCTATAACCTATCTACCTATAACGTATATTACCCTCGTATTTTGATCCCGTCCGTCCGTCCTTTTTCTTCTTCTTCTTCTTCTTCTTCTTCTTCTTCTGGCCCACCAGGTGAATTAAGTGCTATTGGCAGAGTTACAATGCATAGTAGGCTACCGCCACCTACTGCACCGGAGTTGTAACTACAAGCAACATTCACAGACAGTCCCATTGCTTTTATGAGCGGTCGAGCGAGTCAAAAGCCGAAAAATCCATTTGTGGCGGACGTAATTCTTTCGTGGCGGGCCGCCACAAATAAATGAATGTGTGGGAAACACTGACATTGATGAAAATAAAACCATGTTATACCCTGAATTCCAGGCTCTTGTGGCAGTGTGTGGTGGTCCGAAGAACCCACTAAAGGCCAACCTCTACATATGCAAAACCAACTTTTCTTACCTTCTGGTATCTGCTGATCCGTATTTCAGATCTGCATAAGTCCTAAAAATTTGTGCGCATCCGCCATTGTAGTCCGTGGCGATTCCGTAGTCGATAAGCTTCTTCTTTTTCTCTATCTTCTTGTTATGGGGCATTAACCCTCTGCTGTTGCCATTTATAATATAAAGTAGCGAGAAGTTCTAACGTATATCTCACTACCGCTTCCTTGTTTGTCTGAGTTCTGAGAAAAAAAAACGAAAAAAAAAAGTAAACTTGCAGGTCTCAACTGGTCCTCTGGACACCCCTGCTTAGGTAGTCGAGTTTAGCTCCAGCAGAGCCTCACCAAACCATCGATTCTTTATTATGTTTACTTGTTTATATGAATGTTTTAGCCTTTTTTTGAGGTGGAAAAAGTCGCATATGAGATTTGTTTATGATGTGTGCTCTAAAAAAACACAACACAACAATTACTTCAAATTTAACTAATGTGCTTTTAAATCTCTCCATTGGCTGACTCCACCAAATTGTTCTGACTTACTAATTTTGCACACCCCGGTCAGAGCTCTACTGGAAGGTCATCTGACCAGTGCTCTTTAGAGTGCCCAAGGTCAAGACTGAAGACCAGAGGAGACCGAGCTTTTGCTTTTGCTCACTCTCTCTGAATATCAAAGCTGCAACATCTCTCGAGACTTTGAAATCTTCTTTAAAAACACACTTATTTGCGCTGGCATTTAACACAAGCTGAGCTGGACGTATTTATGGGCATTATTATGTTCATTATTCATACTGTTTTACTATTGTTATGTATATTCCTGATTTTATCTTACTGATTGTGCTTATTTTGTTGTGTATATGTAGTGCTTATTTTGTTTTTACCATTGTTGATTGATTGATTCTTCTATTTAGCTGTGTTTTAAATATAGAATTGTGATGTTTTTGTTTTATTACCGTATTTTCCGAACCGTAGGGCACCGGATTATAAGGCGCACTGCTGATGAGCGGGTCTAGTCAGATCTATTTTCATACAAACGGCACACATCTCCTCCAAACATATTGCTGGGTATTGTGGCCAAACAGCTCCATTTTTGTTTCATCTGACCACAGCATTCCTCCAGAAGGTCTTATCTTTGTCCGTGTGATGTCAGATGAAACAAAAATTTAGCTGTTTGGCCCCAATACCCAGCAATATGTTTGGAGGTTAAAAGGTGAGGCCTTTAATCCCAGGAACACCGAACCTACCGTCAAGCATGGTGGTGGTAGTATTATGCTCTGGGCCTGTTTTGCTGCCAATGGAACTGGTGCTTTACAGAGAGTAAATGGGACAATAAAAAAATGAGGATTACCTCCAAATTCTTCAGGACAACCTAAAATCATCAGTTGGGTGTTCCAACAGGACAATGACCCCAAAACACATGTCAAAAGTGGCAAAGGAATGGCTAAATCAGGCTAGAATTAAGGTTTTACAATGGCCTTCCCAAAGTCCTGACTTAAACGTGTGGACAATGCTGAAGAAACAAGTCCATGTCAGAAAACCAACACATTTAGCTGAACTGCACCAATTTTGTCAAGAGGAGTGGTCAAAAATTCAACCAAAAGCTTGTAGATGGCTACCAAAAGCGCCTTATTGCAGTGAAACTTGCCAAGGGACATGTAACCAAATATTAACATTGCTGTATGTATACTTTTGACCCAGCAGATTTGGTCACATTTTCAGTATGTCAGGACTTGGACTATGGCGTGGTTTGTTCTCCCGTGGTGCAAATGATTTGGGCCAGACATGGCGTGAAGGTGAAGACATATTTAATTTTAACACTCAAAAAAAAAGAAACAAACAAAAGGTGCTCACAGTGGAGGTACAAAACTTGGCTATAAACACAAAACTTGCACAAAGGCAGAAACTATGAACAATGAAACAAAAACACTAACTGTGGCATTAATAAACAAAAACTTGGACGTGGCATGAAGTGCGCAGAGGTAAACAGATTGTGACGGGTATGAATGCGGGATGTCGTCAGAAAGACAAACTGAAAACAATGAACTTAAATACTACAGACATGATTAACGAAAACAGGTGCGTGACTCAAAACGTGAAACAGGTGCGTGACGTGACAGGTGAAAACTAATGGGTTGCTATGGTGACAAACAAGAGTGCACAATGAGTCCAAACGTGAAACAGGTGAAACTAATGGGTAACCATGGAAACAAGACAAGGGAGTGAAAAGCCAGAAACTAAAGAGTCCATAACTAAACAAAACAAAACATGACTAAAACAAAACATGATTACACAGACATGACACAGTAGACCAATAATAAATTCATAAAAGAACCAAACTTCATGAATGTTTTTTTGTGACCAACAAGTATGTGCTCCAATCACTCTATCACAAAAAAAAAAAAGAGTTTTGAAATGATTGGAAACTCAAGACAGCCATGACATTATGTTCTTTACAAGTGATCGCGACTGTATGTATACATTGATAGATAGTGTCGGAGGCAGATATTTACATATATCCGAATTTAACTGTTACTTCTTTTTATTTCATAATCATATTACAAAACCGCTAGTGTTTTTCTTCCAATTGTGGTCTTTTGGTTGTCTGCAAAACTGTGTGCTTAACCTTGAGTGAGGAATGTTAGAGAGAGAGATAATGGGCATGTGTTTTGGCTGGAGAGACATGACTGCCAGAATGGGAGGAAGAGAGACTTAAGAGGGGGGAGGGTTTTGTCGAGGGGGGCAGACCATCTTGGCGGCGCGATTGAATGTTCTATGCTGGACTGGTCTCAATGTATATGCAAAGCTTTGCAAATATATTACAAAATACCTATTCTGTCTCTGGTGGTTTTTCTACTCAGCTTTAAGTGTCGTAAAGAGCTTGGGAGCGACTTGCGATTTCAATTCCCTGGGAGGAACAACTGGTCCAAAACGCAACAATAAATAGACATACCGGCCCCCAAACACATTTTTTTCTCTAAATTTGGCCCCCCGAGTCAAAATAATTGCCCAGGCCTGGTTTACGTTCTACACAAAGATGTCTGAAAAGACACAAAGCTAAAAAGTACCCTTAAGGGCATGATAATAGTGTCAAAAACATTGCGTGGCTCCCTACTGGGCACGAAAAGGCCACATTGCAATTAACACGAAGAGCCAATAAGAGACCCAGACTAACTTGTGCCAGTGAGACCCCAACCTCGCCATAAATATTCCATTCAACTGTATGTTGAGATAATTGCTTCCCAGTGCCTCATTTGGGAGAATGACGTCAGGGCGTTTATTTGACTTTGAGGGAAGCCCTGCACGCACGGAGCGCCATATAAGGTCACAAATAAACAGAAAACTGGAATTTGAATCCATGCATGCATGCATGCAAAAAAAAAAATGTAAAAAAAAATGAATGAGCACAGGAAGACCCAGTCGGGCAGGAAGTGGCAGCTGCTGTCATGGTAACAAAGTGAAACCCGAAGCAGTGAGAAACACGCCTCACTGGCGGTCTTGACGTCACCTCTAGTAGCACTGACTCAAAGGCAGCAGCTGCTGCAGCAACACAAAGTTTTTTTAGGATGCACGCACAAAATATGACGGGAGACAGCGTTGTGTCGTCTTCGAAGGAAATTATTGTGGTGGAAAATCCCCATATGTTCACCCTCGCTAGGACAATGACTGCAAAGCACGAGCGACAGCATTAAGAACATCATCCTGCATTCATAAGGACTGTGACTGATGAGTATGCAAATGATGCCTGCATTAATGCCAAATTAGCAATATGGTCACACAACACATTTTTTTTTTGGAGCTCGTGCAGCTCAGTTATATCTGTGTGTGTGTGTGTGTGTGTGTGTGTGTGTGTGTGTGTGTGTGTGTGTGTGTGTGTGTGTGTGTGTGTGTGTGTGTGTGTGTTTTCTTGCCTTGGCAACGCTCACAGTTCACAACATTAAAGACATTTGCAGGATCTAATGACAATCAAGACTAGTATCATGCATTTATAAATAGACAATAAGGCCGAGTTTTGATTATCAGAGAGATATGAATCTCACGTCATCATACAAAAAAAGTATTTGGCCACCTGCCTTGACTCACATATGAACTTGAAGTGCCATGCCATTCCTAACCCATAGGGTTCAATATGATGTCGGTCCACCTTTTGCAGCTATTACAGCTTGAACTCTTCTGGGAAGGCTGTCCACAAGGTTGCGGAGTGTGCACTGTAAAAAAAAAAATAAAAATCTGTAAAAAAGCGGTCATCTACTGGCAGCTATGGCTGCCAAACGAAAACCATAAAATTAAAGTAAAACATTGTAAACCGAATAATGATCAAAAACATATTTACAAAAATTTTCATGAAACGTTTTGCGGAAAAATATCGTAATTTTACATATTTTTTACAAAATTATTAAGATTAACCACCTTTTAATAAAGTGACGATGCAAACAGTTCTGCAGAAAAATACCTTTTATTCTACAGAGTTTTTCCAAATTATTACGATCAAACACCTTTAATGAAGTGACAATGCTGGCAGTTCCACAGAAAAATACCATTATTTTACAGATTTTTTCTGAATTGTTAAGATCAACCACCTTTAATAAAGTGACGATGCAAACACTTCTGCAGAAAAATACCTTTATTCTACAGCATGGGTGTCAAACTCTGGCCCGCGGGCCAAATTTGGCCCTTGAGGCGATATCAAATTAACACTAAAGCTGGCCCGCCGATAATATATTGCGGCGGTGCGGCGGTAACACCGCATTCACCGCTAATTCTAATACTTGCCAACCCTCCCGGGAGTCTTCCAAACTTCAGCGCCCCTCCCGAAAATCGTCACGTCTGCTTTTCAGCTAGTCCAACGAGTGCTGGCCCAGTCACATAACATGAGCGGCATGGCGTAGTGGGTAGAGCAACCGTGCCAGAAACCTGAGGGTTGCAGGTTCGCTCCCCGCCCCTTACCATCCAAAAAATCGCTGCTGTTGTGTCCTTGGGCGGGACACTTCACCCTTTGCCCCCGGTGCCACTCACACCGGTGAATTGAATGATGAATGATAGGTGGTGGCCGGAGGGGCCGTTGGCGCAAATTGCAGCCACGCTTCCGTCAGTCTACCCCAGGGCAGCTGTGGCTATGAAAGTAGCTTACCACCACCAGGTCTGAATGAATAATGGGTTCTACATGTAAAAGCGACTTTGGGTACTTAGAAAACCGCTATATAAAAATAAGTTATTATTTTATAAATAAATGTTATTATGAGCGGCTTCTGCACGCACACACAATTGAATGCAACGCATACTTCATCAACAGCGATACAGGTTACACTGAGGGTAGCCGAATAAAAAAACTTTAACACTGTTAGAAACATACGCCACACTGTGAATCCGCACCAAACAAGAATGACAAACACATTTCGGGAGAACATCCGCACCGTAACACGACATAAACACAACAGAACAAATACCCAGAATCCTTTGCAGCACTAACTCATTCGGGATGCTACAAGGTGTGTGTGTGTGTGTGTTGGGGGGGGGGGTTTGGTGGTAGCAGGGGTGTATTTTGTACACATTTCTTGGTACCTGAAATGGTTTTCACTTCACAGGTGTGCTTGAAGCTCGAGAGAATGCCAAGAGTGTGCAAAGCAGTAATCAGAGCAAAGGGTGGCTATTTTGAAGAGAGTAGAATATAAAACATATTTTCAGTTATTTCACCTTTTTTTGTTAAGTACATAACTCCACATGTGTTCATTCCTAGTTTTGATGCCTTCAGTGACAATCTACAATGTAAATAGTCATGAAAATAAAGAAAACACATTGAATGAGAAGGTGTGTCCAAACTGTATGTTTAACCCCTAGTACAAAACCAAGTCCCAAGTGTAATTTCCCATTCCTACTATAATGCTCTAACCTCTGTTTCAAATGTTTTCTCGATTCTTGTTTTTAGTCATAAGTGCTTGAACACGTTCGTTATTTGCCTTGAGTTTACTATGTCATTGAAGGCCTACAGGATAGGCGGTATCGTTTGTGTCCTCGCCCCAGTGACGAAAGTTCAACCTCGGGTCGCGATGATCCATGTCTGTTCACATCTCCATTGATCACGAGGGACTCTGCAGCGTCTCTTTTGACATGCAAGTATCCAGACCAACGGCAGCAGGTCTTCCTGAGCTATTGAACCGTGTGAGAGACGCTAATGACCACGGTAGCTTGGGGCGCACCTTTCTACTGTTTATTCACCTTATTGACCACTCAGGACCACTCAGTTGCTTGACACTATCAAGACCCAATAACCATCTTGGCAATCATTTTCTTGCTGCCCCGAGTAGCCTTAAGAGTAAAATGCAACTTTTGGTAACTTGTGAGGAGACACTAATGTTAGTGTTGTCGTGCTCTAGGACCATAACAGCTGTATTTTACTCTAGGCCGCCCCTGGCCTAAGGCAAGACTATATGCTCAATTTAACATTGGGCAACATGCCACTAGGGTTGTACCGATACCAATATTTTGGTACCGGTACCAAAATGTATTTCGGTATTTTTGAATACGTTTGATACTTTTCTAATAAAAGGTGACCACAAAAATGGCATTATTGACTTTATTTTAACAAAAAATCTTACGGTACATTAAACATATGTTTCTTATTGCAAGTTTGTCTTTGAATTAAATAGTGAACGTACGAGACAACTTGTCTTTTATTAGTAAGTAAGCAAACAAAGGCTCCTAATTTAGCTGCTGACATATGCAGTAACATATTGTGTCATTTATCATTCTATTATTTTGTCAAAATCATGAAGGACAAGATGTAAAAAATGTATTATTAATCTACTTGTTCATATAATGTTAATATCTACTTACTTTCTGTTTCAACATGTTCTCTCTACACTTCTGTTAAAATGTAATAATAATTTATTCTTCTGTTGTTTTGATACTTTACATTACACTTTGGAGGATTTCACACATTTAGGTAATAGTCCGATACCAAGTAGTTACAGGATCATACATTGGTCATATTCAAAGTCCTCATGTGTCCAGGGACATATTTCCTGAGTTTATAAACATAATATAAATTAAAGCTGAAATCAGTGATGGACGGGACCGACTTTGACGGCACATAAAATCTAAACCAAAGCAGTAATTAAAACTCTTTCGTCAACTTTTAATCAGAAAGGTTCCATCTCTCTCTAGTGCTAGTTTGAAGCCGACACGACAAACGCGCTCAGAGGAGATAATGTTTGAAAAAAGTTGACCGGTTTTTACAAAACTTCTGTTTTGAAGGGGGAATTGCAAACTTCCTGTTGATTTTTGCTGGGAGTTGTCAATATATGAAATGTAGGTCTGAGTGAGACCTACATAGAGGTATTTGTTTCCTACTGGAAGTTACAGGCAGTTTTGTCTGAGTTTTCTTCCTAGGAGCAGTTGTGTCTGTGTTTTCTTCCTAGGGGGCGCTAGAGCGCAATTTTGAGTTTTGGGGTTGGGTTTTTTATTAGATCGCAATTTTTGCCAGTCCTGATGTGTTTGTCCAGTTTGGTGAGTTTTGAAGCATGTTAAGAGGGTCAAATTACAGCTCAAAGAGGAAAAAGTGACTGTTTTTAGTAAACTTTTGTTTTGAAGGGGGAATTGCCAACTTCCTGTTGATTTTTGCTGGAGGATGTCAATGTATGAAATCTAGGTCTAAGTCAGACCTACATAGAGGTATTTGTTTCATGTCTCTACGACATTCTAACCGGAAATTACAAGCCGTTTTGTCTGTGTTTTTCCTAGGGGGCGCTCGAGCGCAATTTTGAGTTTTGGGATTTGGTTTTTTTATTAAATGGCAATTTTCGCCAGTCCTAATGTGTGTGTCAAATATGGTGAGTTTTGAAGCATGTTAAGGGGGTCAAATTACAGCTCAAAGAGGCGGCCGATATAATAATAATAAAATCTTACAATTACAATAGGGTCCTCTGTCCCAAAGGGACATTGTGGTCCCTAATTAAAAAACAAAACAAAAAAATATTTTGTGACGATAAAAAAATATTGACGCAATCATTATAGTATTGACGAGGTACGCTGGTATCATTACAGTGGATGTCAGGTGTAGATCCACCCATGGCATTTGTTTACCCTGAGGAGTGCTAGCTTTTGTTAGCGGTGACACCGGTGAGCGATTGAATCCTCCTACGGTGTGTAGTGAAGCATGTTTAAGCTATTCCTTATCCTGCAGGGATGATACTTGTAAGAAACATACTTTATTTGTTGAAGATTACTGATTTAGAAGTAGCTCAAACACCACTGACTGCGGACGGACGTTCGCCGCTAGCCAACTAGCCTTTTTTTAAAGCACCTTTTGTTGAGCGCGGCGTTTCAGTATTACAGCTTCACCTTTATCGTTAGTTTCCGTTCTCCCTTTTCTGTCTACACACTGTGTCTGCTTGTAAGTACCGTATCTTCCGGACTATAAGGACTTTTTTCTCAAAACTCGAAAGTGGGCCTTATAACCCGGTGCGCCTAATGTACGGAATAATTCTGGTTTTGCTTACCGACCTCGAAGCAATTTTATTTTATGTGTAATGATAAGTGTGACCAGTAGATGGCAGTCAAACATAAGAGATACGTGTAGACTGCAATATGATGGCAATATGACTCAAGTAAACAACACCAACATTTTATATTATATGTTCCATTGAAAATATAGGACGTTACACACGGCGCTCAAAAATCTATCAAAATATTTTAGTGCGACTTTAGTAAGCTATGAAGCCGCACTGCTTGATGGATTATACTGTGCTTCAACATACGAGTATTATTATGGTGTATTATCTGGCGTTTTGTTTCGTAATATTATGCAAAAGCAACATCTCTTACCTTCTAGTACCTGCTGATCTGTCTTTGGGATCTGCATAAATCCTGAAAAATTGTGTGTGTCCGCCTTTGTAGTCTGTGGCACATTTCTGGCGTTGCTGTTGTTTGCCGGATGAGAAGATGCTGCTCCGTTATTGATTTAAGTAAAGTCTGAATGTCATTAAAACAGTTAGCTCCATCTTTTGACACTTCTTCCACTCCCGTCCTTGCACGCTACGCCGCTACAACAAAGATGACGGGGAGAAGAAGCTGCCGAAGGTGAGCCACGTAAATAAGACCGCCCACAAAACGGCGCATCCGGAAGCGACTGTCAGAAAGCGTCTTGAAGATGATCTGTAAAACATAATCTATGCAACATTTTGACCAAAGAACCACCATTACATGTTATGTAGACCACAAGGAAGTGTTTTACATTTAGAAAAAAAAAATATATATATAGCTCCTTTAATGCGTTCTATAATCCGGTGCGCCTTATATATGAAAAAGATCGAATATAGACCATTCATCGGCAGTGCGCCTTATAACCCGGTGCACCCTATGGTCCGGGAAATACGGTTCTCCGTGATTGTGCGTTGCCGAACATGCTCCTCTGCTGGTAAAACCAGCAATGTTACTACGTGATGACGGTGCGGCCGTCATGCCCGTTGAGAAAAAAAATAATAAGGGAACCGATATTTTTCAAAGGGAGTATACTACCGTTTTTTATTCATTAGTACTGCAGTACTTTACTAGTGCCGGTAAACCGTACAACCTCACATGCCACAATCATACACAGTGGCTGCAACAGTGACATGTGGTCAGTGAGAGGGCTGTGATGAGATTAACATTTGAACACAGTCAGATTTTTTTCTTTTTAATAGTCCGAAGCATATCCGTCTGGTCTTGCTTGAGGGATTGGACCCACACATTCACATGACCGAGAATAGAAAGTACTTTATTGATCCCTAGGGGAAATTCAGCACCACAGTTCGCTCACAATAAACAATAAATATGTAGGTATTTTTTACATGTGAATAATATAAATACAGTCTATTATACAGCATTATTCACATGTGAATAATATAAATACAGTCTATTATACAGCATTATTCACATGTGAATAATATAAATACAGTCTATTATACAGCATTATTCACATGTGAATAATATAAATACCGTATTTTCCGGGCTATAAAGCGCACCGGATTATAAGGCGCACCTTCAATGAATGGCCTATTTTAAAACTTGGTTCATATATAAGGCGCACCGCACAAAAAGGCGCATAGAATAGACGCTACAGTAGAGGCTGGGATTACGTTATGCATCCCGTAGTTGCGAAACCTGTTGTGGCTCAATATTGGTCCATATATAAGGCCCACCGGATTATAAGGCGCACTGTCAGCTTTTGAGAAAATTTGAGGTTTTTAGGTGTGCTTTATAGTGTGGAAAATACGGTACAGTCTATTATACAGCATTATTCACATTTGAACAATATAGAGTCTATTGTACAACATTATTCACATGTGAATAATGTAAATACAGTCTGTTATACAGCATTATTCACATGTGAATAATAAAAATACCGTATTTTCCGCACTATAAGGTGCACCGGATTATAAGGCCCACCTTCAATGAATGGCCTATTTTAAAACTTTGTGCATATATAAGGCGCATCGCACTATAAGGCGCATAGAATAGACGCTACAGTAGAAGCTGGGGTTACGTTATGCATCCCGTCGTTGCGAGACCTGTTGTGGCTCAATATTGGTCCATATATAAGGCGCACCAGATTATAAGGCGCACGGTCAGCTTTTGAGAAAATTGGAGGTTTTTAGGTGCGCTTTATAGTGTGGAAAATACGGTACAGTCTATTATACAGCATTATTCACATTTGAATAATATAGTCTATTATACAGCATTATTCACATGTGAATAATGTAAATACAGTCTATTATACAGCATTATTCACATGTGAATAATATAAATACCGTATTTTCCACACTATAAGGTGCACCGGATTATAAAGCGCACCTTCAATGAATGGCCTATTTTAAAACTTTGTTCATATATAAGGTGCACCGCATTATAAGGCGCATTGAATAGATGCTACAGTAGAGGCTGGGGTTACGTTATGCATCCCCTCGTTGCGAGACCTGTTGTGGCTCAATATTGGTCCATATATAAGGCGCACCGGATTATAAAGCGCACGGTCAGCTTTTGAGAAAATTGGAGGTTTTTAGGTGCGCTTTATAGTGCGGAAAATACGGTACAGTCTATTATACAGCATTATTCACATGTGAATAATGTAAATACAGTCTATTATACAGCATTATTTACATGTGAATAATATAAATACCGTATTTTCCGCACTATAAGGCGCACCGGATTATAAGGCCCACCTTCAATGAATGGCCTATTTTAAAACTCTGTTTATATATAAGGCGCACCACACTATAAGGCGCATAGAATAGACGCGACAGTAGAGGCTGGGGTTACGTTATGCATCCCGTCGCTGCGAGACCTGTTGTGGCTCAATATTGGTCCATATATAAGGCGAATCGGATTATAAGGCGCACTGTCAGCTTTTGAGAAAATTTGAGGTTTTTAGGTACGCCTTATAGTGCGGAAAATACGGTACAGTCTATTATACAGCATTGTTCACATGTGAATAATATAAATAGTCTATTATACAGCATTATTCACATGTAAATAATATAGTCTATTATACAGCATTATTCACATGTGAATAATATAAATATAGTCTATTATACAGCATAATTCACCCATAACACCCAGCCAATCCCAGTCCAAGCCCAGTTGAACGTGTTTTTTCATTTGTTTTAGAAGTCAAATGTTTTCTACCTTTTGCACTATTAACTTTTATGCAGAATTTTTGAATAATGTGGCCGGGTCAGATGACCGCAATCAAAAATGCAACTCAAACATGATTGCATTTAAAGTTAGAATAAAAAGCAGCGGTGTTGCATATCTACCTTCTAGCTTGTATTCTTAGGTTATTTCAATTAAGAGGAGAAAACTATAATTTACGGGGGATATTGATTTTTGAAATAGGTAAAGTAAGAACAAACATAAAATACAAATGTATTTCAGTTTCAGGAGTTAAATGGTGGAACAAGCTCAGTGATGAGCTGAAGACATGGAGTTCTTTGTTGAGATTTAAGAAAACCTTGAAAGGTGAAATAATTGAAAATTATAAAATACAGAAAAAATTACTTTCATCCCATTGTTTTTTTTTTTTTTTTTAACGTTGATGTTCCAGGCAATCTAATGTTTAGTGAATGTATAGGATAGGCAAAGATAAACTTTGGCTTCAGCCTATTCCTTTTTAGGTCATTCTTTTTCTTTTCTTTTCTTTTTGTGTGTAAATGTGTATGATGGTTAATATGTCTAATCTGTACTGTTAAACTGGTCACACCAAATGGTTGATCGTTGATTATATGACCGAAATAAACTTAGTTCATTCATTCATTCATATCCTCAGCAGAGTGTTTATCACATTGCTTTTTTTTTTACTACTAAGCGAAGACAATGCATACGATTGTATTGGTTTTTTTTTTGTTTTTTTTAAATTATTATTATCAAATCAACATAAAAAACACAAGATAAACTTACAGTTTGTGCACCAACCCAAAAACCATCCCTCCCCCATCCACACTCATTCACACAAAAGGGTTGTTTCTTTCTGTTATTAATATTCTGGTTCCTACAATATATATCAATGCAGTCTGCAAGGGATACAGTCCGTGATGCTGGTCCACTAATAGTACTAACCTTTAACAGTTAATTTGATTCATTTTAATTAATTACAAGTTTCTATGTAACTGATTTAAATTGTATTTTCTTTTTTGTTCAAGAAAATGTTTTTTTTAATTTTTTAAAATAAAGGACATTATCTTCGCCAGACCAGGTTGTCAATGCAATTAGATTGTTTAAAGGGTTCTTAAAACCAGGTCCAGTCCAGATCATGTCCAGGTCGGGCTCAGCAACACACACCTTCATTAATGTACACTCCAATTAGGGAACACAACAACAGATTGCATATAATCTAGAAATAAAAATGATAATATTATCAGAGGGGGGGAAAAGAAGGTATCAGATCGTTTTCAGTATCCACTGATAGACACGTTTTAGAAAGGGTATCGAACATGAACACATATGATCACGTCCGCATACCAAGCTGCCATTTATTTAGCTAAACTGTATAACTTTTAGCAAAGCAAGCGTTTCTAAAAGGAACCAAACGACAGTGTGTGCTGGAAAGCCGCCTGAAAAGCCTTTGAAGGAGTTGATCAAATTTATCTGGTTTGTTTTCTTTTCATTCCGACTTCCAATTTCCTCGTCTGTCGCCTCGCCCTCCTCCCTTGTGTTCCTTCGCCCTGCACACCTGCTCGGCGACCAAACCCAGTCTGGAACAACACGCCACCCCTCCCCACAGCCCAACCCCGGGCATGCCGGGCAGAGAACAGACGGGGCCTCTGTTTTTTTTTTGTGGTTTTTTTTGCTTGATAATCATCACATAGCTAGCATGCCTGCTCCTCTGCTCGGCTCTGTTCTCTACGCTATAGCTTTGACTCCCTGCCCCACCTGCCAATTTACCTCAGCCAAGCCTGCAGACAGCCGCAACAACACTCCCTCCTCAATGCATCTGCCGCTGCCATTCATCAGCCGTCTGACGGCATCACTCAACAACACCCGACGAGCCCGGATGGCATTTTTACACCTTTTGTTATCAATTGCCAAACCCTCTAGGCCAGGGGTGTCCAAACCTTTTCCACGGAAAATTTAAAGCATGCGGGGGCCATTTTGCTATTTTTCATTTTCAAACCATAACAAAATATATACACTGTGTTTTGTTTTTTACCTTTAGGGCTCCCGGGGGACCACAAAGGGTCTAAGTCAGTGGTTCTTAACCTTGTTGGAGGTACCGAACCCCACCAGTTTCATATGCGCATTCACTGAACCCTTCTTTAGTGAAAAATTAAATGTTTTTTTTTTTTCAAATTCAAGACAAAGTTATATGCTTTTGGTAACACTTTAGTATGGGGAACATATTCTAAGTAACAAATACTTAATTTAGAGTTATTTGGTTAGGGTTAGAGGGTTAGGGCGAGGGTTAGGGTTATAAAAAGGCCATGCCGAATAAGGCATTAATAAGTACTTAATAATGACTAGTTAAAGGCCTACTGAAACCCACTACTACCGACCACGCAGTCTGATAGTTTATATATCAATGATGAAATCTTAACATTGCAACACATGCCAATACGGCCGGGTTAGCTTACTAAAGTGCAATTTTAAATTTCGTGCGAAATATCCTGCTGAAAACGTCTCGGTATGATGACGTCAGCGCGTGACGTCACAGATTGTGGAGGATATTTTGGGACAGCATGGTGGCCAGCTATTAAGTCGTCTGTTTTCATCGCAAAATTCCACAGTATTCTGGACATCTGTGTTGGTGAATCTTTTGCAATTTGTTCAATGAACTATGGAGACAGCAAAGAAGAAAGCTGTAGGTGGGAAGCGGTGTATTGCGGCAGGTGTTGGATAACGCACCCCCGCCGTAGAATGCACCCCTTGACTGGTGTGCCGGATAACACATTGTTTACATTGCCGGAAGATGACAGTCAAGCTTTACCATTGGTCTGTGGAGAACTGGGACAACAGAGACTCTTACCAGGAGGACTTTGAGTTGGATACGCAGACGCGGTACCGTGAGTACGCATGCAGCTGCGGCTTCCAAACATTTGATCGCTTGCCCATACGTGCGTGCCGCTATGTGCACGTCACGTACGTAACTTTGGGGACTTTGGGGAAATATATGTGCTGTATGAACTTTGGGGAGGTGAACGGTACTTTGGGCTGTGGGATTGAGTGTGTTGTGCAGGTGTTTGAGTTGTATTGGCGGGTTATATGGACGGGAGGGGGCGGTGTTTGTTATGCGGGATTAATTTGTGGCATATTAAATATAAGCCTGGTTGTGTTGTGGCTAATAGAGTATATATATGTCTTGTGTTTATTTACTGTTTTAGTCATTCCCAGCTGAATATCAGGTCCCACCCGCCTCTCACAGCATCTTCCCTATCTGAATCGCTCACACTGCCCTCTAGTCCTTCACTCTCACTTTCCTCATCCACGAATCTTTCATCCTCGCTCAAATTAATGGGGAACTCGTCGCTTTCTCTGTCCGAATCGCTCTCGCTGCTGGTGGCCATGATTGTAAACAATGTGCAGATGTGTGGAGCTCCACAACCTGTGACGTCACGCGCATATTGTCTGCTACTTCCGGTACAGGCAAGGCTTTTTTTATCAGCGACCAAAAGTTGCGAACTTTATCGTCGATGTTCTCTACTAAATCCTTTCAGCAAAAATATGGCAATATCGCGAAATGATCAAGTATGACACATAGAATGGACCTGCTATCCTCGTTTAAATAAGAAAATCGCATTTCAGTAGGCCTTTAAGAGCCAATATGTTACTAATTTGCATGTTAAAAAGCAACTAATTAATGGTGAATATGTTTCCCATACTAAAGTGTTACCATGTTTTTTTACTGGTGCACAAAATGAACCGTGCATGAACATCACCTTGTTCACAGAATAAAACCAACACAGTGCATAAACTCACAACAAATTACACACCTGCAAATCAGTGTGACTTCTGCTGTTGCCGTATCTGTAATACGCCGATAGGGAGAAGTTTTTATTTACACGATGAGTCGGGTGTGTCTTGACCTCCGCCGAACCCCTGAGCCTGACTCACCGAACCCCTAGGGTTCGATCGAACCCAGGTTAAGAACCATTGGTCTAAGTCATTAAAATGTTAAAAACCAGTGAAATTATTATTTATTTTTTGAATTTAACGCTTACAGTAAATCTCTACAGTAAATCAACTTCAGGTTGCTAAAAGTTAAAAAAAACCCAAAAAGGTTTCATGCTTTTTCTGTGAAAGACAACTTAGTTTTTTAGAGTAAAACTGGAAAATGCAGTATTTCCCCCACTGCCCAAAACATTCAGAAAGCAATGTTTGATGTGAAGTAATTCGAGCCTTAAAAAGGTTGATTTTATAGAATAGAATAGAAAGTACTTTATTGATCCCTGGGGGAAATTCAGCACCACAGTTTGCTCACAATAGACAAGAATAATAATAAATAATATAATACATATAATATATAGTATATATAATATATAATATATAAATAATATAAATAGTTTAATTAATTATTATTATTAACACAATTATATATAATATATAATATATAAATAATATAAATATTTTAATTAATTATTATTTTTGAGTAATCACAGTGAAAAGATAAATAAAATCCCATTAAATATATTTGGGATCCAAAAGGTGCCCCACTCATAAAGTGATACATTTGTATTAGTTTTTTTTTGTTTTTTTTACTTTCAACACTTAAGTTACTAAATCAATTCTGTCGATTTTACGTTTGAACTATTATTTTGTTTGTTTTATGCTCTTTTGGCGCAGAAAACGTTGAGGTTTTTGTATGGCAACCACACAATATATGAAATATTTTCCACATAAAACATTTTAAACTGAAGTAATTGAAATAATTGGAACCTTGAATAGGGCAATTTTTTTTTTTTTTTTTTTTTTTTTTTTTTTGAGCAATGGCAAAAAAAATAAAAAAAATAAAGATAGACTAAAGAAAAAAAACAGCCTACATGGCAGCTTTGTGTCAACATTGCAAATTTTTCGAGTTAGATTTCGCCTCATTCCACTTTTTTTAATGTTTTATTTTTTATTTTTGCAATAGCATTTCCAGAATGTGTGGCGGGCCGGTAAACAATTAGCTGCGGGCTGCACTTTGAACACCTCTGCTCTAGGCTATTCAACTAAAGCACAGGTGTCAAACTAAAGGCCCGGGGCCAGATTTGGCCCGCGACATCATTTTATCTCGTCCGCAAACACCTGGAAATGATATGTGTCAATAAAGTACTTAATATTTTCTCACTAAATGTAATGGATTTTTTTCATTTTGACAGAAAAAATATAGGTACTGCTTGAAATGGCATGCCTTTTAAACTTTAATATTATCTATTAATGCAACAAATATTACACTATATTATCATACTTTCCAAACACTTTTTGTCTGAATAAAAATACTAAACTTTACAGCAAACTACCCGTCAAATTCATAAAAATTACAATAAATCTTATCTTGTCCTTTACAGCATCTTACTGTAAATTGAAATAAACTACTACTGTTTTTTTGCGTAAAAATTTTGTTGTCTGAGTTGCCAATCTACAGTTGTTGTTTTTAACGGTGTATTACTGTACATGGAAAGATGGTACATTTGTTTTTATTAGACATATCGGCCGATAAATGCGTTAAAATGTAATATCGGAAATTATCGGTATCATTTTTTTTATTATCGGTATCTTTTTTTTTTTTTTTTTTAATAATTTAATCAACACAAAAAACACAAGATACACTTACAATTAGTGCACCAACCCAAAAACCTCCCTCCACCATTTACAGTTATTCACACTCATTCACAAAAAAGGGTCGTTTCTTTCTGTTATCAATATTCTGGTTCCTACATTATATATCAATATATATCAATACAGTCTGCAAGGGATACAGTCCGTAAGCACACATGATTGTGCGTGCTGCTGGTCCACTAATAGTACTAACCTTTAACAGTTAATTTTACTCATTTTCATTAATTACTAGTTTCTATGTAACTGTTTTTATATTGTTTTACTTTCTTTTTTATTCAAGAAAATGTTTTTAATTTATTTATCTTATTTTATTTTATATATTTTTTTAAAAAGTACCTTATCTTCACCATACCTGGTTGTCCAAATTAGGCATAATAATGTGTTAATTCCACGACTGTATAGATCGGTTGACATCGGTATCGGTTGATATCGGTATCGGTAATTAAAGAGTTGGACAATATCGGAATATCGGATATCGGCAAAAAGTCATTATCGGACATCCCTAGTTTTTACGGTAGAAAAACTGGCAGATAAATTGCCAGAATAAAAAAAGAACATGTACCGTATTTTTCGGACTATAAATCGCAGTTTTTTTCATAGTTTGGCCGGGGATGCGACTTATACTCGGGAGCGACTTATGTGTGAAATTATGAACACATTACCGTAAAATATCAAATAATATTATTTAGCTCATTCACGTAAGAGACTAGACGTATAAGATTTCATGGGATTTAGCGATTAGGAGTGACAGATTGTTTGGCAAACGTATAGCATGTTCTATATCTTATGGTTATTTGAATGACTCTTACCATAATATGTTACATTAACATACCAGGCACGTTCTCAGTTGGTTATTTATGCCTCATATAACGTACACTTATTCAGCCTGTTGTTCACTATTCTTTATTTATTTTAAATTGCCTTTCAAACGTCTATTCTTGGTGTTGGGTTTTATCAAATACATTTCCCCCCAAAAATGCGATTTATAATCCTGTATTACTTATATATTTTTTTCCTTCTTTATTATGCATTTTCGGCCGGTGCAACTTATACTCCGGAGCGACTTATACTCCGAAAAATACGGTACTGTTTTTCTATTCATAATATAATGTTGTAAAAAAACAATGTAAATTTAACACAAACATTTTGGCAATCAAGCTGCCAGCTTTTTCCGTAAACCCCCCCGCCCCTCCCAAAAAAACAAAAAACGGTGGTACTGTAATGTAAAATGTTGAAAAAAAACAAAACAAAAACACTATTTTACAGCAAAATTTTGTAAATGTAAGGTTATTACTGTAAAATTGACAATCTACTTAAAATATATATATATAATTAATAATGAAATCCAGAGGCAAATTCATACATTATTCGCTGTTACAAGCGGCCCTCTGATGGCAGCCATAACTGCCATGTGGCCCTCAATGAAAACCAGTTTGACATCCCTGAACTAAAGTGTTCCTGCAGACATATAATTAAAAAGTGCCGGTTCTCGGGCATGACACTTCTTCCACCCCCGTCCTTGCACGCTACACCGCTACAACAAAGATGACGGGGAGAAGACGCTGTCGAAGGTGAGCCACGTAAATAAGACCGCCCACAAAAGCGGCTTGAAGATGATCTGTAAAACATAATCCATGCAACAGTTTGACCAAAGAACCACCATTACATGTTATGTAGACCAGTGTTTTTCAACCACTGTGCCGCGGCACACTAGTGTGCCGTGAGATACAGTCTGGTGTGCTGTGGGAGAATATCCAATTTCACCTATTTGGGGTATAAAATATTTTTTGCAAACCAGTAATTATAGTCTGCAAATGATATGTTGTTGTTGAGTGTCGGCAGAGTAACTATGTAATACTCTTCCATATCAGTAGGTGGCAGCAGGTAGCTAATTGTGATCACAATATGCAGACGACAGCGGGAGGCAGGGTGCAGGTAAAAAGGTGTCTAATGCTTAAATTGAAAAACAAACAAAAGGTGAGTGCCCCTAAAAAAAAAAGGCATTTAAGCTTAGGGAAGGCTGTGCAGAACGAAACTATAACTGAACTGGCGACAAAGTGAAGAAAAACAGAATGCTGGACGACAGCAAAGACTTACAGCGTGTGGCGCAGAGAAGGCGTCCACAAAGTACATCCGAACATGACATGACAATCAACAATGTCCCCACAAAGAAGGATAAAAACAACTGAAATATTCTTGTTTGCTAAAACAAAGTAGGTGCGGGGAATAGCGCTTAAAGGGGAACATTATCACCAGACCTATGTAGCGTCAATATATACTGTACCTTGATGTTGCAGAAAAAAGACCATATATTTTTTTAACCGATTTCCGAACTCTAAATGGGTGAATTTTGGCGAATTAAACGCCTTTCTAATATTCGCTCTCGGAGCGATGACGTCACAACGTGGCGTCACATCGGGAAGCAATCCGCCATTTTCTCAAACACATTACAAACACCAAATCAAATCAGCTCTGTTATTTTCCGTTTTTTCGACTGTTTTCCGTACCTTGGAGACATCATGCCTCGTCGGTGTGTTGTCGGAGGGTGTAACAACACAAACAGGGACGGATTCAAGTTGCACCAGTGGCCCAAAGATGCGAAAGTGGCAAAAAATTGGACGTTTGTTCCGCACACTTTACCGACGAAAGCTATGCTACGACAGAGATGGCAAGAATGTGTGGATATCCTGCGACACTCAAAGCAGATGCATTTCCAACGATAAAGTCAAAGAAATCTGCCGCCAGACCCCCATTGAATCTGCCGGAGTGTGTGAGCAATTCAGGGACAAAGGAATTCAGGGACAAAGGACCTCGGTAGCACGGCAAGCAATGGCGGCAGTTTGTTCCCGCCAAGAGCTATAGTGATGCATGCTTAGTTATGCTTTAAAGCATACTTGCCAACCCTCCCGAATTTTCCGGGAGACTCCCAAAATTCAGCGCCTCTCCCGAAAACCTCCCGGGACAAATATTCTCCCGAAAATCTCCCGATTTTCAGCCGGAGCTGGAGGCCACGCCCCCTCCAGCTCCATGCGGACCTGAGTGAGGACAGCCTTTTTTCACGACGGGAGGACAACAGGGTGACAAGAACTAAATCATCCAGACTAGAGATAAATTGTATTATTATGTTTATCTTACCTAAAAATAAATATATTTACTAATTAAAAAAAACAAAAACGAAATACATGTTTACTATATTTTGCTAAAAACATCAAAATTAATTGTATTTTTATTTGTATTTTTTCTGACTCATTACATCCAGCCATAGAATTATACATTAAAATAAACATATTTGAAATAATAATAATATAATAAATAATTAATTTTAAATTATCATAATAATTCATTTAAAATGACCATATTTAATTCTTAAAATAATTGCTTATCAACAACTTTAGCATTTTATTCATTACATTATGAAGCTCTCAGAAGCCACGTTATGTTATATTCCTTAAGATTTATTTATGCAAGTTTGAAGTATCAATTATCTAAACAGTTTTGTTTGCATATTTTCAGGATGTATATATATATATATATATATATATATGTATGAAATACTTCACTTGGTGAATTCTAGCTGTCAATATACTCCTCCCCTCTTAACCACGCCCCACCCCTGACCACGCCCCCCGGCCCCCACCTCCCGAAATCGGAGGTGTCAAGGTTGGCAAGTATGCTTTAAAGTTATATCCGACAACTTTTTATTGTCAATATCGAGTTTCATATTTTAATGATTTCTGCTGGTGGTGTGTCTTTTGGATTTTTTCAATGAAAAAAATGTGCCTCGGCTCAAAAAAGGTTGAAAAACACTGATGTCGACCACAAGGAAGTGTTTTACATTTAGAAAAAAAAAAAAATCATAATATGACCTTTGGTGCGTCTTATGCGCCTTTTGTATGAAAGAAAAACCTGAATAGACCCCCTCATCGGTAGAGCGCCTTATAATCCGGTGCGCCCTATGGTCCGGAAAATACGGTGTATATTCTGCATATTCATGAAGACAGACACGCTCAATGGATTGTGTTCCTTATTCTGCTCACTTAAGAGACACAATACTTTAAGTTTAGTAGATCAGCTTTGCGGACGCTGTCAAGTTTGCTCGTGTTTAACTCCACGTTCTTGTACGAGTCTTTATTAGAACAGGCCAACTGCTGCCATTGCCATAGGCTGAAAAGGCAAAGCAGCAACCACCTGGTCGAAAAACGCCGTCTCCCTTCAGCCCCTCCCCATGTCCGACACTGTGCATCGCTGTATCAGCTCATTGTGTCATCAAGCGGTTCTCACTCATCGTGTTGCACTTGGGGGACCGAGCACTCCTGAGGGCCCCTTCTAAGCATCTTTTGTGTCTTGTGAAAAGAGGCCCTGATGGGACGGGGGGGCCCCCTTGTGCAAGAAATTGTTCATTTATTAATTTGGGCTATCAGGTTGCCGGGTTTCATGTCTTACAAAAAAGCACTAGCAAATGGGCAGATTAGTTATCAACACCAGCTGTCCAGACCAGACTCCCCACCCGGTTTCTGCCGTATCATTACCATCGGACTCCTTATCGGTTAATCTTTGCCCGCTTCTTTTCTTTCTTTCTTTGCTCGTGTGTGCTCGGCACTATTCAAGGCAGATGGACAAAACCTCGGATCAATCAAAAAGATCAATACATCCCAGACCGACTGAGACCTGACCAGCAGACTGACGGACAGCTGACAGCGTACTGGTCTGGGCTCGTTTTCCCACCCCCCCCCACACACCGGCTTAGTTCTATTAAGTCCTGTCTGGTCTTGTTCAGAGATGTTAGCATTTCATAATGAAATATAATGCAAATGTTTTGGCAAAAAAGGAACAACATCCTCTTATTTTAGACACAATCATAACAGAATGATATTATTGATTTAATGTTAGGTACTGAATTGTTGCCATGGTTTTTATTACAACCCTTTTCCATTGCTGACGAGTAAGTTATCCATTAAACAAGTATTGCAGGTACTATTTCTAAACCTGAAGCAGATTTGTCATAACATCTAAGGATAGACAAAATGACAAAAATGAACACATACAGTCATGGTCAAAAGTATACATACACTTGTAAAGAACATACCGTATTTTTCGGACTATAAATCACAGTTTTTTTCATATTTTGGCCGGGGGGTGCGACTTATACTCGGGAGCGACTTATGTGTGAAATTAACACATTACCGTAAAATATCAAATAATATTATTTATCTCATTCACGTAAGAGACTAGATGTATAAGATTTCATGGGATTTAGCGATTAGGAGTGACAGATTGTTTGGTAAACGTATAGCATGTTCTATATTAGGGATGTCCGATAATGGCTTTTTGCCGATATCCGATATTCCGATATTGTCCAACTCTTTAATTATTGGTATTAGTCGCACCCCCGGCCAAACTATGAAAAAAACTGCGACTCATAGTCCGAAAAATACGGTACATGTTCTTTTTTTATTCTGGCAATTTATCTGCCAGTTTTTCTACCGTAAAAACTAGGGATGTCCGATAATGGCTTTTTGCCGATATCCGATATTCTGATATTGTCCAACTCTTTATTTACCGATACCGATATCAACCAATATATACAGTCGTGGAATTAACACATTATTATGCCTAATTTGGACAACCAGGTATGGTGAAGATAAGGTACTTTTCTTTTTTTTCAATTAATAAAATAAAATAAGATAAATAAATTAAAAACATTTTCTTGAATAAAAAAGAAAGTAAAACAATATAAAAACAGTTACATAGAAACTAGCAATTAATGAAAATGAGTAAAATTAACTGTTAAAGGTCAGTACTATTAGTGGACCAATCATGTGTGCTTACGGACTGTATCCCTTGCAGACTGTATTGATATATATTGATATATAATGTAGGAACCAGAATATTAATAACAGAAAGAAACAACCCTTTTGTGTGAATGAGTGTGAATGAGTGTAAATGGGGAGGGAGGTTGTTTGGGTTGGTGCACTAATTGTAAGTGTATCTTGTGTTTTTTATGTTGATTTAATAAAAAAAAAATTATACCGATAATATAAAAAACGATACCGATAATCCTCTCTATTCTATATGTTATAGTTATTTGAATGACTCTTACCATAATATGTTACGTTAACATACCAGGCACGTTCTCAGTTGGTTATTTATGCCTCATATAACGTACACTTATTCAGCCTGTTGTTCACTATTCTTTATTTATTTTAAATTGCCTTTCAAATGTCTATTCTTGGTGTTGGGTTTTATCAAATACATTTCCCCAAAACAATGCGACTTATACTCCAGTGCGACTTATATGTTTTTCTTTTCCCTTATTTATCATGCATTTTCGGCAGGTGCGACTTATACTCCGGTGCGATTTATACTCCGAAAAATACGGTAGATGAAATGTGGCTCTTTGCTGTAGCGAGCACACGCTCAGAAGTTTAAATATGGGAATAATTCACTTTGTTTCATGACTTGTTCAAAGGAGGCACATTTCTGATGCACAGTAGCAGAAATGTTTTGTAACAAATACAAATGATTTCAAACAATTCAGAAAGAACTGGTGGGTGATGTTCTATCCTGTTTTAGAGGAAACAGAAGAACTTGCAGACCGTATGTTAGTTTACATCCCCCCCAGCCCCTCCTTGCCCACTTGCCTTGCATTCACCCTCCCTACCTCGATCTGTGCTTATTTCAGTTTCGTTTCCTGATAGCAGAGACAGAGCAGAGCCCGAACCAGTTCCTGCCTGTCTTCCGGCTGTAGTGTCTGGACTGTTTTTGAAGAAGTCCAGGCCCGCCACTTATACTGTAGGGCCACAATCTCTGACTGAGGGGGCCTGTGATGAAAACTAACAGGGAGAAAGGAGCAGAGGTCCAAAACAACATATAGTCATCACTCACAGGATACATAATGGCACACCTAGAGGTTAAACTATATAGTAGTTCCTCAAATAGTGGCATTAGGAGACAAATACAAATGTAATTCAAATATACACTATATTGCCAAAAGTATTTTGCCACCCATCCAAATGATGAGAATCAGGTGTATAAAATCAAGCCCTTAAGCATGGAGACTGTTTCTACAAACATTTGTGAAAGAATGGGCCGCTCTCAGTGATTTCCAGCGCGGAACTGTCATAGGATGCCACCTGTGCAACAAATCCAGTCGTGAAATTTCCTCGCTCAATATTCCAAAGTCAACTTTATTATAAGAAAAGTGAAGAGTTTGGGAACAACAGCAAGTCAGCCACCAAGTGGTAGGCCACGTAAACTGACAGAGAGGGGTCAGCGGATGCTGAACCGCATAGTGCAAAGACTTTCTGCACAGTCAGTTGCTACAGAGCTCCAAACTTCATGTGACCTTACAATTAGCCCACGTACAGTACGCAGAGAGCCTCATGGAAGCTGCATCCAAGCCATACATCACCAAGTCCAATGCAAAGCATGGGATGCAGTGGTGTAAAGCACTGGACTCTAGAGCAGTGGAGACGCGTTCTCTGGACTGATGAGTCACACTTTTCTATCTGGCAATCTGATGGACGAGTCTGGGTTTGGAGGTTGCCAGGAGAACGCTACATTTCGGACTGCATTGTGCCGAGTGTGAATGTGGGTGCAGGCGGATTGGTGCTATGCCAGGAGGCCGCGTGTGACCTCGGGAAACATGTTTTTTTTTGCCGTACCAGAATATTGGCTTCACTGTAACCAAAGTGGGAGACGAGGAAAGACCGGTGTGTTGTTTCCTTTGATGTTAGTTAATAAGCTTACACTGTTATGCAGAGGTATAGTTATAACAATTGTATAGACAAAATATACTATTTATATTAAAGATGTCCGATAATATCGGTCGATAAATGCGTTAAAATGTAATATCGGAAATTATCGGTATCGTTTTTTTTATTTATCGGTATCGTTTTTTTTGTTTTTTTGATTAAATCAACACAAAAAACACAAGATACACTTACAATTAGTGCACCAACCCAAAAAACCTCCGTCCCCCATTCACACTCATTCACACTAAATGGTTGTTTCTTTCTGTTATTAATATTCTGGTTCCTACATTATATATCAATATATGTCAATACAGTCTGCAAGGGATACAGTCCGTAAGCACACATGATTGTGCGTGCTGCTGGTCCACTAATAGTACTAACCTTTAACAGTTAATTTTACTCATTTTCATTAATTACTAGTTTCTATGTAACTGTTTTTATATTGTTTTACTTTCTTCTTTATTCAACAAAATGTTTTTAATTTATTTATCTTATTTTATTTTATTACTTTTTTTAAAAAGTACCTTATCTTCACCATACCTGGTTGTCCAAATTAGGCATAATAATGTGTTAATTCCACGACTGTATATATCGGTTGATATCGGTATCGGTAATTAAAGAGTTGGACAATATCGGATATCGGCAAAAAGCCATTATCGGACATCCCTAATTTATATGCAATACTACTATTTTTTTTTTTTAGCTATGTGCACACGGACACATTTCATCGGACTAAAAGCCTAGCCAGAATAAAAATGCTTCATGTAAACAAGCCATTGGGAATAGTCTGACACGATCACACACGTTCAGATCAAAAGTTAATTCCAATTGAGATGGGTGGTTTATGCTGTTATTCATTCGGTTTGGAGTGCATGAAAACACTTCTTCCGAAATTCGGTTAAAAATTATCCGATTGTCTCTGATGTAAGCTATACTTTGGTGGTGGAGCGGGTGCTAAATTAATTAATGTCGAAATGAAGTGATGGTCTTAGTGCTATCTCCTATGTACACCGGTAGCGTTATGTACTGTTGAGTTTGTTGCTCTAAAACCGAGACTAGCAAAAACAGAAGTATGTTCTTGAGTGTCATGTGTCGATGTAAGAATAAAAGGATTGAGTCAGTTGTCATCTCAACAAGCTGTTTTATTCACGACCTTACAGCTACTCCAAGTGCTAAGTGCTAGCTAGCCTCAGGCACGTACACATAATTTCGTAACATGAAGACGCAGGGCAACCTGTACATATCGCAAGCACAGAACAGCTCCATTTCAAAAAGAGAGGTAAAACAAAAGTAGTGAACAGAACAAAAAAATAATGAATGAATACCGTAATAACGTCGGACAAGCAGAAATGCACAAAGCCATGTTTGTTTACAGTGGGAGTCATTACTTTTTTAGCACCTGCAGTGAGCGATGGTTGCGTGGGCTAATAAGAAAACAGTTTGACTATGAATTTAATTTGGGAAGCCACAATTTGTCAGGCCAAACAAAATGACTTATGTGGGCTTTTGTTTTGCACAACATCCATAATTAAAATGTATTTATAACTATTTTTTAAAGTTCAGTTAGTTTTCCAAGCAATATTTTTCTTTTATTTGATGAAAACCACATTTCTTCCCCCGTCCAACTTGAATTTCAAAGAAAACCAAAGCTCCCAGGGCTTCCAGTAACCAACACAAGCTGCTATTCAGCTCAGTCAACAGAATTTTGTAACATGAAGACGTAGGGCAACCAGTACATATCGCAACATTTATAGCACAGAACAGCTCCATTTAAAAAAGAGAGGTAAAACAAAAGTAGTGAACAGAAAACATGTTTTTTAAATTAAATACCATGATAACGTTAGACAAGCAGCATCTTTGTTTACAGTGGGAGTCAATACTTTTTTGGCACCTGCAGTGAGCGAACTCATCCGAAAGATGGCGCCATAGCACAAACAATAACACACCTTTCCTATTACGTTATATGGTGCGCATGTCAGAGTAAAGTATTACGATTTGAGGTGTGATGCATGAACATTCAGGACATATTCTGATCATTTTTTTCAGGGTCTATATACTCAGGAACGTTCTAATCTGAATCACGATCAGATTAAATACATTTTGCCCTTGTACACATGGCTAATGTAGCGACCTGGTTGTTAAAGTTCAGGAGTTTTGTGATTTCAAACTGTGAGTAAGTCTGTGTGTGGGCAGAGTGGCTGCCGAAGGACAGTTCATCTAGTTGTTGTTTTGGCTCTGTTATTTAATAGAAATTTGTCCCATCAACCCCATGTTATGTATGTTTTATATACAGTACTGAATAGCACTTCATATTGTGTTCAAAGTGCACACACCTTTCCGAAAATATGGAATTTGTCGAGGCGGGAACCTGTTATTCATGTTTACATTGTTTCTTATGGAGACATTTGTTTCAATATAGGAATCCTGTTCATGAACAAACTAAGTTCATAAATCTAGGGCTACCAAGAAAACAGTTTGACGATTAATTTAATCTGGGAAGCCACCATTTTTCAGGCCAAGCAAAATGACTTATGTGGGCCTTGCTTTTGAGCAACATCCCTAATTTAAACTCATTTCTAACTGTTTTTGAATGCTCAGTTAGTTTTCTAAGAATTATTTGTCTTTTATTTGATGAAAACCACATTTCTTCCCCCGTTCATCTTGAATTTTAAAGAAAACCAGAGCTCCCAGGGCTTCCAGTAACCAACACAAGGTGCTATTCAGCTCAGCCAACAGAATTTCGTAACATGAAGAGGGAGAGCAACCCGTACATATCGCAACATAAATGCATACTTGCCAACCCTCCCGGATTTTCCGGGAGACTCCCGAAATTCAGCGCCTCTCCCGAAAACCTCCCGGGACAAATTTTCTCCCGAAAATCTCCCGAAATTCAGGCGGACCTGAGTGACGTGTCGACAGCCTGTTTTCACGTCCGCTTTCCCACAATATAAACAGCGTGCCTGCCCAAACACGTTATAACTGTAGAATGATCGAGAGTGCAGTGCACAACTGCACACACAACAAGGAGACGAAGCAGAATGCATCATCAGAGAGGGTGTTCAGCATGATTAGAAAAATAGTGACACAGAATAGAACAAGGATGGACAATTCAACCCTTAAATCAACAATGAGTAGATGAGTGTTATGTGTGTGTATATGTGTAAATAAATGAACACTGAAATTCAAGTATTTCTCTTATGTTTATATATATATATATATATATATATATATATATATATATATATATATATATATATATATATATATATATATATGTGTGTGTGTGTGTATATATATATATATATATATATATATATATATATGTGTGTGTGTGTGTGTCTGTGTGTGTGTGTGTGTGTATATATATACAGTATATATATATATAGAGCTAGAATTCACTGAAAGTCAAGTATTTCTTATATATATATATGAAATACTTGACTTGGTGAATTCTAGCTGTAAATATACTCCTCCCCTCTTAACCACGCCCCCAACCACGCCCCCCACCTCCCGAAATCAGAGGTCTCAAGTTTGGCAGGTATGCATAAATGGCACAGAACAGCTCCATTTCAAGAAAGAGAGGTAAAACAAAAGTAGTGAACAGAAGAAGAAAAAAAAAAAAAAAAAATACCGTGATAACATCGGACAAGCAGAAATGCACAAAGCCATGTTTTTTTTTACAGTAGGAGTCATTACTCGTTTAGCACCTGCAGTGAGTGATGGTTGCGCGGGCTAATAAGAAAACAGTTTCACTATGAATTTCATTTGGGAAGCCACCATTTGTCAAACCGAACAAAATGACTTACCTGGGCCTTGCTTTTGAGCAACATCCCTAATTTAAACGTATTTCTAACTGTTTTTGAATGCTGAGTTAGCTTTCTAAGAATTATTTGTCTTTTATTTGATGAAAACCACATTTATTCCTCCGTCCAACTTGAATTTGAAAGAAAACCAGAGCTCCCAGGGCTTCCAGTAACCAACACAAGGTGCTATTCAGCTCAGCCAACAGAATTTTGTAACATGAAGACGGAGAGCAACCTGTACATATCGCAACATAAATGGCACAGAACAGCTACATTTAAAAAAAGAGAGGTAAAACAAAAGTAGTGAACAGAAGAAAAAAAAAAAAAAAATAAATACTGTGATAACGTCGGACAAGCAGAAATGCACAAAGCCATGTTTTTTTTTTTACAGTAGGAGTCATTACTTGTTTAGCACCTGCAGTGAGTGATGGTTGCGCGGGCTAATATGAAAACAGTTTGACTATGAATTTAATTTGGGAAGCCACCATTTGTCAAGCCAAACAAAATGACTTACCTGGGCCTTGCTTTTGAGCAATATCCCTAAATTAAAATGTATTTCTAACTGTTTTTGAATGCTCAGTTAGTTTTCTAAGAATTATTTGTCTTTTATTTGACGAAAACCACGTTTCTTCCCCCATCCAACTTAAATTTCAAAGAAAACCAGAGCTCCCAGGGCTTCTAGTAACCAACACAAGCTGCTATTCAGCTCAGCCAACAGGCTGTAAATCTCTCAGATCAATAGTTTCTCCCTCGTCTCTCCTCCAGACCCACAAGTAAATAATTCAAATGAGATAGTTAAGCCGCTCGGAATTTAAATTGCTGGGAAAAAAAAAAATATGCGTTGTGGTTCGGATGTTCAATTTACGGGTATGGCGTCTGCGGCTATGAACTCCAAGCAAGCAGATAAAGGAGGGGCGGTTGTCTAGAAATTTGCAGGTTTAAATCAATGCGTGCTCTAGACTGGATTACTTTATTATTACATTAACATCAAACATGCAGAAGGTTCTAGCAACATTACAGGGTTCAGTAAACAACAGCCATAGAAAGAATAATATGTTGAAACATACTAAACTTGCAATATGCACATTATAAATTCCAACAGTGATTGACACACACAGATGAGCAGAGGTCCTGCATGGCTGCCACAGATAAGAGAAATAAGGTCACATGCTAACAGGGGAGAACGAGCAGCGGCGAGGTGAGCGATGGTTGTGACATTTCACAAACTAGGCTAATTCCCCTGAAAATGTGGAAAGGGTAGGCCACGCATTATTGCACCATAGCACTGAAATGATCTCTCGGTTACTATTTATGACCAACCAGATTTAGTTTTTTTTAAAGTTGGAGAGGTTTTGTGTTTACTTTTGTTACTTTGTATTTTATACACGATACATAACAGATTACTGGAATTAAAAAGTGTTTGTTCGATAGTCATGAGGGACTTGTGGGAGGCTGGACGGGTATGATGAAGGATGGAGTTAAGTGGGTCCCCCAGGTTGGGATTGATGGATGGGAAAGTATGTTTGTTGGGTAGGTGAATAGATAGGTATGATGAAATGATGAGAAATTAGATTTGTGTTGTAGTGAAAAAAGTTGGATGAGGTATTGGTGGGTGCCAAGGTTTGTACTATAAAACCCAAAATATATATATAAATATTATATGTTATGTATATTCATATATAACATATGTTCCTTCTTGACTGCACTTAAATTTAGAGTATATGTAGAATATATTTATATTATTTATATATTATATATATAATATATTATATTATTTATATTATTTATTATTATTACTGTGGTGCTGAATTTCCCACAGGGATCAATAAAGTACTTTCTATTCTATTCTATTCTATTCTATTCTAAAACCAGTGAAGTTGGCACGTTGTGTAAATTGTAAACACAAACAGAATACAATGATTTGCAAATCCTTTTCAACTTATATTCAGTTGAATAGACTGCAAAGACAGTATATTTAATGTTCGTACTGAGAAGCTGCATTTTTTATGCCAATCTTAGCTCATTTCGAATTTGATGCCTGCAACATGTTTCAAAAAAAGCTGGTACAAGTGGCAAAAAAGACTGAAAAAGTTGAGGAATGCTCATCAAACACTTATTTGGAACATCCCACAGGTGAACAGGCTAATTGGGAACAGGTCGGTGCCATGATATAAAAACAGCTTGCATGAAATGCTCAGTCATTCACAAACAAGGATGGGGCGAGGGTCACCACTTTGTGAAGAAATGCCTGAGCAAATTGTTGAACAGTTTAAGAACAACATTTCTCAACAAGCTATTGCAAGCAATTTAGAGATTTCACCATCTACAGTCCGTAAATTCATCAAAAGGTTCAGAGAATCTGGAAAAATCACTGCACGTAAGCAGCATGCCGTGACCTTTGATCCCTCAGGCGGTACTGCATCAACAAGTGACATCAGTGTGTAAAGGATATCACCACATGGGCTCAGGAACACTTCAGAAAACCACTGTCAGTAACTACAGTTTGTTGCTACATATGTAAGTGCAAGTTAAAACTCTACTATGCAAAGCCAAAGCCATTGATCAACAACACCCAAAAACGCCGCCGGCTTCGCTGGGCCCGAGCTCATCTAAGATGGACTGATGCAAAGTGGAAAAGTGTTCTGTGGTCTGACGAGTCCACATTTCAAATTGTTGGTAGTATGGGTGTGTATTAGTGCCCAAGGCATGGGTAACTTACACATCTGTGAAGGCACCATTAATGCTGAAAGGTACATACAGGTTTTGGAGCAACATATTTTGCCATCCAAGCAACATCTTTTTCATGGACGCCCCTGCTTATTTCAGCAAGACAATGCCAAGCCACATTTTGCATGTGTTATAACAGCGTGGCTTCGTAGTAAAATAGTGCGGGTACTAGACTGGCCTGCCTGTAGTCCAGACCTGTCTCCCATTGAAAATGTGTGGCGCATTATGAAGCCTAAAATACCCCAACGGAGACCCCGGACTGTTGAACAACTTAAGCTGTACATCAAGCAAGAATTGGAAGTAATTCCACCTGAAAAGTTTCAAAAATTGGTCTCCTCAGTTCCCAAACATTTACTGAGTGTTGTTAAAAGGAAAGGCCATGTAACACAGTGGTAAAAATGCCCCTGTGCCAACTTTTTTGCCATGTGTTGCTGCCATTAAATTCTAAGTTAATGATTATTTGCAATAAAAAATTAAGTTTCTCAGTTCAAACATGAAATATCTTGTCTTTGCAGTCTATTCAATTGAATATAAGTTGAAAAAGATGTGCAAATCATTGTATTCTGTTTTTATTTACCATTTACACAACGTGCCAACTTCACTGGTTTTGGGTTTGGTATGATGAAAGGGAAAGTGGGTTTGTTGTGTATGTAAGATGATAGATAGGTATGGTGGAAGAATAAAAAAGTTCAGTATTTAGACTGGACAAATGGAAAGATGGAGGGATGGACTGGACCGTGTTTATTTTGTAAGGGCGTAACAGTACGGCACAATTATGGTTCAGTGGAATATGTACCTTAGTTTAAAAGACCCAACACGTCTCGAGACCAACATGTTATCTTTATGTATATTTTGCTTAGCGCTGAGACCGCCACACAAATTTTAACATGTTTAATTTTTTTGTCGGGTCCCTGCAGATCACAAGTTTCATGGCGGATGTGTGACGGATTACCTGGTTACTTGTTTGGTGTTAACATGGTCTTTGGCAGGGTACGGTAAATTGCAGAACCGCCATCTACAAACCCTGTTTCCATATGAGTTGGGAAATTGTGTTAGATGTAAATATAAACGGAATACAATGATTTGAAAATCCTTTTCAACCCATATTCAATTGAATGCACTACAAAGACAACATATTTGATGTTCAAACTCATAAACTTTATTTTTTTTTTGCAAATGATAATTAACTTAGAATTTCATGGCTGCAACACGTGCCAAAGTAGTTGGGAAAGGGCATGTTCACCACTGTGTTACATCACCTTTTCTTTTAACAACACTCAATAAACGATTGGGAACTGAGGAAACTAATTGTTGAAGCTTGGAAAGTGGAATTCTTTCCCATTCTTGTTTTATGTAGAGCTTCAGTCGTTCAACAGTTCGGGGTCTCCGCTGTTGTATTTTACGCTTCATAATGCGCCACACATTTTCGATGCCACTTTTTTTTTTACGAAGCCACGCTGTTGTAACACGTGCTGAATGTGGCTTGGCATTGTCTTGCTGAAATAAGCAGGGGCGTCCATGAAAAAGACGTTGCTTGGATGGCAAAATATGTTGCTCCAAAACCTGTATGTAGCTTTCAGGATTAATGGTGCCTTCACAGATGTGTAAGTTACCCATGCCTTGGGCACTAATGCACCCCATACCATCACAGATGCTGGCTTTTGAACTTTGCACCAATCCGGATGGTTCGCTTCCCTTTTGGTCCGGATGACACGATGTTGAATATTTCCAAAAACAATTTGAAATGTGGACTCGTCAGACCACAGAACACTTTTCCACTTTGCATGAGTCCATCTTAGATGATCTCAGGCCCAGAGAAGCCGGCGGCGTTTCTGGATGTTGTTGATAAATGGCTTTCCCTTTTCATAGTAGAGCTTTAACTTGCACTTACAGATGTAGCGACCAACTGTATTTAGTGACAGTGGTTTTCTGAAGTGTTCCTGAGCCCATGTGGTGATATCCTTTAGAGATTGATGTCGGTTTTTGATACAGTGCCGTTTGAGGGATCGAATGTCACGGTCATTCAATGTTGGTTTACGGCCATGCCGCTTACGTGGAGTGATTTCTCCAGATTCTCTGAACCTTTTGATGATATTATGGACCGTAGATGGTGAAATCCCTAAATTTCTTGCAATTGCACTTTGAGAAACGTTGTTCTTAAACTGTTTGACTATTTGCTCACGCAGTTGTGGACAAAGGGGTGTACCTCGCCCCATCCTTTCTTGTGAAAGACTGAGCATTTTTTGGGAAGCTGTTTTTATACCCAATCATGGCACCCACCTGTTCCCAATTAGCCTGCACACCTGTGGGATGTTCCAAATAAGTGTTTGATGAGCATTCCTCAACTTTATCAGTATTTATTGCAACATTTCCCAACTTCTTTGTCACGTGTTGCTGGCATCAAATTCTAAAGTTTAATGATTATTTGCAACAACAAAAAAATGTTTATCAGTTTGAACATCAAATATGTTGTCTTTGTAGCATATTCAACTGAATATGGGTTGAAAATGATTTGCAAATCATTGTATTCCGTTTATATTTACATGTAACACAATTTCCCAACTCATATGGAAACGGGGTTTGTACATAGAACATGTGATTTTGTAAGGTTTTCAAGTACTGTATTTGAGTTTTTCCTCATAATTACAGTATTGTGCTTAGATTTGCAGCCGTGACTTTTGCATTGTTTTATAGATAAACTATCTACTGATTGGTAGTCTCACGCGACCGCCGGTCCATGTATCCAGGTCTATTCTAGTCTCCAGTCATGTAAGTAACGTAACAAGCGTGTGACTCTTTTCACGGACAACCCTGGCTCTCGTGTCTTTGTAAAGACAGAAACCGTCAGCTGATTTCTACACTCGATTAACCTAAAGATTCACAGCTGAATATAATCAATTAACTGGCGTAGACCTTTCAAACCGTTAACAACCCTAGAACCCATGTACTTTACCCTTGCATCCTTAATATGTATTGTTGTAGTATTAAATATCCTTTGTCACTGTCAGTGGGAATACAACACGAGTTCGAGGCCTTTGCAGAAAAGTCTCTGTGGCGGAAAGCGTGGGACATCGCCGTGTGGAGAGCTTCCCGGGGCCAGCGTTTGCGGGATTCCCTCGGTTTAACCCCACGCACTTCCTGTCCCGGCAAGGAAGCGTGACATGCTCACCAACTCCCTTGGCAGGATACACCAGGCGGCTGTGCTTTATGAGTCAGGCCGCGATCTGCAGCCAAACCCTGCATAACACGACTCTTGTCCAATAGAGTCAAAGGGGAAATTTAAATGCTCCAAGAAAGACAAAAAAACTGCATATAAAACACTGTGCTGATCCAAAAATGCTTAAACTTCAAAGGTCATCGAGCAATACTTCCGAAATTGTTTTTAAATAAGTAAAAAAAAAAAAAAAAAAAAAGGAAATTAGGGAGAATCCCTAGAACTAATGGCAGACCATTTAGTTCATTTGCTTTCCTTTTTATTTGGATTTACTTCAATTCAGGTTGTTTTCATGAGTATTTTGCTTATAAAATAAGCCCATATCAACCATGTTACAATACCCATACACGGACACATAAGTAGCGTATTTTTCGGAGTATAAGTCGCACCAGAGTATAAGTCGCACCTGCCGAAAATGCATAACAAAGAAGGAAAAAAACATATATAAGTCGCATTTTTTGGGGAAATTTATTTGATAAAACCCAACACCCAGAATAGACATTTGAAAGGCAATTTAAAATAAATAAAGAATATTGAACAATAATAAGAGATAGGAATAAGTGTACATTATATGAGGCATAAATAACCAACTGAGAAGGTGCCTGGTATGTTAACGTAACATATTATGGTAAGAGTCATTCAAATAACTATAACATATAGAACATGCTAGACGTTTACCAAACAATCTGTCACTCCTAATCGCTAAATCCCATGAAATCTTATACGTCTAGTCTCTTACGTGAATGAGCTAAATAATATTAGTTGATATTTTACGGTAATGTGTTAAAGTGGAACATTATCACAATTTCAGAAGGGTTAAAACCATTAAAAATCAGTTCCCAGTGGCTTATTTTATTTTTCGAAGTTTTTTTCAAAATTTTACCCATCACGCAATATCCCTAAAAAAAGCTTCAAAGTGCCTGATTTTAACCATCGTTATATACACCCGTCCATTTTCCTGTGACGTCACACAGTGATGCCAATACAAACAAACATGGCGGATAGAACAGCAAGATATAGCGACATTAGCTCGGATTCAGACTCGGATTTCAGCGGCTTAAGCGATTCAACAGATTACGAATGTATTGAAACGGATGGTTGTAGTGTGGAGGCAGGTAGCGAAAACGAAATTGAAGAAGAAACTGAAGCTATTGAGCCATATCGGTTTGAACCGTATGCAAGCGAAACCGACGAAAACGACACGACAGCCAGCGACACGGGAGAAAGCGAGGACGAATTCGGCGATCGCCTTCTAACCAACGATTGGTATGTGTTTGTTTGGCATTAAAGGAAACTAACAACTATGAACTAGGTTTACAGCATATGAAATACATTTGGCAACAACATGCACTTTGAGAGTGCAGACAGCCCATTTCAGGCGCGCTAGAAACATATATTTTTCCACGATTTCAGCACTCAGGTTAACCATACCTAAATAGACACAAAATACTGCATTACACAAGACTACTCGAATGATTGAAAAAAATAAATGTTTTTAAGCTAAATTATTGGTAAACACAGTTTATGTATAATAATTTACGTAAAACCGCGAGTAATGAATAAAGTTTTCATCAATTAATATAATCTGTAGACATACCCTCATTCGTTCTCTTTTCTTGAAAGCTTATCTGTCCAGTTTTGGAGTTGATGTCAGCAGGCCAGGGAAGCTAGGGTCTTTATCGTTGGAAATGCATCTGCTTTGAGTGTCGCAGGATATCCACACATTCTTGCCATCTCTGTCGTAGCATAGCTTTCGTCGGTAAAGTGTGCGGAACAAACGACTGACCATTTCGTCGGCTTTCCCCACACCCTCGTATTTTGAACAAATTTAATCCAATTTTTTGCCACTTTCGCATCTTTGGGCCACTGGTGCAACTTGAATCCGTCTCCCTGTTCGTGTTGTTACACCCTCCGACAACACACCGACGAAAGTGAGAAAATGGCGGATTGCTTCCCGATGTGACGTCATCGCTCCGAGAGCGAATAATAGAAAGGTGTTTAATTTGCCAAAATTCACCCAATTAGAGTTCGGAAATCGGTTAAAAAAATATATGGTCTTTTTTCTGCAACATCAAGGTATATATTGACGCTTACATAGGTCTGGTGATAATGTTCCCCTTTAATAATTTCACACATAAGTTGCTCCTGAGTATAAGTCGCACCCCCGGCCAAACTATGTAAAAAACTGACTTATTGTCAGGTTTGTCACTGACGGTTTAGTTATGTTTTGAGTTTTTCCTCTGTGTGTGTGTGTAGTATTTCCTGTCAGCGCTCTTGTTTTGGTTCTGTTTCCTGTTTCTCCCTGAGTGCTGTGTCCCCTCAGCTGTGGCTGATTGGCACCTGGCCACACCTGGTGTCAATCAGCCAGCTGCTATTTATACCTGCCCTACCCTCCAGTCACTGCTGGATCATTGTCATCACTACCTGATTGTCATTGCCAATGTCATTATAGTGTCTACCTGTCCTTGTCGCTGTCGTCATAGCGGTAAGCTGTTCCTTATAGCTATTTACGGTTGGTCTCTCCTAGCTTTTTGTTTTCCTGTTAGCCAGATCCTGTTAGCCGTTTGCTATTTCCAGTTTTTCTGTTTTCTGGTTCCTGTTTCCATTTTGCCTGTTCCTAGTTTGTGTTTTTACTTTATTTTGAACATTAAATCATGTTTTCCCGTATAACGCCTTCCGCCTTCTCTGCATCTTGGGGTTCGCGTCCTACAAACTCTGACACTTATAGTCCCAAGACTACGGTAGTTTTGATACTGTTGCAGTAAATATGGATAGCTAGATTTATAGGTTTGAAGAAAAACAATAAAAAATAGATTTTTCAAAAATGCATTAAGTACAAAACAATGCACACAAATGCTAAGGAATTGGCATATGCACAGTACAAGTATTAAAGTGAAAAAAAAAAAAAACAACCTCTTCCAATGCATCGTTTAGAAAAATACACTAACATGCACAAATATACACGGGGCATGTTTTTTTAAAAATAATAATTCCCAAAGAATTGTAAAAAATCCTACTAAATTCAATTAGTTTTACCAAACAGTAAGTAGGTAAGCATTAGTCTTGCAGCCCTTTGAGACACTCGTGATTTAGGGCTGTATAAGTTAACATTGATTGAGTCTTGGTAATTATATTACTGTACTTTCTCGTATAAAAAAAGCTTATTTTCTACATTTCAAAAATGTGCTAGAAATGCACATAAATGACAATATAGCCTACATGTACAAAACATTTAGAAAATGCACAAAACAAAAAACAGAAACCAGTTTCAAGCATTTTATACCTCAACTTCACCATGATGATAGCAATTTAACAATTGTATTACTACTTTCTGTCACCCATTACAATAACTTTTAGGGAACTAAATATTGTAGCAGTTTTAGCCTTGGTTTCAATGGATGTATTCAAAGCACCTAAAGACACATGACACATTATGGCTTTCTGTTTTTGTTCTCTATAAAACCAACCTCAATATAACGGTCCTCATATGTTCTAATCGGATCCCTTTTTGGCCTTTGCACCTGATAATGAAGTGGGTGGACTTCAATATTTGGCCATTGTGTTATTTACAGTAGCAGCAAGAGTTGCACACTTAGTTATGTTACCTGGTGCGTTACATTTTCTATATGTTATACATTTTAAATTCACTAACCCCGGCAAAAGGGTTCATAGTCATAGTTACCGTATTTTTCGGACTTTAAAGGCACACTTAAAATCCTTTAAATTTCTCAAAACTCGACAGTGCGCCTTATAACCCGGTAGGCCTAATGTACGGAATAATTTTGGTTGTGCTTACCGACCTCAAAGCTATTTTATTTGGTACATGGTGAAATGAGAAGTGTGACCAGTAGATGGCAGTCACACACAATAGATATGTGTAGACTGCAATATGACTCAAGTAAACAACACCAAAATTGTATATGTTCCATTGAGAATATAGAACATTACACACGGCGCTCAAAAATCTATCAAAACGTTTTTTGTACGACTTTGGTAAGCTATGAAGCCACACCGCTTGATGGATTGTACTGTGCTTTAACATACGAGGATTATTATGGTGTGTGTATAAGGTAAGACATATCTGGCGTTTTGTTTCGCAATATTATGCAAAAGCAACTTTTCTTACCTTCTGGTACCTGCTGATCTGTATTTGGGATCTGCATAAGTCCTGAAAAATTGCGACTTGAAGAAAACGGCTTGAAGATGATCTGTAAAACATAATCCATGCAACTCTTTCACCAAATAACCACCATCACATGTTATGTAGACCACAAGGAAGTGTTTTCCATTTAGAAAAAAATAATATGACTCCTTTTAATGCGCCCTATAATCTGGTCCGCCTTATATATGAAAAAGATCAAAAATAGACCATTTATCGGCGGTGCACCTTATAATCCGGTTCGCCCTATGGTCCGGAAAATGGGTTAATACGTTTTAAATTCACTAACCCTGGCAAAAGGGTTCCTATTCATAGTTATGTCCTTGTTAAAGCTATATACATACAGTAGGCTACTACTTATTTAATTTATCGCAAGAAAAATATTTGCGGACCCCCAACCTATGGCTCGTGGACCCATGGTGATTGCTAGGGCTGGGAATCAAAAACTGGTTCAGAACTGGTACTAAAAGTATAAATTCCTTGGAATTGCTTGCCTTTTTTTTTTTTTCAAACCTTTCCTGTAACGATTGTTGCGGGTGGGAATGATGTCATCAAGCAACGTGCTTAGTGATGTCAGACAGTCACGGAAACACTCCAAAGTTTGGCTATATTTCACAATAAAAGATAACTGCAAGGCTGATATTTCATCAAAAGGAGGACATACAAACAATATGCTGAAACCTTTAAACACACATAATGCTATAACTATTAATGAATGTCGTGTTTTTGAACCAATTCGATATCATCCCGGCACCAGTATCGCTAGCACGTCATATGAATATAACAGGTACTAACACTGCCTATCATTTTAGCGCTTTTATTTGTTAAATTGAAACAAATGCCTTCTCATTTAAATGAGCATGACGAGGGACAGATTCTGACTGGCTCCGAGGCGGCCAGTGAGTTTTCGCTCCATTTCAGGTCTGCCGCTAAACAAATGTCACTGAGCAGTGACTAAGTTTGTGGTCAAAAGGTTGCACCAATTTGCCACAGTAGACGCTCCTTTTTTCAGTATTTTCAATTGTAGTCAGAGAAAAGTTACGTGTTTTCCTCCCACCAGATTTTCAAAGTCATTTCCATTATACAGGTGAAACTCTGAAAATGTGAATAGCGTGCAAAAGTCCATTCATGTCAGCAATTCAACTTCAAATGTGAAACTAATATGTGATATTAACTCATTACATGCAAAGTGGGATATGTCAAGTCTTTATTTGTTATAATTTTGATGGACATGGCTTACGGATTTTGAAACCTCACCTTTTCTGAGGTTTTTAATTTGAGGTTTTCATAAGCTGTAAGCTATAATCATCACCATTATAATAAATAAAGGCTTGACATATCTCACTTTGCATGTAATAAATTAATATCACATGTTAGTAAATGTTTCACTTTTGTTTAAATTTCACGTTTGGTTTTGTTAAATTCTACAGATTAATAATAATTTCTTATAAATATATATAATATATATATATAAATATTTTTTTTTTTTTCTGTGCTACGTACGTGCCTATTAAGACCTCACTGTAGGCTTTGTAAGGCCATGTTACCTCTAAACTAAACACAATTGATACTTGTCCACCTTTTTGTTGTTTTTTTTAAATAAAAATTGGTAGGAGAACGGATTAAAAGAATTAATAGAATTTAAAAAAGAATCGGAACTGGAAAAATCTTATCAATTCCCATCCGCAGTGATCTCTGCACCTCAGTTTGAGAATCCCTCTTGTAAATAACAATGAAAATAATGTATCTGCAACTTTTGCGATGTATTGTTTTTTTTTATGTTATTAACCCCTCTAAAAAAATTACAAAAGACAAATGGAAAAAAAGAATTCAGTATTTAAATTTTTTCCTCAAATTTTCTGTAAATAAGAGCATCCTTCATTACTGATTATTTCATATTAATATAGCACTATTAACAAACAAACTGTTTCCAGAAGGCAATAAAGAATACTTCAATTAAAAACATTTAAAATTGCAATACATCATTTAATATGAATCAATTACAAAAAAACACCAAAATATTATGGGGTAGTTTCAAATATCATTATATACAGTACCGTATTTTCCGGACCATAGGGCGCACCTATGGAAGATTCTAGACTCTAGTGCATTTGATGAGTTAAGGCGCACTGCCGATGAACGGTCTATTTTCAATCTTTTTTCATATATAAGGCGCGTCGGATTATAGGGCGCATTAAAGGGGTCATATTATTATTATTTTTATTCTAAATGTAAAACACTTCCTTGTGGTCTACATAACATGTATTGGTGGTTCTTTGGTCAAAATGTTGCATAGATTATGTTTTACAGATCATCTTCAAGCCGCTTTCTGACAGTCGCTTCAGGATGCGCCGTTTTGTGGGCGGTCTTATTCACCTTCGACAGCGTCTTCTCCCCGTCATCTTTGTTGTAGCGGTGTAGAGTGCAAGGACGGGTGTGGAAGAAGTGTCAAAAGATGGAGCAAACTGTTTTAATGACATTCAGACTTTACTTCAATCAATAATATCTCCTCATCCGGAAACAACAACAAGGCCCGAAATGTGTCCCATGAAAAACCGTCCGACCGGAACTCTCTAATAACTAAAGTTCCTTGGGTGAATTATGTAAACTCACTACACCGGTATGTTTTAGCGCTTTTATGGCGAGTTTACTGACAGATATAAGTAAGAACTTTACACTACTTTATATTAGAAATGGCAACAGCAGAGGATGAATGTCCCATAACAAGAAGATAGAGAAAAAAAAGAAGCTTATCGACTACGGTGTTTGCACGAACTACAAAGGCGAACGGGCGCAATTTTTGAGGATTTATGCATATCTTAAATACAGATCAGCAGGTACCAGGAGGTAAGAAAAGTTGCTTTTGCATAATATTGCGAAACAAAACGCCAGATATTGTCTTACCTTATACACACACCATAATAATACTGGTATGTTGAATGTGCCGACAATCCATCAAGCGGTGCGGCTTCATAGCTTCCCAAAGTCGTACTAAAACATTTTGATAGATTTATAAGCGCCGTGTGTAGTGTTCTATATTTTCAATGGAACATATAAAATGTTGGTGTTGTTAACTTGAGTCATATCACCATCATATTGCAGTCTACATGTCTCTCTAATGTTTGACTGCCATATACTGGCCGCACTTGTCATTACACCATGTACCAAATAGAATAGCTTCGAGGTCGGTAAGCAAAATCAGAATGATTCCGAAGTGGGTGGACTTCAATTCCACCCACTATGCTACCTTTCTTTCTGCATTCAGAAAGAAAGGTAGCATAGGTCGTTTGTAAGAAGATGACACTTGTTAAAAGTCGCATCAAACTATGTACACGTTTAAAAAATATCAAAAAGTTGTATTGAAAGACAGGTGTAAGAAAAGAGGCGCACTATCGAGTTTTGATAAAAAAAATTAAAAAATTAAAGTGTTCCTTATAGTCTGGAAAATACGGTATATTAGCATTATTATTGTACCACAGGAGGGAAATTAAAATCACAAGGTTTTTATGGCCGCAAGTAAAAATCCTAGCATTAGCACAAAACAAGTCTGCTCTCTATAAGCTGCATTCTATTTTGTCTTTGGCATCAGATGTGATGGAGGGTCATCACGAGCGGCCTTAGGCCGACGACCTTAATATTGGCTCAGACTGCCGCACGTCTGCCTTGATGATGATGATGATGATCCAAGCAATGGTGCACCGGGGTCAATGAGTGTCTGCCAAGGTTGAACATCGGGTGGCGGGTTAGTTGTGATGGTGGCGGCAATGAGGGTGAGTTGGGGGGGGGATCAATACATAATATCTTACAAATTGACTTCGACCTGGATCGACCCGTAGGGGGTGTGTGTCCGGCTGAGAATTGTGGACGAGTACACAGTAAATTCTACTGATCAGTGCGGGGATGGGGAGGGGGGTTTAGAGGAGGTTGAAGGCGAAGGGTGGGGCACATTAGGAGAGAGAAGAGCTGCCCTTAGAGGGGGGGGGGGTCTCCAATCTTCAATTGGCTGCTTCTTGCTAACCCGAGTCTCCATTTTGGACAACAAAGTGTCTCCTTGACATAGTAAGGAAAAAACCAGACACCCTTGTTCTCCTGCATTCCAGCTGATTCCATTTCACTGCTTCCCATTAGCAACTTATAAACAAAAGCAGGTACCAATACGTACTATAGTTGTATGGTATACCGGTATTAGTATAGTACCGCGATACTAATGAATCATATTCAGTACTATACCGCCTCTAAAACGTACCGATCCTCCACCCAACACCCAACATTTAGGCATCATCTGCAGGACGATGCCTAAATCAGTCATCATTACATTTTAGAGCGTTTCTTTTATTCATTGCAACATTTTTGTCTTTTTTTAGGATCCATATGCAGGGTCTTACAGGGTCACTAAGTTTTTAAGGTTGCAGATTCTTCCCCGTCGTCGTCACGTTGTGTCATTGCTGGTTTACGAGCAGAGGAGCATGTTCGGCAGCGCACAATCACAGAGTACTTACAAGCAGACACAGTGTGTAGACAGAAAAGGGAGAACGGACACATTTTAGCTTAAAAACTAACAATGAAGGTGAAGTTATAACACTGAAACGCCCTCAGGGAAAGGTACTTTAAAATATAAGATAAAGTCCATCGGCAGTCGGCAGTGTTGTAGCTACCGTATTTTTCGGACTATAAGTCGCAGTTTTTTTCATAGTTTGGCCGTGGGTGTGACTTATACTCAGGAGCAACTTATGTGTGAAATTATTAACACATTACCGTAAAATATCAAATAATATTATTTAGCTCATTCACGTAAGAGACTAGACGTATAAGATTTCATAGGATTTAGCGATTAGGAGTGACAGATTGTTTGGTAAACGTATAGCCTGTTCTATATTAGGGATATCCGATAATGGCTTTTTGCCGATATCCGATATTCCGTTATTGTCCAACTCTTTAATTACCGATACCGATATCAACCGATATATACAGTCGTGGAATTAACACATTATTATGCCTAATTTGGACAACCAGGTATGGTGAAGAAAAGGTACTTTTTTTTTTTTAATTAATAAAATAAGATAAATAAATTAAAAACATTTTTTTGAATAAAAAAGAAAGTAAAACAATATAAAAACAGTTACATAGAAACTAGTAATTAATGAACATGAGTAAAATTAACTGTTAAAGGTTAGTACTATTAGTGGACCAGCAGCACGCACAATCATGTGTGCTTACGGACTGTATCCCTTGCAGACTGTATTGATATATATTGATATATAATGTAGGAACCAGAATATTAACAGAAAGAAACAACAATTTTGTGCGAATGAGTGTCAATGGGGGAGGGAGGTTTTTTGGGTTGGTGCACTAATTGTAAGTGTATCTTGTGATTTTTTTTATGCTGATTTAATTAAAACAAAAAAAAAAAAAAACAATACCGATAATATAAAAACAAGATACCGATAATCATCTCTATTCTATATGTTATAGTTATTTGAATGACTCTTACCATAATATGTTACGTTAACATACCAGGCACGTTCTCAGTTGGTTATTTATGCCTCATATAACGTACACTTATTCAGCCTGTTGTTCACTATTCTTTATTTATTTTAAATTGCCTTTCAAATGTCTATTCTTGGTGTTGGGTTTTATCAAATACATTTTCCCAAAAAATGCGACTTATACTCGAGTGCGACTTATATATGTTTTTTTTCCCTTCTTTATTATGCATTTTCGGCAGGTGCGACTTATACTCCGAAAAATACGGTACTTCTAAATCACTAATCCTCGCCTCTATGGCGACAAATAAAGTAAGTTTCTTACAAGTATCATCGCTGCAGGACGAGGAATAGCTAAACATGCTTCACTACACACCGTAGCTCACCGGCGTCACAATGTAAACCTAACGCCATTGGTGGATCTACACCTGACATCCACTGTAATGATACCAAGTACAAGAGCATATCTAGTCGATGCCATTATGATAACATCGCTATTTTTTGGCATCACAACATCTTTTGTTTTTAAAAAAATGTATATTATGTTTATAAACTCAGTAAATACGTCCCTGGACACATGAGGACTTTGAATATGACCAATGTATGATCCTGTAACGACTTGGTATGGGATTGATACCCAAATCTGTGGTATCATCCAAAACTAATGTAAAGTATCCAAACAACAGAAGATTAAGTGATTATTACATTTTAACAGAAGTGTAGATAGAACATGTTAAAAGAGAAAGTAAGCAGATATTAACAGGAAATGAACAAGTAGATTGATCATTCATTTTCTACTACTTGTCCTTAATGTTGACAAAATATTAGAATGATAAATGACACAATATGTTACTGCATATGTCAGCATACTAAATTAGGATCCTTTGTTTGTTTACTTACTAATAAAGGACACGTTGTCTTGTATGTTCACTATTTTATTTAAGGACAAACTTGCAATAAGAAACATGTCTAAATGTACCCTAAGATTTTTTGTTAAAATAAAGCCAATAATGCCATTTTTATAGTCCCCTTTATTTAGAAAAGTATGGAAACACATTTTTGTACCGGTACCAAAATATTGGTATCGGGACAACACTTATTAGACACAGGGTTACCGTATGGATCATGTAGACCAGTGGTTCTTAACCTTGTTGGAGGTACCGAACCCCACCATTTCATATGCGCATTCACCGAACCCTTCTTTAGTGAAAAATAAAATGTTGTTTTTCAAATTCAAGACAGTTATATGTTTTTGGTAACACTTTAGTATGGGGAACATATTCTAAGTAACAAAGACTTAATTTAGAGTTATTTGGTTAGGGTTAGGGGGTTATGGCCAGGGTTAGAGGATTTGGGTTCTAATAAGGCCATGCCAAATAAGGCATTAATAAGTACTTAATAATGACTAGTTAAGAGCCAATATGTTACTAATTTGCATGTTAATAAGCAACTAATTAATGGTGAATATGTTCCCCATACTAAAATGTTGCCATGTTTTTTACTGGTGCACAAAATGAACCGTGCATGAACATCACCTTGTTCAAATAACAAAACCAACACAGTGCATAAACTCACAACAAATTACACACCTGCAAATCAGTTTGACTTCTGCTGTTCCGTAATACGCCGATAGGGAGAAGTTTTTATTTACACGATGAGTCGGGTGTGTCTTGACATCCGCCGAATACCTGAGCCCGACTCACCGAACCCCTAGGGTTCCATCGAACCCAGGTTAAGAACCACTGATGTAGACCAATCACTTTTTTCAAGATACACAGCTTGAAATGACAAAAATAAACACACATCTTCAGGTTAGCTTACCATATTGCTGCAGTGTTATAGCCCACTGTCTCCACTTTGCTGCAGCGCTCCTATTCATTTTGTTTTTCATTGTCTTACTGTTCTTGAGCAAAATCCACCTCAGCCACACTTACTTGCCAACCCTCCCTAATTTTCCAGGAGACTCCCGAAATTCAGCGCCTCTTCCGAAAACCTCCCGGGACAAATATCCTCCCGAAAATCTCCCGATTTTCAGCCGGAGCTGGAGGCCACACCCCCTCCAGCTCCACGTGGACTTGAGTGAGGACAGCCTTTTTTCACGTCCGCTTTCCCACGATATAAACAGCGTGCCTGCCCAATCACGTTATTCCATACGAGGCGTCCGGCATACCGCCGATGAGCATGGTGCGGATGGAGAAGATCTTCTCGGCGTCCGTGTTGGCGCACGCGTTGCCAAAGCCGGCGCTGGTCAGGCTGCTGAGGGTGAAGTAGATGGCGGCGATGTACGAGCTGCGCACCGACGGGCCGCCGACCGTGTTGTTGACGTAGGGCATCTCCAGGCGTTTGCCCAGCTCATGGAGCCATCCTTGGGGAAGAGACGGGAGGACAACAAGTGAAGTGAAGTGAATTATATTTATATAGCGCTTTTCTCTAGTGACTCAAAGCGCTTTTACATAGTGAAACCCAATATCTAAGTTACATTTAAATCAGTGTGGGTGGCACTGGGAGCAGGTGGGTAAAGTGTCTTGCCCAAGGACACAACGGCAGTGACTAGGATGGCGGAAGCGGGGATCAAACCTGGAACCCTCAAGTAGCTGGCACGGCCACTCTACCAACTGAGCTATACCGGGGCTCGGTTGGTAGAGTGGCCGTTCTTGTGACAAGAACTAAATCATCCAGACTAGAGATAAATTGTATTATTATGTTTACCTTACCTAAAAATAAATATATTTATTAATTAAAAAAAAAAAAAATATATATATATATATTTACTATATTTAGCTAAAAACATCAAAATTAATTGTATTTTTTCTGACTCCTTATTACCTCCAGCCATAGAATTATACATTAAAATAAACATATTTGAAATAATTAATTTTAAATGATCATAGTAATTCATTTAAAATGACCCTATTTAATTATTAAAATAATTGCTTGTTTATCAACAACTTTTAGTATTTTATTCATTACATTTTGAAGCTCTCAGAAGCCAAGTTATGTTATATTCCTTAAGATTTATTTATGCAAGTTTGAAGTATCAATTATCTAAACACAGTTTTGTTTGCATATTTTCAGGATATATATATATATATATATATATATATACATATATATATATATATATATATATATATATATATATATATATATATATATATATATACGTCCAAAACTGTGTTTAGATAATTGATACTTCAAACATGCATAAATAAATCTTAAGGAATATAACATAACTTGGTGGGGGGTGGGGGCGTGGTTGTGGGCGGGGCACGGGGGGCGTGGTTAAGAGGGGAGGAGTATATTTACAGCTAGAATTCACTAAGTCAAGTATTTCATATATATATATATATATATATATATATATATATATGAAATACTTGACTTAGTGACTTAGTATATTTACAGCTAGAATTCACTAAGTCAAGTATTTCATATATATATATATATATATATATATATATATACTTATACTTAGTGAATTCTAGCTGTAAATATACTCCTCCCCTCTTAACCACTACTAAGTCAAGTATTTCATATATATATATATATATATATATATATATATATGAAATACTTGACTTAGTGAATTCTAGCTGTAAATATACTCCTCCCCTCTTAACCACGCCCCCCGTGCCCCGCCCACAACCACGCCCCCACCCCCCACCAAGTTATGTTATATTCCTTAAGATTTATTTATGCAAGTTTGAAGTATCAATTATCTAAACACAGTTTTGGATGTATATATATATATATATATATATATATATATATATTTACTTTTACACTTTGCATCAGTCGATCTTAGATGAGCTCGGGCCCAGCGAAGCCGGCGGCGTTTCTGGGTGTTGTTGAAAAATGGCTTTGGCTTTGCATAGTAGAGTTTTAACTTGCACTTACAGATGTAGCGACAAACCGAAGTTTCCGAAGTGTTCCTGAGCCCATGTGGTGATATCCTTTACACACCAATGTCGCTTTTTGATGCAGTACCGCCTGAGGGATCGAAGGTCACAGGCATTCAATGTTGGTTTTCAGCCTTGCTGCTCACGTGCAGTGATTTCTTCAGCTTCTCTGAACCTTTTGATGATATTACGGACCGTAGATGGTGAAATCCCTAAATTCCTTGCAATAGCTGGTTGAGAAATGTTCTTAAACAATTTGCTCAAGCATTTGTTTACAAAGTGGTGACCCTCAACCCATCCTTGTTTGTGACTGACTGAGCATTCCATGAAAGCTGCTTTTATACCCAATCATGGCACCCACCTGTTCCCAATTAGCCGGCTAACCTGTGGGATGTTCCAAATAAGTGTTTGATGAGCATTCCTCAAGTATCTGTCTTTTTTTGCCCCTTGTGCCAGCTTTTTTTTAAACATGTTGCAGGCATACAATTCCGAATGAGCTAATATTTGCAAAGAAATAACGTTTTCCAGTTTGAACGTTAAGTATCTTGTCTTTGCAGTCTATTCAATTGAATATAGGTTGAAAATAATTTTCAAATCATTGTATTCTGTTTTTATGTACCATTTACACAACGTGACAACTTCACTGGTTTTGGGTTTTTGTAGAAGGTTTAGAGTTAATATATTCACACAATAAACTACAAATGTTCACACATATAGAAATGACACAACATTCACACACCAAACATTGTGTGTGTGTGTGTATATATATATATATATATATATATATATATGAAATACTTGACTTGGTGAATTCTAGCTGTACTAAACTCCTCCCCTCTTAACCACGCCCCGTGCCCCGCCTACAACCACGCCCCCACACCCCACCGCCCACTTCCCGAAATCGGAGGTCTCAAGGTTGGCAAGTATGCAGCCACATGCTAGGAAGTATAAACATTTTGTCTCTTGAATAAAATGTGTCTCCTTTACTGTGGCCTACAATGCTGATAAGTCAATACAGGAGACCCTCCATTTTTCTCATGCATTGCTGTTGTTCCTTAGCATGATGCGTTCGAAGTGCCCTGGATTTTTCAGTCTTCTCCGTCTCACCTTCACTTGCATGATGTCACGCATGTTGTCTGGCTTTGTAGCGAAGCAAAGGTCGAGGGGCAACGTGAAAAACAATCTGCGCAGCGGAAAGGCTCCCGCTCGATTGGACAAACCTCTCCTATCTGCCTCGGCTTGGGTGACACGGGGGCCAACGAGCGGGTGTCATTTACATGGGAGGCTCGGAGCACCGCCAGCTCGCCGAGGTGAAGGCCACATTTTATGTGAGTCCGTCTAATTGACATGTTGGGATCGATGGTGCAACACAAAGCCTTTTTACACAACCCATCCAACATACTGGGGGGGTCCAGGGCTCAGGGACCCGACATCAAAAAGTGGATATTTCGTCAGAAAGGTTATATTTCTTTAAAACTGTGTTTACTTAAGTGCAAATTAAACACATCGACTTTCACACTGCAATGCCAAATACCTTTCATTATTCTGCCCTCGCTACTTGTTTCCAGCGCGTGCAGCTAGTTAACAGTATGCATAAAAAGAAGTTCCGGTTTTTGTTGAGAATTGATCTTACTTCTTTTGAATCATTTTCCTTCCTTAGTTTTATTTCTTTGCACTTCTTCCTTCATTTGGGTGTGTAAGACTGAACATATGAAATAAACAAAACAAAACTATAACGTCCATTGTGTACACTGCAAAAACTGAAATCTAAGTAAGATGAAATATCTCAAATAAGGGTGATATTAGCTTATTTTCTGTCTGATAAGATAATTCTTCTCACTAAGTAGATTTTATGTTAGAGTGTTTTACTTGTTTTAAGTGTTTTGGTCTTAAATAGGGATGTCCGATAATGGCTTTTTGCCGATATCCGACATTCCGATATTGTCCAACTCTTTAATTACCGATACTGATATCAACCAATACCGATATCAACCGATATATACCGTTGTGGAATTAACACATTATTTTGCCTAATTTGGACAACCAGGTATGGTGAAGATAAGGTACTTTAAAAAAAAAAAATTAATAAAATAAGATAAATAAATTAAAAACATTTTCTTAAATAAAAAAGAAAGTAAAACAATATAAAAACAGTTACATAGAAACTAGTAATTAATGAAAATTAGTAAAATTAACTGTTAAAGGTTAGTACTATTAATGGACCAGCAGCACGCACAATCATGTGTGCTTACGGACTGTATCCCTTGCAGACTGTATTGATATATATTGATATATAATGTAGGAACCAGAATATTAAGACATGGGTCAAAACCGACCCGTTAACATAAGAGACGGCAACAGAAATCTAACACAAGAGGAAGGTTAAGTACATAACTCCACGTGTTCATTCATAGTTTTGATGCCTTCAGTGGCAATCTACAATGTAAATAGTCATGAAAATAAAGAACACATTGAATGAGAAGGTGTGTCTAAACTTTTGGACTGCACTGTATATTTTGAACATGTTATTTAGACACTCGTTAGAAATAACTACCGACAACACGAAAGACTTGTGGAAAAATCTGTTATTCGTTAGACCTGTGTGCTGCTTCTGGTGACAATTATTAGCATAGAACAGGCCTGGGCAATTATTTTGACTCGGGGGCCACATTTAGAGAAACAAATGTGCCTGGGGGCCGGTATATCTATTTTTAGGAACACTAATACAAAACTTCACAATAATGTCTGATTGAATGCTAAAAACATTATGACAGACCGCCTTAAAAAACTTAATGGAATTTTAAATGTTTCTATGAACGATAAAACACTGAATATTGACAAAATATGAATGTCACACCCCCTTTCGATCGACATACTTTACAATCGAGTGAAACGCAACAAAAATGCAACAAACTGTGAAATATGAACGCGAAGGGTACAAAATAAACCCACCTACAATCTGATATATCACTAAGCTTTACAACTTTGTTGTGAAAATCTCCTTCCGCGTCTGTGGAAACGCTTCCCGCCCACACTGCTTGGTGCCTCGTCTGAGCTGCTGTGACGTAGATTACCATAGTAACTAATTAGATGACCATAGTAACTATTTAGATGACCATATTAACTAATTAGATTACCATAGTAACTGGTATATCATCCAAAAGCGCAGATTCCAACCATTGAAATACTTTGTATAGTTCAAGACTTACGGTCATTAGAAAACATCACTGCACATCATAATGGCAGCTACACTTTACATCTTAAAGATCTAAAAAAAATATTTGGGAATGTCCGGCGGGCCAGATTGAAAAGCTCAACGGGCTGCATGTGGCCCCCGGGCCTTAATTTGCCCAGGTCTGGCATAGAACATTCTTGCTCTACCCACAATCCTACAAACATTATTTAAACGAGCTGAAATGATCACAATCGCCCCCTAGTGAATGTAAAACACACAGCTTTGGCCTGTGGCCAAATGCATCTAATTTTTTTGGGGAGATCTGACTAATTTTGTGCATGCCAAAACACCCAGGGCCTGATTTACTACGATTCAAATAACACATGCTAAAAAGGGTGTGCAAACTATGAAATTGTGTGTACTTCTAGTGGGGGTGTGATCTAGTAAGTCTGCATTTACAATTGATACCAAGTGCAAAAGGTCGCACAGACCACCCTATTTCAATAAGAATTTTGCGTGTACTACTGGAATTATGTGCCCATGGAAACATTCATTTCCCTGCACATTCATGGAATTAACCTCTCCAACCTGTGGGGTTTTGCAATGTTGCACCTTTTCTGCAATACATACCGTATTTTTCGGAGTATAAGTCGCACCGGAGTATAAGTCGCACCTGCCCAAAATGCATAATAAAGAAGGAAAAAAACCATTATGCAGCTTTCATAAACTATGAAAAAAACTGCGACTTATAGTCCGAAAAATACGGTACTCACAATCCATACAACAGAAACTGACTGCACGCTGGACCATCACAGCATTGCAGCTCATTCATATGTCTGGAATGATCCAAACGCAAGAAAATGCATATTGCAAGACGTTTTTTCATATAGGTAAAAACGCATCAAATTAATTTGTTTTAATTAGCCCCTTACACCTAAGTTGTAATAAATGATAAATGGGTTGTACTTGTATAGCGCTTTTCTACCTTCAAGGTACTCAAAGCGCTTTGACACTACTTCCACATTTACCCATTCACACACACATTCACACACACTGATGGAGGGAGCTGCCATGCAAGGCGCTAACCAGCACCCATCAGGAGCAAGGGTGAAGTGTCTTGCTCAGGACACAACGGACATGACGAGGTTGGTACTAGGTGGGGATTGAACCAGGGACCCTCGGGTCGCGCACGGCCACTCTTCCACTGCGCCATGCCGTCCCATAAGTTGTACAGGTGTGAAGGTAGAGGCTCGACAAAATGCCATCTTCTTCTCCAGGTTGGAATTGGACACGTGGGTCCTGCAATGAGGTGGCGACTTGTCCAGGGTGTACCCCGCCTTCCGCCCGAATGCAGCTGAGATAGGCTCCAGCACCCCCCGCGACCCCGAACGGGACAAGCGGTAGAAAATGGATGGATGTGTCCTGATTTACTAAAGGTTTGCATGTACTACAACACGTGCATACTTGATAGCACACGCAAAGCTGCTCTACTAAACGTGTGCAAAGTGGATTGCATCTTTTAAGTGAGCAAAAGAAGGCGTGTGATCCATTTTGCATCTCTGCCTCCATTAATATGCAAAATATGTGCTGATCATCAAAACATTGTGAGGTGAAAATGCAATCGCCTCATTTCTCAAAGCCATGTCAGCGCAACAGCCCGTTTGCGTGTACTTTAGAGAGACGCAAAACAGCGGCCGCAGAACAGTTTTTGGTCTTGGTAAATCACACTACGTGTGCGATATAATTATATTAGCATTTTTTTCCTCTCGCTATTGCGGGCAGCATATATTCTGCATATTTATGAATAGAGTGGCTCCCATAGGCTCCAATAACATTTATTTACTATTTAGAATGCATTAACAAAAATACATTGATTGATTGATTGAAGCTTTTATTAGTAGATTGCACAGTACAGTACATATTCCGTACAATTGACCACTAAATGGTAACACCCGAATAAGTTTTTCAACGTGTTTAAGTCGGGGTCCACGTTAATCAATTCATGGTACAAATATATACTATCAGCATAATACAGTCATCACACAAGTTAATCATCAGAGTATATACATTGAATTATTTACATTATTTACAATCCGGGGAGGTGGGATGTGGTGTGGGGAGGGTGTTAGTCTAGGGTTGTAGTTGCCTGGAGGTGTTCTTTTAGTGCGGTTTTCTTTTACACCTGTTGGGAGTGCATTCCATATTGATGTGGCATAGAAGGAGATTGAGTTAAGACCTTTGTTAGATCGGAATCTGGGTTTAACGTGGTTAGTGGAGCTCCCCCTGGTGTCGTGGTTATGGCGTCTGCCGTCATCTCTTTCATAAAGATTGTGAATGACAAAATTTCCCCACAAATTGCGGTTCCCCTTTAAGATACACATACCTCTGCGAATGAGCTTAGTCAACCAGCTTTGCGTGTTATTAACTTTGCACATGTTTTAATACACGCAAACATTTAGTAGATTTTTAGTAGTTTAAAAAAAATATGTAGACCTTATATGATAGACTGTAGATAGATACAGTATCTATCAATTAGAGACTGTACTTCTTATAACAAGTGTAGACGCACTTAGGCCATGTCTACACTAAGGCGTTTAACCCCTTAAACCAGGGGTCCCCAAACTTTTTGACTCGTGGGCCGCATTGGGTTAAAAAAATTTGGCCGGGGGCCGGGCTGTATACATATATATTTATATATATATGCCTCTAGTGACGTGCGGTCACTAGAGGCAGGTGAGGCGGGGCCTCACCTGCCATCATGGAAAGAAAAAAAATGTAAAAAGAAAAAAAATAAATTAAATTGTTATATGTATCCAGTGATTATACTATAAAGCAGGGCCGGCCCGTGGCATAGGCCGTATAGGCAAATGCTAAGGGCGCCGTCCATCAGGGGGCGCCACGCCAGTGCCACAAATGTTGGAGAAAAAAAAAAAAAGAAGAAGTTGGTACTATTATTTCTAAATACAAAAAATAATCCCACGTTAATTAAAATGCAAAGTAAAGCCTATTTAATAGAAATATTATTTGTTACAACATTACGCCCCCCCCCCCCCCCCTCCTCCCCCCGCACGGTGCACCCCCTCCCTTCCTGTATCATGACTCTTTTTGGACGTCACCACATCAAAAAATCAACACAAGATGCCAAAACTGTCAGGTGCCCAGGGAAGAAAAAAGAGAAAAGAAGAGGAGGAGAAACGAGAAAAGACAGAGGTAGCAGGTAGGTAACGTTAGCCTACATGAAATTATTTGTCTGTTACAGAATGTGATAGTAACCTGGCTTTTTAGCATTAAGCTAATGTTACATGATTCGGCAATTGCTAATCAATAAATAGCTAGTTCTGTTTTAACGTCGGGTTAATATTGTGGAGGGGGCTAAATTGTTATGGAAAATAATAATGTAACGTTAGGTAATTACAGTACTCCCACCTTACATTCCTCAGGGACATTTCTTTCTTTCTTTAGTTTATTTCGAACATGAACACACTTACATCATAATACATCACACAATTTCATATAATTTCATTTTACATCATGCCCGAAAAGGAGTAGGAAGAAGCAAAGCTTATTTAATCCTACCCCTTTTCCACTTCAAAGCGTTTACAAATATATAGAATCATTTACTGACCTTTTTATATAATAAAATAACATCTATTAATTAGTATACAACAGCTTTGTAATATGTAATTAATTACTTAATTCAGTCATTATTAACATACTGAGATGAAGAATATCTTATTTTCAATAAGGTTGAAAGTATTTCTCATAATTCTTCTTCTTTGTACTCTGTAAGCACTATTATTTTGAACAACCTCTTAAACTGGATCATATCAGTACAATTTTTAACTTCTTTACTTAATCCATTCCATAATTTAATTCCACATACTGATATGCTAAAAGTTCTAAGTGTTGTACGTGCATATAAATGTTTGTATTAGATCTTTTAAGCAGGTGTTTTTTGTTTACATTGTTATTGCCTTCTGGTTAGCTAATGTTTGCCCTGCAGGTAATCGTCACTTTTCCACCCCTTTATATATTAGGTATAGTTGTAAGTGAAAAAAAAGGTCAAAGACAAAGCTATTCGGGTTCTTGTGAGTATATACACTTCACTGCCGATGTGGGGGGGCGCCACCTAAAATCTTGCCTAGGGCGCCAGATTGGTTAGGGCCGGGCCTGCTATAAAGTTATTTTCCATTTAACTTCACCAGTTTTATATTATTTTTATTCAAAATCGCTTAATTTTCACATTTGCCGTTCAAATACTGAGAAGAGACGGTGCGGTGAACAGCAGCCAGTCGAGGCACGTCACTCAGTGCCTCAACATGGACAGACTCGGCTAACTGCTGGCCTGCTGTGCAGTGAGACTGTATTGCTATATGAATTATATTATACATTTCCATAGTTTAGTTAGCTGAGGTATATACTGTACAGTGTATTTTGTCAACAACTGTATGTGTGTAAAGTATTTATTGTGCTGAGCGATCATAAAACTGCTGCGAAGACGCACTGGCTGAGGCTCGCGTAACCCCGCCTCCTGGTGCTGGTTAAGGCACCTTCGCCGCAGACTGCACCCCCTGACGAGAGCGCCACACCAACCAAAGCCCACACCCAAACCCTCCACGTGCAAGACCGAATCCACCCAAAAAAAGTCACTTAACAAGAAGCCAAAAAGTGCAAAAACAACAATGCTCGCGCCGGAGGAGCCGTGAACGACTGCAAGGACACAACATTAGGTACACCTGCAGACTGCAGCACAGATTTCATATTTCATTCATTCACAACTCCTCCAACACGAACACCACTGTTCCCGCACTTATAAGTAAAGGTAAGACCATAATAACGTTTTTATTATTAAATGTGCTTTTTTGTGTGCTACAGTTTGTATGTGTAAAGTTAAAGTTAAGTTAAAGCAGGGGCGTCACTAGCTTTTAAGGACAGGGGGGGCTTTGCCCCCAGGAGATGCACAGGATGCGAGCGAATGTTACGCACGAGCACAAAACTTCACAAACGGCTAACAAAGACTTAGAAATTATTCATTGTTATTATTATTATTTTTTTTAAATGCACGGGACGAAATGAAATGCTCCCCGGGACGATGGCTTTTAACCATATATTTTCTTTTTCTTTTTATGTATTTATTCATTTTACATTTTATATTAAATGTCTTGGTTTTTCCTCCCTCTGAAAATCCTATTAAATGTTTAACAAGCCATCCTATAATAATAAAACAGCTATTAATGTAACAATACAATAAAACAAATATATTTAATGATGTTTTTTTCATTATTTTAACAATAGGCTTATGTATATTACTTTATATAGATTCTACAAGAAACACAAAACTTAAAAAAATAAATGATTTACAATTGCACACACAAGGTTTTGTGCAGCTTCACTCATTGTAAAGGAAGATAATGTGCTTCGTACACTTGCAGGACCGCAAGCAAGGTCGCAGAGAAAATGCGGGCTGGAATTTGAGTGATGTGGGCATTTTCTATATGAACAAGTGGAATGGATTGGATACCGACGCACGAAAGAGGCTCTCTACCTTACGCTACGAAGTGAGGGGAAACTGAGTGAATAATAACAGGTTATATGATAATTTATTTAAACTCATATTTGGGCCACTTTATAATGAATATGTCGGCATTTATTTGTAAAAACCAAAAAAACACCAAATTATTTAGGGGGGCTTAAGAATATTTTAGGGGGGCTTGAGCCCCCCTAAAATAGGCCTAACAACGCCAATGAGTTAAAGTACCAATGATTGTCACACACACTAGGTGTGGTGAAATTTGTCCTCTGCATTTGACCCATCCCCTTGATCACCCCCTGGGATGTGAGGGGAGCAGTGGGCAGCAGCGGCGCCGCGCCCGGGAATAATTTTTGGTGATTTAACCCCCAATTCCAACCCTTGATGCTGAGTGCCAAGCAGGGAAGAATGCTGGTATGAGCTTTTAAACATAACCCGTTAACTGCTGCCAATCAAATGGTGAATAAGATACTCTTTAGGGTTCATATGTTTGTAAATCTGACTGTGATGAAGTCAGTGCCTCACCAGCCATCAACCTCACCGCACGTCACTTATATATATATATATATATATATATATATATATATACATTGTCTTTTTAATCCGTTTTGACATTTAACATTGTCACGTTATCGATGGGCAAATTAATTTTTAGACAATATGATTTGCCTGAGCGGCTAGGAGACACCGAGAGTAACAAGCGGTAGAAAATGGATTAGAAAGGAAAGATTAAAAAATAAATAAATAAATAAAAACTTTTTTTTTTACTTGGGACTTCCCGTGGGCCGGATTTTGGATGCTGGAGGGCCCGCGGGCCGTAGTTTGGGGACCCCTGCCTTAAACGAACAATTATTTAGCCTAAGCCCCGTTTCAGCCACACTAAACCAGGGTTTAACCCTTGTGTGGTGTTCGGGTCTGTGAGACCCGTTTTCATTTTTTTATTAAAAGAAAAATGATACAATTAATTAATTTTTCAAACTGAGACTACGTGACTTTGTCTCATTTTCTGTGAAGAACATATATCAGAATACATATTTAATGACCACACACCATACACCCCCCCCCTACACATTTCTATTACATATAAGATGTCCGGGTCCACTGGAGTGTGGAAATTGATGTTCTGTGTACCACACACACACACACACACACACACACACACACACACACACACACACACACACACACAGCAGGCCTAGACAGGAGGAGGACAGAGTGTAGGTACACAGAACATCAGAGGGTCAAATGTGCGAGAAAATGAGAGCAGACAGTGTTGCAACCTTGTGTGGGAACCGCAGGTGCAGAAACACAAAAGAAGAATCCCTGTGGGATGCAGAAACTGGCGGAGAAATTTTCCGTGCAACGTTCATATTGTTGTTACTCAGCCAGCGTTTGTGGGTCTGATGGACCCGTTGCATTTTGTGGCTTTTAATGCTTCACAATCAAACACTTTTATGTTAAACTACTGAACAGATGTTTACCTTATACCAATAAACATCTGTTCAGTAGTTTAACATAAAAGTGTTTGATTTACCTTATACCAATAAACATCTGTTCAGTAGTTTAACATAAAAGTGTTTGATTGTGAGGCATTAAAAGCCACAAAATGCAACGGGTCCATCAGACCCACAAACGCCGGCCGATTAACAACAATATGAACATTACACAAGGGTTAAGGTCCCCCTCCTCGGACAAATATTTACACGGCTAAGTGCGCTGAGTTCGGAGAGAAAGTGGCGCCAGAAAGACCCCCGCCCACACAGGAAGAGACACCAGAAAGAACGCGCCATAGTCGGCTTCATAACAAAGATGGAGGCGGATCATCCAGACATTCTCGTGTTTCTCCTTCTACATGTACAGGTGCTTTTGGAAATCACAAATCAATGCCTTAAGAGAAGGAAACGGGCGATTGCAGCTATTTGGGATACAACACTTCTCAGACGGCAAGAGAACTTTCCAATGTTCGGGTCAGCTGTCATTCTACTTACGGAAAAACTTGGTCCCTTCCTCCCATGTATGGGATACAGCCAGTGTGTGACTATAAATATTGCTTTATGGATGTGACTGTGAAATGGCCAGGAAGCGTGCATGATGCCCGCATCTTCGCTAACTCCGCCATTAGCGCGCAGTTGAAAGACGGAACCATCCCTCCGTGTCCCAAACAACTGCTGGAAGATGAAGATCCGGTCCCTGTTTTTATTTTTGGGTGACCCAGCTTATTCCCTGACGTCATATCTCACGAAAGAATACCCCAACGGCGGAGTCAACCCACGACAACAATACTTTGGGTGATAGTTTGCATTTTCATGGCTGTGGTTTAGGAACGTGTCATTCATGCACTGCAAAAAGTCAGCGTTCAAAAAACAAGGAAAAAAAATACAAAAAATAGGGGTATTTTACTTGAACTAAGCAAAATTATCTGCCAATAGAACAAGAACATTTGGCTTGTCAAGACTTTCCAAAACAAGTAAAATTAGCTAACATCAATGAACCCCAAAATACCTTAAAATAAGTATATTCACACTAATAAGTTCTAACAAGTGCACTTTTCTTGGTAGAAAAAACAAATATGAGACATTTTTTCTCAGTATGTTGAAAAATATTCTTAAATTAAGTAAATGCTAGTGCCATTATCTTGACATAATGATATGCGCTCGGTATTACATTTCTTGAAACCAGCAAACTTATACTAAAAACTAGTTTATTTTTCTTAATGGAAAAGCAACAAGGCAACTGCTTGTTACTCTCGGGGTCTACGAGCCGCTCAGGCAAATCATATTGTCTAAAAATGCGTTTTTCCATCGATAACATGACATCATCGCGCCAAGTGCGTGCTCTTTCAGTCAATTAGTGCGTAAGGAATATATATATATATATATATATATATATATATATATATATATATATATGTCTTAATAAGGTTATCCAAAAAATAGTGCTCGATACCATAGTAGAGCGCAATATATGTATGTGTGGGAAAAAAATCACAAGACTACTTCATCTCTACAGGCCTGTTTCATGAGGGGTTCCCTCAATCATCAGGAGATTTTAATGGGAGCATTCACATACCATGGTTTGTATAGGGCACAGAGTGGGTGGGTACAGGCTGGCGTGGGGGCGTGGTGATTGGCTCATGTGTTACCTAGGAGGTGTTTCCGTCTGTGGCGGCATGCTGATACAATTTCGCTGCGCTTGTTGAGGGATGACAGGTCTGGACGGTATATAATAAACAGTTTCTCTTTCAAGCATAGGTTGCATCTTTTATTACCACTATTGTAAGGTGTGCTGGATGCAAGAATTTGCCATGTTATTGAATATTCAACATTATTGTCTTTGAGGTCCCAAATGTGTTTGCTGAGTTCTGTGGTATTCCGCAGGTTTTGGTTCCTGAAAGAAGCCTTGTGATTGTTCCATCTGGTTTTAAACTCTCCCTCGGTTAATCCTACATATGTGTCGGATGTGTTAATGTCCTTGCGTGTTACCTTAGATTGGTAAACAACTGATGTTTGTAAGCACCCACCGTTGAGAGGGCAATCAGGTTTCTTGCGGCAGTTGCAGCCTTTGCTGGTTTTGGGGTCGCTTTGTCCGGGGGCTGACGGCTCATTTGCAATTGTTTTGTTGTGGTTTGAGATAATTTGTCGTATATTGTTCATACAGCTGTAGCTCAATTTAATGTTGTTCTTGTTGAATACTTTTCTTAGGGTGTTGCCTTTGGGGAAGTGTTTGTCAATCAGACTGAGGAATTTGTGGCCAATGTTAGTTGAGACGTTTTTGCTGTATGGGGGGTTGTACCAGATGATGTTGTTTCGTTTTCTGTTCTTTTTTGGTTGGTTTCCTGGCGTGGGTTCATAGGTGAGGGTGAAATTGTATCCGCTTTCATCAAGGGCTTTTTGGTACGGGGGGGTTGCTTGGTCAAATTCAGCTTTGCTAGATGACAGCATCGATAGCCTTTTATTAATTCCGGTAGGTATTCTTTTCGTGCTGGTGGGTGGGTGGTTGCTGTCATGGTGCACGTATTGGAGTGTTGTGTTGGATTTCGTGAATGGTTGGTAGCTGTTATTTCTCAGGTTGAAAGTGACGTCGAGGAAGTTGACGGTTTGCTTGTTGGCTTCAATCGTGATCCATAGGCCGTTCTCTTTGAAAATTTGGCATATGCGCTTCTTGGTATTCTCGCTGCTCCTTGGCGAGGCGCGACACACTGCCAGTCCGTCATCACGGTAAATACCAAGGTTCAGGTTGAGGCTAGCAAGCTGGGAGAGGAGGAAACTCCCAACGAGTTCACACGAGCAGCGAGAATACCAAGAAGCGCATATGCCAAATTTTCAAAGAGAACGGCCTATGGATCACGATTGAAGCCAACAAGCAAACCGTCAACTTCCTCGACGTCACTTTCAACCTGAGAAATAACAGCTACCAACCATTCACGAAATCCAACACAACACTCCAATACGTGCACCATGACAGCAACCACCCACCCACCAGCACGAAAAGAATACCTACCGGAATTAATAAAAGGCTATCGATGCTGTCATCTAGCAAAGCTGAATTTGACCAAGCAACCCCCCCGTACCAAAAAGCCCTTGATGAAAGCGGATACAATTTCACCCTCACCTATGAACCCACGCCAGGAAACCAACCAAAAAAGAACAGAAAACGAAACAACATCATCTGGTACAACCCCCCATACAGCAAAAACGTCTCAACTAACATTGGCCACAAATTCCTCAGTCTGATTGACAAACACTTCCCCAAAGGCAACACCCTAAGAAAAGTATTCAACAAGAACAACATTAAATTGAGCTACAGCTGTATGAACAATATACGACAAATTATCTCAAACCACAACAAAACAATTGCAAATGAGCCGTCAGCCCCCGGACAGAGCGACCCCAAAACCAGCAAAGGCTGCAACTGCCGCAAGGAACCTGATTGCCCTCTCAACGGTGGGTGCTTACAAACATCAGTTGTTTACCAATCTAAGGTAACACGCAAGGACATTAACACATCCGACACATATGTAGGATTAACCGAGGGAGAGTTTAAAACCAGATGGAACAATCACAAGGCTTCTTTCAGGAACCAAAACCTGCGGAATACCACAGAACTCAGCAAACACATTTGGGACCTCAAAGACAATAATGTTGAATATTCAATAACATGGCAAATTCTTGCATCCAGCACACCTTACAATAGTGGTAATAAAAGATGCAACCTATGCTTGAAAGAGAAACTGTTTATTATATACCGTCCAGACCTGTCATCCCTCAACAAGCGCAGCGAAATTGTATCAGCATGCCGCCACAGACGGAAACACCTCCTAGGTAACACATGAGCCAATCACCACGCCCCCACGCCAGCCTGTACCCACCCACTCTGTGCCCTATACAACCATGGTATGTGAATGCTCCCATTAAAATCTCCTGATGATTGAGGGAACCCCTCATGAAACAGGCCTGTAGAGATGAAGTAGTCTTGTGATTTTTTTCCCACACATACATATATATATATATATATATATATATATATATATATATATATATATTTACAGTCCGGCCCCCGGCCAATTTTTTGGGGATTGTAATTTTGAAGAATTTATCTGAATGTGCATGAACTATTCTGTTCAAAATTGTTTGACATGTCAAATGTTTAAATATTAACTGTACTGTGCCAACTGTACTACTATAAGAGTACATATTTTCTATTGTTTCATTGAAAATAATACAGCAAAGTCCATTTGGCTGTCATCTGTTTTAATTATGAGACACAATTTTGTCAAAGTCAGGATTTTTTTTACAAACCCTGTTTCCATATGAGTTAGGGAATTGTGTTAGATGTAAATATAAACGGAATACAATGATTTGCAAATCCTTTTCAACCCATATTCAGTTGAATGCACTACAAAGACAACATATTTGATGTTCAAACTCATAAACTTTGTTTTTTTTTTGCAAGTAATAATTAACTTAGAATTTCATGGCTGCAACACGTGCCAAAGTAGTTGGGAAAGGGCATGTTCACCACTGTGTTACATGGCCTTTCCTTTTAACAACACTCAGTAAACATTTGGGAACTGAGGAGACACATTTTTGAAGCAATTCTTTCCCATTCTTGCTTGATGTACAGCTTAAGTTGTTCAACAGTCCGGGGTCTCCGTCGTGGTATTTTAGGCTTCATAATGCGCCACACATTTTCAACGGGAGACAGGTCTGGACTACAGGCAGGCCAGTCTAGTACCCGCACTCTTTTACTATGAAGCCACGTTGATGTAACACGTGGCTTGGCATTGTCTTGCTGAAATAAGCAGGGGCGTCCATGGTAACATTGCTTGGATGGCAACATATGTTGCTCCAAAACCTGTATGTACCTTTCAGCATTAATGGCGCCTTCACAGATGTGTAAGTTACCAATGTCTTGAGCACTAATACACCCCCATACCATCACAGATGCTGGCTTTTCAACTTTGCGCCTATAACAATCCGGATGGTTCTTTTCCTCTTTGGTCCGGAGGACACGACGTCCACAGTTTCCAAAAACAATTTGAAATGTGGACTCGTCAGACCACAGAACACTTTTCCACTTTGTATCAGTCCATCTTAGATGAGTTCAGGCCCAGCGAAGCCGACGGCGTTTCTGGGTGTTGTTGATAAACGGTTTTCGCCTTGCATAGGAGAGTTTTAACTTGCACTTAGAGATGTAGCGACCAACTGTAGTTACTGACAGTGGGTTTCTGAAGTGTTCTTGAGCCCTTGTGGTGATATCCTTTACACACTGATGTCGCTTGTTGATGCAGTACAGCCTGAGGGATCGAAGGTCACGGACTTAGCTGCTTACGTGCAGTGATTTCTCCAGATTCTCTGAACCCTTTGATGATATTACGGATCGTAGATGGTGAAATCCCTAAATTCCTTGCAATAGCTGGTTGAGAAAGGTTTTTCTTAAACTGTTCAACAATTTGCTCACACATTTGTTGACAAAGTGGTGACCCTCGCCCCATCCTTGTTTGTGAATGACAGAGCATTTCATGGAATCTACTTTTATACCCAATCATGGCACCCACCTGTTCCCAATTTGCCTGTTCACCTGTGGGATGTTCCAAATACGTGTTTGATGAGCATTCCTCAACTTTATCAGTATTTATTGCCACCTTTCCCAACTTCTTTGTCACGTGTTGCTGGCATCAAATTCTAAAGTTAATGATTATTTGCAAAAAAAAAAGTTTATCAGTTTGAACATCAAATATGTTGACTTTGTAGCATATTCAACTGAATATGAGTTGAAAATTATTTGCAAATCATTGTATTCCGTTTATATTTACTTCTAACACAATTTCCCAACTCATTAGGAAACGGGGTTTGTATTTCATGCTTGAAATAAGAAATGATTACTTTGAAAAAGCAGTTTTATACCTGTGAGTGTTGATGACACAGCTTTGCAACCGTTGACATTCTAGTTTCAAGCATGTTTTACTCAACATAGGTCATCAAATCTCAGCAACAAGCTGTAATATCTTACTGAGATCATTTAGGACCAAAACACTTAAAACTAGTAAAACACTCTAACATAAAATTTGCTTAGTGAGAAGAATGATCTTATCAGACGGAAAATAAGCAAATATCACCCTTATTTGAGATATTTCATCTTACTTAGATTTCAGTATTTGCAGTGTGAGTGTTATTAGTATCACGCTCTAACCAAGTGCGCTAACCAGCCAAGGTTACGTTATGGGAGTCAGCAGCAGCACCTGTCCCTGTGCTGTGGGGGTTTAACAAACGGGTGGGTGGGTGAGCGAATCAGACGACATGATTACAGGGTTGAAACAGCATATGGGGGGGCATGTCACAGTAAAAGACAAGCCCAACCCATATGCGGTGGATTTGCATATATTTGCATGCACACACGCCTCCTGGAAGACCCCTCCCCTCCTTGCACCGCTTTATTTACATTAATCCCCCCGAGTACACACACTTAGTCCACCCCACCAACCCCGCACACACCTCCATGGTCCATCGTAAATAGGATTTAGCCTTAAAAGCAACCCCCTACCTCCACCTTTATTTAAACCCTTGCCTTAATTACAAAGCATACATCTCCTGCTAGAGAGACTTTGTGCATAGATGCCTTTTTTTTTTTTTAATGAGGCAGAGTGATGAGGACAGCCATTGGTAATTGGCAGCCATGTTGTTTGGTGTCCAGGAAGCAAAACCCAGACCTAAAAATTGAGGGTATTGAACGTTTCAGCCCTTTCAGGCATTCTCAGTTTTAAAGCCGTGACCTAAAAATGTGACAGCGTGATATTGTGCATTGTTGCGGGGTCTTTGTTGGACACTCATGTGCTTACATGCACACTAGAAGCCCTCTCTAGTATCTCATTGTGGGAGTTGGCCCGTCCTATCTTGTCATACAATGCCCTGAAGGTCCTCTAATCTGATTATATTTCCCCATAAAAAAACAATATGAATTGGATTAATCCGTTCCAGGGTCAAGCTGTCACCCTCAAATACCCTAAATACTTATTAACAACACAGGGACAGACAAGGGTTTTACTATACAATATAATGTATTATATTGTGTATTACTTGTATATTTATTTAATTGTTAAAACTGTAATTAGTAGGCCGCTTCGTGTTACCCAAAGTAAATACTGAAAATGTAAATAATCAGTTGTGAGTCAAGCTATGGCAAGTATTACTTGCTATCTTAACATACCGAACATTGGAAAGTGTAAAAATAAGTAATTAATGAAAAAAACAATACATTTTAAATTTTATTTAAAAAAAACGTGATTAACAACGTTTTCTTTGTATAATGTATTCTATTATTTATAGGGACGGCGTGGCACAGTGGGAGAGTGGCCGTGCGCAACCCGAGGGTCCCTGGTTCAATCCCCACCTAGTACCAACCTTGTCATGTCCGTTGTGTCCTGAGCAAGACACTTCACCCTTGCTCCTGATGGGTGCTGGTTAGCGCCTTGCATGGCAGCTCCCTCCATCAGTGTGTGAATGTGTGTGTGAATGGGTAAATGTGGAAATACTGTCAAAGCGCTTTGAGTACCTTGAAGGTAGAAAAGCGCTATACAAGTACAACCCATTTATCATGTATTTATTTATTTATTAATGAAAACATTTCAGCACAGTACCCTAAACCAATTACAAAACCCAAAACCAGTGAATTTGGCACGTTGTGTAAATCGTAAATAAATAAAAAAGAATACAATGATTTGCAAATCATTTTCAAATTATATTCAATTGAATAGACTGCAAAAACAATATATTTAATTTTCGAACTGCAAATAATCATTAATTTAGAATTTAATGGCAGCAACACATTGCAAAATGTTGACACAGGGGCATTTTTACCACTGTGTTACATGGCCTTTCCTTTTAGCAACACTCAGTAAACTAAGGAGACCAATTTTTTAAGTTTTTCAGGTGGAATTCTTTCCCATTCTTGCTTGATGTACAGCTTAAGTTGTTCAACAGTCCGGGGTCTCCGTTGTGATATTTTAGGCTTCATAATGCACCACAGACAGGTCTGGACTACAGGCAGGCCAGTTTATTACCCGCACTCTTTTACAACGAAGCCACGCTGTTGTAACACATGCAGAATGTGGCTTGGCATTGTCTCGCTGAAATAAGCAGGGGCGTCCATGAAAAAGACGTTGCTTGGATGGCAACTAATGTCGCTCCAAAACCTGTATGTACCTTTCAGCATTAATGGTGCCTTCACAGACGTGTAAGTTACTCATGCTTTGGGCACTAATACACCCCCATACCATCACAGATGCTGGCTTTTGAACGTTGCGCCTATAACAGTCCGGATAGTTCTTTTCCTCTTTGATCCGGAGGACACGACGTCCACAGTCTCCAAAAACAATTTGAAATGTGGACTCGTCAGACCACAGAACACTTTTCCACTTTGCATCAGTCCATCTTGGATGAGCTCAGGCCCAGCAAAGCCGGCGGCGTTACTGGGTGTTGTTGATAAATGGCTTTGGCTTTGCATAGTAGAGTTTTAACTTGCACTAACGGATGTAGCGACAAACTGTTGTTACTGACAGTGGTTTTCTGAAGTGTTCCTGAGCCCATGTGGTGATATCCTTTACACACTCATGCCGCTTGTTGATGCAGTACAGCCTGAGGGATCGAAGGTCACGGGCATGCTGCTTACGTGCAGTGATTTCTCCAGATTCTCTGAACCTTTTGATGATATTACGGACCGTAGATGGTGAAATCCCTAAATTCCTTGCAATAGCTCGTTTAGAAATGTTGTTCTTAAACTGTTGGAAAATCTGCTCACGCAATTGTTGACAAAGTGGTGACCCTCGCCCCATCCTTGTTTGTGAATGACTGAGCATTACATGGAAGCTGCTTTTTATACCCAATCATGGCACCCACCTGTTCCCAATTAGCCTGCTCATCTGAGGGATGTTCCAAATAAGTGTTTGATGAGCATTCCTCAGCTTTCTCAGTCTTTTTTGACACGGGTGCCAGCTCTTTTGAAACATGTTGCAGGCATTAAAATCCAAATGAGCGTTTCTCAGTTCGAACGTTAAATATCTTGTCTTTACAGTCTATTCAATGAAATATAGGTTGAAAATAATTTGCAAATCATTGTATTCTGTTTTTATTTACGAATTACACAACGTGCAAACTTCACCGGTTTTGGTTTTGTACATTTGTGTCAAATTATACTATTTGGTAGTATATATTTTATATATAATACATAATCCGCTCCAAAGTCAAACTGTGCAGATAGTTGGCTAACCTTATTTATTTATATATATTTATTTATTTTATATATTAATTATATATATTATTTATATTTTTTTAATTTATTTATATATGCACCTTATTGCTTTTTTATCCTGCACTACCATGAGCTTATTTAACGACATTTCGTTCTTATCTGTGCTGTAAAGTTCAAATTTGAATGACAATAAAAAGGAAGTCTAAGTCTAAGTCTTAACAGTCGACTGCACTGTCTGGACTTCACCTTCCCTTTACAATTTGTATTATCTGCAGTCATCTCCATAGCAACCGACTGCCAACTCTTTGACGTGTCAAAATACGCCACAAATTGCAAATAGCCAAAGAAAAATACACTTATTTAGTTATTTGATGCCTACTGAACTGGGGTCTAGTGGGATATGATGACATCTCGAATTGTATTTATTGTAGTATGACTTGAGAGGGGCACATTTTGATTGGCCAGGCTTTCAAATTTCATGGTTGCGCTGCAATTTAAAAATACGCAATATGCAGTACAGTTGCACACGCACGTCATTCTGCTTCTGATGTAGTCTGTGGTATAATTCCGACTCTCCAGAGTAAGGGTTGCTTTCTCCATCTCATTCTCGCTTTAGTTTGTGTTGAGAGACGTCCAAACTGCTGCTTTCATGTGAGGCCGAGAGGGCCGTCATTATACAATGTGGCTCACGCGAACCAGCAGAGGCTTAGCAGAGACGTTTCAGGGCTGATGTGTTGAGTCGATGTGGGAATCTTTGGGCACCTCACGATTTGATTACGATTTTGGAGCTATGATTTGATTAAGAATCGATTATTGATGCATCTTTAAATTCATATACAGTATTTTCCGGACTGTAAGGCGCACTTAAAGGGGAACATTATCACCAGACCTATGTAAGCGTCAATATATACCTTGATGTTGCAGAAAAAAAGACCATATTTTTTTAACCGATTTCCGAACTCTAAATGGGTGAATTTTGGCGAATTAAACGCCTTTCTAATATTCGCTCTCGGAGCGATGACGTCACAACGTGACGTCACATCGGGAAGCAATCCGCCATTTTCTCAAACACCGAGTCAAATCAGCTCTGTTATTTTCCGTTTTTTCGACTGTTTTCCGTACCTTGGAGACATCATGCCTCGTCGGTGTGTTGTCGGAGGGTGTAACAACACGAACAGGGATGGATTCAAGTTGCACCAGTGGCCCAAAGTTGCGAAAGTGGCAAGAAATTGGACGTTTGTTCCGCACACTTTACCGACGAAAGCTATGCTACGACAGAGATAGCAAGAATGTGTAGATATCCTGCGACAATCAAAGCAGATGCATTTCCAACAATAAAGTCAAAGAAATCTGCCGCCAGACCCCCATTGAATCTGCCGGAGTGTGTGAGCAATTCAGGGACAAAGGTCCTCGGTAGGACGGCAAGCAATGGCGGCAGTTTGTTCCTGCAGACGAGCGAGCTAAACCCCCTGGATGTCTTGGCTCACACCGTCCCTTAAACTGGACAGATCAGCTTTCAGGAAAAGAGCGCGGATGAGGGTATGTCTACAGAATATATTAATTGATGAAAATTGGGCTGTCTGCACTCTCAAAGTGCATGTTGTGGCCAAATGTATTTCATATGCTGTAAACCTAGTTCATAGTTGTTAGTTTCCTTTAATGCCAAACAAACACATACCAATCGTTGGTTAGAAGGCGATCGCCGAATTCATCCTCGCTTTCTCCCGTGTCGCTGGCTGTCGTGTTGGTTTCGCTTGCATACGGTTCAAACCGATATGGCTCAATAGCTTCAGTTTCTTCTTCAATTTCGTTTTCGCTACCTGCCTCCACACTACAACCATCCGTTTCAATACATGCGCAATCTGTTAAATCGCTTAAGCCGCTGAAATCCGAGTCTGAATCCGAGCTAATGTTGCTATAGCTTGCTGTTCTATCCGCCATGTTTGTTTGTATTGGCTTCACTATGTGACGTCACAGGAAAAAGGACGGGTGTAAAGTTAAAGTTAAAGTTAAAGTACCAATGATTGTCACACACACACTAGGTGTGGCGAGATTATTCTCTGCATTTGACCCATCACCCTTGATCACCCCCTGGGAGGTGAGGGGAGCAGTGGGCAGCAGCGGTGGCCGCGCCCGGGAATCATTTTGGTGATTTAACCCCCAATTCCAACCCTTGATGCTGAGTGCCAAGCAGGGAGGTAATGGGTCCCATTTTTTTATAGTCTTTGGTATGACTCGGCCGGGGTTTGAACTCACAACCTACCGATCTCAGGGCGGACACTCTAACCACTAGGCCACTGAGTAGGTATATAACGATGGTTAAAATCAGGCACTTTGAAGCTTTTTTTAGGGATATTGCATTATGGGTAAAATTTTGAAAAAAACTTCGAAAAATAAAAGAAGCCACTGGGAACTGATTTTTAATGGTTTTAACCCTTCTGGAATTGTGATAATGTTCCCCTTTAAAATCCTATTTTTTTTCTCAAAACTCGACAGTGCGCCTTATAACCCTAATGTACGGAATCATTCTTGTTGTGCTTACCGACCTCGAAGCTATTTTATTTGGTGCATGGTGAAATGATAAGTGTGACCAGTAGATGGCAGTCACACATAAGAGATACGTGTAGACCGCAATGTGACTCAAGTAAACAACACCAAAATGTTATATGTTCCATTGAATATATAGAACATTACACACGACACTCAAAAATCCATCAAAATGTTTTAGTACGACTTTGGTAAGCTATGAAGCCACACCACTTGATGGATTGTACTGTGCTTCAACATACGTGTATTATTATGGTGTGTGTATAAGGTAAGGCATTATCTGGCGTCGTGTTTCGCAATATTATGCAAAAGAAGCTTTTCTCAACATTTCCAGCGTTGTTGTTGCACTAGTGAGCCACGGATGAGGAGATGCTGCTCCGTTATTGATTGAAGTAAAATCTGAATGTCATTAAAACAGTTAGCTCCATCTTTTGACACTTCTTCCACCCCCGTCCTTGCACGCTACATAACATGTGATGATGGTTCTTTGGTCAAAATGTTGCATAGATTATGTTTTACAGATCATCTTCAAGCCGCTTTCTGACAGTCTCTTCAGGATGCACCGTTTTGTGGGCGGTCTTATTTACGTGGCTCACTTTCGGCAGCGTCTTTGTTGTAGCGATGTAGCGTGCAAGGACGGGAGTGGAAGAAGTGTCAAAAGATGGAGCTAACTGTTTTAATGACATTCAGATTTTACTTCAATCAATAACGGAGCAGCATCTCCTCATCTGGAAACAACACCGTAATTGTGTACCATGAAAAACCGTCCGACCGGAACTTTCTAATAACTAAAGTTTCTTGGGTGAATAATGTAAACTCACTACACCAGTATGTTTTAGCGCTTTCATGGCGAGTTTACTGACAGATATAAGTAAGAACTGTACACTACTTTATATTAGAAATGACAACAGTGGAGGATGAATGTCCCATAACAAGAAGATAGAGACAAAGAAGAAGCTTATCGACTACGGCGTCGGCACGGACTACACGCATTTTTTTCAGGATTCATGCAGATCCCAAATACAGATCAGCAAGTACCAGAAGGTAAGAAAAGTTGCTTTTGCATAATATGTCTTACCTTATCAGAGGTGGGTAGTAACGCGCTACATTTACTCCGTTACATCTACTTGAGTAACTTTTGGGATAAATTGTACTTCTAAGAGTAGTTTTAATGCAACATACTTTTACTTTTACTTAAGTATATTTATAGAGAAGGAACGCTACTTTTACTCCGCTACTTTTATCTACATTCAGCTCGCTACTCGCTACTAATTTTTATCGATCTGTTAATGCACGCTTTGTTTGTTTTGGTCTGTCAGACAGACCTTCAAAGTGCCTGCCTTACTGGTGACGTTTCACTTCGTTCCACCAATCAGATGCAGTCACTGGTGACGTTGGACCAATCAAACAGAGCCAGGTGGTCACATGACCTGACTTAAACAAGTTGAAAAACTTATTGGGGTGTTACCATTTAGTGGCCAATTGTACGGAATGTGTACTGTACTGTGCAATCTAATAATAAAAGTTCCAATCAATCAATCAAAAGTGTGAAGGAAAAAAGATACTTTTTTATTTTAACCGTACATCCCGTCAAAAGCCTAAAGACTGACCGCACATGAGGACGTTCCTGTCTTCACAATAAAAGTGCCGCTCCATCGCGCCTGCGCTTTCAAAACAAGAGTCTCCGAAAGCCAGCGCAAACAAGCTAGCAAGCTACGGAGTTTGACGCCAATATATTTCTTGTAAAGTGTATAAAAACGAATATGGAAGCTGGACAAACAAGATGCCAAAAACCCACCACTTTCATGTGGTATTAGACAGAAAGGAGGAACTTTTCTTCTCCTCCATTTGAAAACGTGGACGTTATCATCACAACTGTCTGATTACAATCAACGCAAGTCATCAGAATCAGGTAATACACCAACTTATATTCTTGTCTTCATGAAAGAAAGGAATCTATATGTTAAACATGCATGTATATTCATTAAAACCCCTTTAACATGTAAACAAAAACAGCTAAATAAATACATATAAATTTTCAATGTATATGTATGTATGTATGTATATATATATATATATATATATATATATATATATATATATATGAGTGTGTATGTTACTCATCAGTTACTCAGTACTTGAGTAGTTTTTTCACAACATACTTTTTACTTTTACTAAAGTAAATATTTGGGTGACTACTCCTTACTTTTACTTGAGTAATAAATCTCTAAAGTAACAGTACTCTTACTTGAGTACAATTTCTGGCTACTCTACCCACCTCTGTACCTTATACACAAACCATAATAATCATCATCGGCGGTCACTGGAACGAGTATGACTATCCTCCTAGTAGGGGTGTATCCCTTTATGGAGGATGCCTGTGCGTGACTTTGTCTGTCTCCCCACGTTAAACAGTCACCACACGATCCTTGACAGAATCGGGTCAGGGTCCAGTGGCATGGAGTCCAAGACGACTGGGGACCCTTTTCTGCTGCAGCCTTCTGCCGCTATCGCTGCCGTTGTGGTAGTTCTTAAATCTACCGTCTTTTGCTGCTCCGCCGTTGAGGTCTTCACCGTATCCCTGGCTAGGGGGCAGTCAGGTACAAGGCCTTTGCCAAGGGCCACCTGGGGTAACAGAAGTAAAGGGGTTAACCTCCTAGTGCCCCAAGACCCCATAGAGGAGCCTCCACTGCCGGATGCACTTTAACGTCATGCCCAGGACACAATACACACAGGACCATAATAATACTCGTATGTTCTAAAATCCATCAAGCGGTGTGGCTTCATAGCTTACCGAAGTCATACTAAAACATGTTGATAGAATTTTCAGCGCCGTCTGTAATGTTCTATATTTTCAATGGAACATATAAAATGTTGGTGTTGTCTACTTGAGTCATATTGCAGTCTACACATATTTCTTATGTTTGACTGCCATCTACTGATCACGCTTATCATTACACCATGTACCAAATAAAATTGCTTCAAGGTCGGTAAGCAAAACCAGAATTATTTCGTACAAACCCCGTCTCCATATGAGTTGGGAAATTGTGTTAGATGTAAATATAAACGGAATACAATGATTTGAAAATCATCTTCAACCCATATTCAGTTGAATATGCTACAAACACAACATATTTGATGTTCAAACTGATAAACATTTTTTTTTTGCAAATAATCATTAACTTTAGAATTTGATGCCAGCAACACGTGACAAAGAAGTTGGGAAAGGTGGCAATAAATACTGATAAAATTGAGGAATGCTCATCGAACACTTATTTGGAACATCCCACAGGTGAACAGGCAAATTGGGAACAGGTGGGTGCCATGATTGGGTATAAAAGTAACCATCCATCCATTTTCTACCGCTTATTCCCTTCGGGGTCGCGGGGGGCGCTGGAGCCTATCTCAGCTACAATCGGGCGGAAGGCGGGGTACACCCTGGACAAGTCGCCACCTCATCACAGGGCCAACACAGATAGACAAACAACATTCACACTCACATTCACACACTAGGGCCAATTTAGTGTTGCCAATCAACCTATCCCCAGGTGCATGTCTTTGGGTATAAAAGTAGATTCCATGAAATGCTCAGTCATTCACAAACAAGGATGGGGCGAGGGTCACCATTTTGTCAACAAATGCGTGAGCAAATTGTTGAACAGTTTAAGAAAAACCTTTCTCAACCAGCTATTGCAAGGAATTTAGGGATTTCACCATCTACGGTCCGTAATATCATCAAAGGGTTCAGAGAATCTGGAGAAATCACTGGTGAAAGCCGTTTATCTTCGCTGGGCCTGAGCTCATGGACTGATACAAAGTGGAAAAGTGTTCTGTGGTCTGACGAGTTCACATTTCAAATTGTTTTTGGAAACTGTGGACGTCGTGTCCTCCGGACCAAAGAGGAAAAGAACCATCCGGATTGTTATAGGTGCAAAGTTGAAAAGCCAGCATCTGTGATGGTATGGAGGTGTATTAGTGGCCAAGACATGGGTAACTTACACATCTGTGAAGGCGCCATTAATGCTGAAAGGTACATACAGGTTTTGGAGCAACATATGTTGCCATCCAAGCAATGTTACCATGGACGCCCCTGCTTATTTCAGCAAGACAATGCCAAGCCACGTGTTACATCAACGTGGCTTCATAATAAAAGAGTGCGGGTACTAGACTGGCCTTCCTGTAGTCCAGACCTGTCTCCCATTGAAAATGTGTGGCGCATTATGAAGCCTAAAATACCACAACGGAGACCCCCGGACTGTTGAACAACTTAAACTGTACATCAAGCAAGAATGGGAAATAATTCCACCTGAGAAGCTTAGAAAATGTGTCTCCTCAGTTCCCAAACGTTTACTGAGTGTTGTTAAAAGGAAAGGCCATGTAACACAGTGGTGAACATGCCCTTTCCCAACTACTTTGGCACGTTTTGCAGCCATGAAATTCTAAGTTAATTATTATTTGCAAAAAAAAAAAAAGTTTATGAGTTTGAACATCAAATATCTTGTCTTTGTAGTGCATTCAACTGAATATGGGTTGAAAAGGATTTGCAAATCATTGTATTCCATTTATATTTACATCTAACACAATTTCCCAACTCATATGGAAACAGGGTTTGTACATTAGGCACACCGGGTTGTAAGGCGCACTGTCGATTTTTGAGGGGGAAAAAAAGGATTTTAAGTGCGCCCCTATAGTCCGGAAAATACGGTATAATAAATACTTTAATTATAGACTATTGACGTTTACTAATCGATTCTATAATCGTCAATGTCGGAAATCGCATCTAAAAATTATTTCCCCCACCTCTACGGCTGAGCATGGAAAATAAATAAATACAACAATAAGGAATATATAATAAATAAAGCAACACATGTACACAGTTGGTATGTTTTAGCTGTACACATGCATGCAGTATTCTCCCTTTATAATGACTATCTTACGCTGGAATGCACGGACTGAGACAATAAACCTCCAAATGTTGCTTTTATTGTTGTGCTTTATTAAAATATAGACGACAGATGACCAGTAGCATCGTATGAAAACAAACACTCATTTTGTTTGTGGGTTGGGGGTGTTGTCATTAATCTAAAAGCAGTGTGTGTGTGTGTGTGTGTGTGTGTGTGTGTGTGTGTGTGTGTGTGTGTGCGTGCGGTCCCACTTTGGTCGAAAGTGCTTTATTCCTTTTTGGCGCATCTTTTTTTTTTCCCGGCCATGAAGGACGTAGATGAATTGGCCCTAAGGAGAGCCAGAGAGGCACAATTAAGATCCTTCAGGATAAAGGCAGGGCTAAATGATTTACATTAGCAACAAGGGCTGAACATTCCACAGCAAAATGAAAGAGGGAGAAAGAAATGAGGGGGAAAAAAATGTGTGGCCCTGCCTTTGGAAGCGGGAGGAGTCAGCTTCCGTAAATTGTTTGTGCTTTTAATTAATGAGCCTGGCATTTTGTTTGCGTGTGCGTTTGCGTGCGACAGGTAGAGACGAATGATCCAGTTTGAGGCTCATAAAAAAAAAAAGTGAATTAGATACTGGGAATAATTTTTTCTTTTCAAAGAAACATGCTTTGTTAAACTTCTGCTTTTTGACCTCTGCTTTCAAAATGAATGAACTGACGATTTCCTCAAAAGTGTTTCATTCATGACAAAACAGGTTCTGCTTTTCTTTTCTACCTCCCAATAGTCAGCATACACCCCACACATTTCAGCAATATGTTTCTTTTTATTACAGCATATCCTCTCAGTGGAAAATACAATGCAATTAAACTTGGACATACTCTATAGTAGTCAGTATAGCATCAGAGTGAGTGAATTATATTTATATAGCGCCTTTTTTCTCTCGCGACTCAAAACGCTTTACATTGTGAAGCCCTTAAAGGCCTACTGAAATACGATTTTCTTATTTAAACGGGGATAGCAGGTCCATTCTATGTGTCATACTTGATCATTTCGCGATATTGCCATATTTTTGCTGAAAGGATTTAGTAGAGAACATCGACGATAAAGTTCGCAACTTTTGGTCACTGATAAAAAAACCTTGCCTGTACCGGAAGTAGCAGACGAGTAGCGTGACATCACAGGTTGTGGAGCTCCTCACATCTACACATTGTTTACAATCATGGCCACCAGCAGCGAGAGCGATTCGGACCGAGAAAGCGACGATTTCCCCATTAATTTGAGCGAGGATGAAAGATTTGTGGATGCGGAAAGTTAGAGTGAAGGACTAGAGGGCAGTGGGAGCGATTCAGATAGGGAAGATGCTGTGAGAGGCGGGTGGGACCTGATATTCAGCTGGGAATGACTAAAACAGTAAATAAACACAAGACATATATATATTCTATTAGCCACAACACAACCAGGCTTATATTTAATATGCCACAAATTAATCCCGCATAACAAACACCTCCCCCCTCCCGTCCATATAACCCGCCAATACAACTCAAACACCTGCACAACACACTCAATCCCACAGCCCAAAGTACCGTTCACCTCCCCAAAGTTCATACAGCACATATATTTCCCCAAAGTTACGTACGTGACATGCACATAGCGGCACGCACATACGGGCAAGCGATCAAATGTTTGTAAGCCGCAGCTACATGCGTACTCACGGTACCGCGTCTGCGTATCCAACTCAAAGTCCTCCTGGTAAGAGTCTGTGTTCTCCCAGTTCTCCACAGGCCAATGGTAAAGCTTGACTGTCATCTTCCGGGAATGTAAACAATGAAACACCGGCTGTGTTTTCCGGCACAACAGTCAGGGGGTGCATTCTACGGCGCGGGTGTGTTATCCGGCACAACACCTGCCGCAATACACCGCTTCCCACCTACAGCTTTCTTCTTTGCTGTCTCCATTGTTCATTGAACAAATTGCAAAAGATTCACCAACACAGATGTCCAGAATACTGTGGAATTTTGCGATGAAAACAGACGACTTAATAGCTGGCCACCATGCTGTCCCAAAATGTCCTCTACGATCCGTGACGTCACGCGCAGGCGTCATCATACCGAGACGTTTTCAGCAGGATATTTCGCGCAAAATTTAAAATTGCACTTTAGTAAGCTAACCCGGCCGTATTGGCATGTGTTGCAATGTTAAGATTTCATCATTGATGTATAAACTATCAGACTGCGTGGTCGGTAGTAGTGGGTTTCAGTAGGCCTTTAATCTACATTTTTAAGCTACATGTACAAAACTCAAAACCAGTGAAATTGGCACTATGTCTAATTCCTAAATAAAAACAGAATACAATGGTTAGCAAATCCTTTTCAACTTATATTCAATTGAATAGACTGCAAAGATAAGATATTTAATGTTCGAACTAAGAAACTTCTCTTTTTTTTTTTTGCAAATAATCATTAACTTATAATTTAATGGCAGCAACACATGGCAAAAAAGTTGGCACAGGGGCATTTTTACCACTGTGTTACATGGCCTTTCCTTTTAACAACACTCAGTAAACGTTTGGGAACTGAGGAGGCCAATTTTTGAAGCTTCTCAGGTGGAATACTGTTCATTCTTGCTTGATGTACAACTTAAGTTGTTCAACAGTCCGGGGGTCTCCGTTGTGGTATTTTAGGCTTCATGATGTGCCACACATTTTCAAGTCTAGTACCCGCACTCTTTTACTATGAAGCCACGCTGTTGTAACACGTGGCTTGGCATAGTCTTGCTGAAATAAGCAGGGGCGTCCATGATAACGTTGCTTGGATAGCAACATATGTTGCTCCAAAACCTGTATGTACCTTTCAGCAATTAATGGTGCCTTCACAGATGTGTAACTTACCCATGCCTTGGGCACTAACACACCCCCATACCATCACAGATGCTGGCTTTTTAACTTTGTGCCTATAACAATCTGTATGGTTCTTTTCCTCTTTGTTCCAAAAGATACGACGTCCACAGTTTCCAAAAACAATTTGAAATGTGGACTCTTCAGACCACTTTTCTACTTTGCATCAGTCCATCTTGGATGAGCTTGGGCCCAGCGAATCCGGCGGCATTTCTGGGTGTTGTTGATAAATGGCTTTTGCTTTACATAATATAAATTTTCCTTGCACTTACAGATGTAGCGACCACCTGTATTTACTGACAGTGGTTTTCTGAAATGTTCCTGAGTCCATGCGGTGATATCCTTTACACACTAATGTTGATTTTTAATGCAGTACCGCCTGAGGGATCGAAGGTTCGTAATATCATCGCTTACTTGCAGTGATTTCTCCAGATTCTCTGAACCTTTTGATGATATTACAGACCGTAGATGGTGAAATCCCTAAATTCCTTGCAATAAATAGCTCTTTGTGAAATGTTCTTAAACTGTTCGACAATTTGCTCACGGATTTGTTCACAAAGTGGTGACCCTCGCCCCTCCTTGTTTGTGAATGACTGAGCATTTCATGGAAGCTGCTTTTTTACCCGATCATGGCACCCACCTGTTCCCAATTAGCCTGTTCACCTCTGGGATGTTCCAAATAAGTGTTTGATGAGCATTCCTCAACTTTCTCCGTCTTTTTTGCCACTTGTGCCAGCTTTTTTGAAACATGTTGCAGGCATCTAATTCCAAACGAGCTAATATTTGAGAAAAATAACAAAGTTTTCCAGTTCGAATGTTAAGTATCTTGTCTTTGCAGTCTATTCAATTGAATATAGATTGAAAATAATTTGCTTATTATTGTATTTTGTTTTTATTTACGAATTACACAACGTTTTGTACATTTCTAAGCTCCATTTTGGAGGTGGCATTGGGAGAAAAGTGAGTGAAGTGACTTGCTCGAGGACACAGAAGCTGAATTCCAACCAGGAACCCTGTAGCTTCTGGCCGGCTTTTCTACCATATGAGCCACGCCGCCCCAATAGAGATTTACTATCCACTGAAAAGTAGTACAATGGAGGATTGGAAGTAGTAACTATGTATCTATGCTACTATACAAGCAGTACACAGACTACTCTAAAAGTCTAGCTATAGCTTCCATTGTATTGAGATGATAAATATAATAAAATGCTGCCCCAAATGTGAGGGGTGTACAGGTGATTAGAAGCCAGAAAACATTTAAAAACAGGACTAAAATAATTCAGCCATCTTGACTTGGATGAGTCATCTAAAAGTGGATGTTTTTCAGCAGATGGAAAATGTTGCTGCCAGTTTAAAGCAGTGTTTCCTAACCTTTACTGAGCCAACACATATTTTACATGAGATCATTCTAACGGCACGCAACCCAACAACAATGTGAAGTTCACTATTTAACAAATCACTTATTTACCTCCTGCCATACATGGAAGTATTTGTTCTGACTGTCACTATTCATCCATCCATTTTCTACCGCTTGTCCCTTTCGAGGTCGCGGGGGGTGCTGGAGCCTATCTCAGCTGCACACGGGCGGAAGGCGGGGTACGCCCTGGACAAGTCGCCACCTCATCACAGGGCCAACACAGATAGACAGACAACATTCACACTCACATCCACACACTAGGGCCAATTTAGTGTTGCCAATCAACCTATCCCCAGGTGCATGTCTTTGGAGGAAGCCGCTATGATGAACAAAATGTATACTTTTCAGACACACCTTAAAGGGGAACTGCACTTCTTTTGGAATTTTTCTTATCATTCACAATCATTATGAGAGAGAAGAAGACAAAAGTTTTGTTTACTTTCCCTGGCCATGATCACCCCCCCCCCACACACACACACACCGCAGAGGCCACCATAGAATAGAATGAAATAGAATAGAATAGAATGGACTTTATTGTCATTATATTTGCATTAAACGAGATTAAGGACTCCAACTTAAGGTGCGGTAGTGGGAACAAATATGGGATAAAAATAAATTACACCAGAAGTAATAAAGATAAAACTAAGAATTGAAATAAATAGACTACTATCCAATACAAATAAAAATCAACCTGTACAATATACAAAACAATATACAAAATACTGTACAATCAGTGTCGGATGTATTGCACTCGAAGGGTAATATTGCACAGTAGGGTATAGGGGTGAATTATTTATTATGTGTATATAGGTGCTGAAATTATGTTTTTGTTTGGTTGCTTGTCTGTGCATGGTGCAATCGTGTGTGCGCAATAAATATTATTGTTGTTTTTTTGTTTTTGTTGTTGTTGTTTTTCTTTTGTAGCTGTATGTAGAATTGGCACGGCTGGAGTGGCAGCTGGTTGCATCAGCTCTGCTCTTTTTAATGTATTTAATGTCCTTTGCGTTCTTTGACGTTTCCCTCTTACACCATACTTGCCAACCCTCCCGGATTTTCCGGGAGACTCCCGAAATTCAGCGCCTCTCCCGAAAACCTCCCGGGACAAATTTTCTCCCGAAAATCTCCCGAATTTTATACGGACCTGAGTGACGTGTCGACAGCCTGTTTTCACGTCCGCTTTCCCACAATATAAACAGCGTGCCTGCCCAATCACGTTATAACTGTAGAACGATCGAGGGCGAGTTCTTGGTTTCTCATGTGGGTTTATTGTAAGGCAGTTTCATTAATGTCCTCCCAGAGCGGCAACAACACACAACAGCAGTCACGTTTTCATCTACCGTAAAGCAGTTCGTCTGCAGTAAACAGCAATGTTGTGACACTTTTAAACAGGACAATACTGCCATCTACTGTGCATGCATTTGTGACAATAACATCTAGGGCTTTTAGAGAGTGCAGTGCACAACTGCGCACACAACAAGGAGACGAAGCAGAATGCATCATCAGAGAGGGTGTTCAGAAATGGTTAGAAAAATAGTGACAGAGAATAGAACAAGGATGGACAATTCAACCCTTAACTCAACAATGAGTAGATGAGTGTTATGTGTGTGTATATGTGTAAATAATTGAACACTGAAATTCAAGTATTTCTCTTATTTTTATATATATATATATATATATATATAGCTAGAATTCACTGAAAGTCAAGTATTTCTTATATATATATATATATATATATATATATATATACATATATATATATATATGAAATACTTGACTTGGTGAATTCTTGCTGTAAATAACCACGCCCCCAACCACTCCCCCCCACCCCCCGCCCCTCCCCTCCCCCGCCCCACCTCTCGAAATCGGAGGTTTCAAGGTCGGCAAGTATGACACACATCCCGTTCTGTCTCCCTGTAATGTTTGCCAACTGTTGAATGGGATTGTGCTGGAAATCTTAATTTCCCCTCTGGGATTGATAAAATACTTCGGATTCTGGTTATGATTCATTCGAACATGTAAAAATCGATTTGTTCTAGGTAGTTAGCAATGTAGCTAATGGGAGCAATCAATTGCACCACTTTAAAAATGCATTCAAAAAAATACTTAATTTACGTTCTGTAACCTGTACAATAACCAAGCTGTAGCGACATTTTTATTGTAAGAGCGAACACTGAGGAACTCTTTTTTTTTATAGCGTAGTAACACATCAAAGTGCTTCGGTATTAGCCGTAAAAGCTAACTATGGCAAGAGATAAGCTAGCTTCTACCAGTTTTAAGTTTGTAATGCACAACACTGCGATAGAATACCAATCTGTACTGACTGAAAAACATCAACAATCATGTTACAATATCTGTAAAGTATTAGCCCACATTTCATGTTTTGTTTGTACGCTGCTAGCCAGACAGCGTATATTGTGTTCATACTTGCCAACCCTCCCAAATTTTCCGGGAGACTCCCGAAATTCAGCGCCTCTCCCGAAAACCTCCCGGGACAAATATTCTCCCAAAAATCTACCGATTTTCAGCCGGAGCTGGAGGCCACTCCCCCTCCACCTCCATGCGGACCTGAGTGAGGACAGCCTTTTTTTTTATGACAGGAGTACAACAGGGTGACAAGAACTAAATCATCCAGACTAGAGATACATTGTATTATGTTTATCTTACCTAAAAATAAATTTATTTATTAATTACAAAAAAAACTAAATACATTTTTACTATATTTTGCTAAAAACATCAAAATTAATTGTGTTTTTATTTGTATTTTTTCTGACTCCTTATTACATCCAGCCATAGAATTATACATTAAAATAAACATATATGAAATAATTAATTTTAAATGATCATAATAATTCATTTAAAATGACCATATTTAATCATAAAATGTTTGTTTATCAACAACTTTAGCATTTTATTCATTACATTTTGAAGCTCTCAGAAGCCAAGTTATGTTATATCCTTAAGATTTATTTATGCAAGTTTGAAGTATCAATTATCAAAACACAGTTTTGTTTGCATATTTTCAGGATGTAGATATATATATATATATATATATATATATATATATATATATATATATATATATATACACATATATATATGTATATGTATATGTGTGTATATATATATATATATATATATATATATATATTAATGTGTATATATATATATATATGTATATATGTGTATATATATATATGTATATATGTATATATATATATATATATATATATGTATATATATATATATATGTATATATATATATATATATGTATTTATATATTTATATATATATATATATATATATATATATATATATATATATATATATATATATATATATATATGAAATACTTGACTTGGTGAATTCTAGCTGTCAATATACACCTCCCCTCTTAACCACGCCCCCGCCCACAACCACGCCCCAGTCCAACCCCTGACCACGCCCCCACCCCCACCCCCACCTCCCGAAATCGGAGGTCTCAAGGTTGGCAAGTATGGTTGTGTTGTATGATACACACATGACATTCTTCGTGTATCATGAGCAATATGAAGTGTGACTAACTTGATGGACCGTTGTCTCTTTGGTCTAGCTGGCCAGGCACAGTTTTTCTGGTTTATCTGGGGTAAGCAAGCCATTTATGTCGAAATAGCTTGTCTCCAAATCCCACAATTGCAGCTTTGAGCTGTTTTCACCTCACTAGATCGACTCACCCTCTTCTTCAGGCTCGCTTGTAGAAGCAAAAGTTCATCCTCGGTTTCTTCGGGTTCAAAAAGATAAAGTTGTGAATCCTCATTTGTCCAAAATGAGTCGTCTTCGTTGTTTTGTTACCAAGTCTGCCATGATTGCGCGGTAAATTTTGAACATATTAGAAATTGTTATAAACTTGTCTGTCACTACTTTATATATAGACTTGCAGCTTGTACATAAAACGTTGGAGGGTTTTGAAGGCGACAACGGTCACTCCCATTAGCCGCATCTTCCAAGAGTTTTTTTAATCATCTTTAAAATCCTAGTAAAAAAAAAGTAGTGTGTTCCTGTCTCTCATAATGATGGTGATCGATAGGCAAAATTCAAACAAAAAAGTGCAGTTCTCCTTTAAGATCTCTAATGGCACACTAATGTGCCACAGCACAAAGGTTAGGAATCGATGGTTGAAAGAACATTGATGTTTGTGAGCTTGGGAACTCTGATATAAACCCTCTCTGGATCAAGCCTGGAGCCGAGACAAACCGAAGGGGAAAAATGTATCCTAAAAAAAATCTATTTGGTCGTGGTTGTTTAAAAAAGGCACGCTCGTTTTCCATACTGGATACAATCTGAAACACAAACACAGTAGTGAGTTGAAAGTTAACCCAAAATGACAATTTTCTCATTTTATTGGGTTGGATTTCTTCGCCAAGTATCCAAAGGAAACATTTCCCTTTCCCCGTGACATTTAGATAACATTTCTAACTGGACTAGGACAATTACATTTGCTTGGAACACATGAACACAAACATTTGTTCACTTCCTTGAAATTCTTGCTGTGGAAAAGTTTGTTTGTATTACAGGATGTTTGAGTGTGTTTTGGCTGCCGGCTCATTTTTTTTCTCTCTTTCTTTTTTAAGAAAAAAGTTCCATGCAAGGCAAGTGCAGCTCAAAGTTTAGTTGGATTATTTGGGAGAAAAAAACTGTAGCATTCCCTGCCGAATTACGGTTGGACTCTTTCCATTCTTTTATTAAGACCTCCTTATTAATGGAAACACCGTAAGAGATAAAAGAAAAACATTATGCATGTAAGCATGTGTTCCAAAAAAATAAAATAAATCATACTCTAGATCAGGGGTGTCAAACTCAAATACAGAGTGGGCCAAAATTTAAAACTGAACAAAGCCGCGGGCCAAGGTTGAACAAATTAACCTTTTAATAGGGAACAAACAAGTTTTGCATTGAATTTTGAACAAGCAAGGCTTGTATAACTTTATAGTGACATGCAAAATCGAGTTTCAAATAATAATAATTAAAAAATATCAATGGCATATCAAATAAAATTTGAATAAAAATGTAATGCCTCTTTTCTATTTGCAGCCTTCTGAGGTAAATATCAACATTAATTTTTTCCACAGGCTAATAAATTAGAAAATAAAATAACAATGAATAAACCAAACATTCAGGACTTTAAACTGCTCAGTTTGCAACACACTGATCTAATCTGATGTGCCCAAGCCAGATACCTGCCATCTTTTCTTGGATGCTAGTTCATTAATGTCAGGGCTCAGGCTTTGAGCTGAGGCAACCCTCATTATCGAACAAAGGTGTTCATCAGTCATTTTACCTCGTAGTCCACCCGGACCACAGTCTTGGGGGCGTGCTTTAAAGGCACTGCGTTTATCGTCCTCCACGAGCTGTCGTCACTTCTGCTTTTCATCCATTCCAACAACGCACAGCCCGATCACAAAACATGTGATCGGGCCGTGCGTCGGTTGAGGCGGGAGGGGTTTGGTGGTTGCGGGCAGGCCCGGCCCTAACCAATCTGGCGCCCTAGGCAAGATTTTAGGTGGCAGCCCCCCACCCCCCCTCACAAGAAACCGAATAGCTTTATCTTTGACCGTTTTTTTTAATTTAAAACTATACCTAATATATAAAGGGGTGGACAAGTGACTATTACCTGCAGGGCAAACATTAGCTAACCAGAAGGCAATAACAATGTAAACAAAAAACACCTGCTTAAAAGATCTAATACCTGAGGAATGTAAGGTGGGAGTACAGTAATTACCTAACGTTACATTATTATTTTCCATTACAATTTAGCCCCCTCCACAATATTAACCCGACGTTAAAACAGAACTAGCTATTTATTGATTAGCAATTGCCGAATCATGTAACATTAGCTTAATGCTAACAAGCCAGGTTACTATCACATTCTGTAACAGACAAATAATTTCATGTAGGCTAACGTTACCTACCTTCTACCTCTGTCTTTTCTCGTTTCTCCTCCTCTTCTTTTCTCTTTTTTCTTCCTTGGGCACCTGACAGTTTTGGCCGTGATGGACGGCGCCCTTAGCATTTGCCTATACGGCCTATGCCACGGGCCGGCCCTGGTAGCGGGGGTGTATATTGCAGCCCGGAAGAGTTAGGGCTGCATGGGATTCTGGGTATTTGTTTTGTTGTGTTTATGTTGTGTTACGGTGCGGATGTTCTCCCGAAATGTGTCTGTCATTCTTGTTTGGTGTGGATTCACAGTGTGGCGCATATTTCTAACAGTGTTAAAGTTATTTATATGGGCACCGTCAGTGTAACCTGTATCGCTGTTGGACAAGTATGCGTTGCATTCACGTGTGTGCGTGCTGAAGCCGCATATAATATGTGACTGGGCCAGCATTCGCTGGACTGGGTGAAAAGCGGACGTGGCGATTTTTGGGAGGGGCACTGAAAATTGAGAGTCTCCCGGGAAGGTTGGCAAGTATGAGGATTAGTCGGTGAATGCGGTGTTTCCGCGACACCGCCGCTGAATATAATCGGCGGGCCAGCTTTAGTGTTAATTTGATATCGCCTCAAGGGCCAGGTGAAATTACACGGCGGGCCAGAGTTTGACACCCATGCTCTAGATAGTCATCAATATTATATAATCCTATCTATATCAATACGTTTATCTTAAATTGCACACACATATACAGTCGCGATCAAAAATGTTCATAATGTCATGGCTGTCTTGAGTTTCCAATCATTTCTACAACTCTTATTTTTTTGTGATAGAGTGATTGGAGCACATACTTGTTGGTCACAAAAAACATTCCTGAAGTTTGGTTCTTTTATGAATTTATTATGGGTCTACTGAAAATGTGACCAAATCTGCTGGGTCAAAAGTATACATACAGCAATGTTAATATTTGCTTACATGTCCCTTGGCAAGTTTCACTGCAATAAGGCACTTTTGGTAGCCATCCACAAGCTTCTGGTTCAATTTTTGACCACTCCTCTTGACAAAATTGGTGCAGTCCAGCTAAATTTGTTGGTTTTCTGACATGGACTTGTTTTTTCAGCATTGTCCACACGTTTAAGTCAGGACTTTTGGAAGGCCATTCTAAAACCTTAATTCTAGCCTGATTTAGCCATTCCTTTACCACTTTTGACGTGTGTTTGGGGTCATTGTCCTGTTGGAACACCCAACTGCGCCCAAGACCCAACCTCCGAGCTGATGATTTTTAGGTTGAAGAATTTGGAGGTAATCCTCCTTTTTCATTGTCCCATTTACTCTCTGTAAAGCACCAGTTCCATTGGCTGCAAAACAGCAGGCCCAGAGCACAATACTACTACCACCATGATTGACGGTAGGCATGGTGTTCCTGGGATTAAAGGCCTCACCTTTTCTCCTCCAAACATATTGCTGGGTATTGTGGCCAAACAGCTCAATTTTTGTTTCATCTGACATCACATAGATAAGACCTTCTGGAGGAAAGTTCTGTGGTCCTTATACACACACACACACCATAATAATGCTCGTATGTTTAATGCGCCAACAATCCATCAAGCGGTGCGGCTTCATAGCTTACTGAAGTTGTACTAAAAACATTTTGACAGATTTTTCAGCGCCGTGTGTAATGTTCTATATTCTCAATGGAACATTTAAAGTTTTGGTGTTGTTTACTGGCCATCTTGCAGTTTACACGTATCTCTTATGTATGACTGCCATCTACTGGTCCCACTTATTACACCATGTACCAAATAAAATTAGCTTCGAGGTCAGTAAGCACAACCAGAAAGATTTTAAATGCGCCTTATAGTCCGAAAAATACGGTATGTGAATATATCTGAATGTATGCATGGCTCATTTATTATTTTCAGTTAAGATAGAAGCGCCCTTTTTTTTGAATAGTGACTCCCATTAACTCCATTGTTAGCTGACTTTTGCTATTGTTTATTTACTAGTAAGAATGCATAAAAAAATGAAAAGGTGTTCTCGTCTTACATAGGGATTGTGAATTATAGGCAAAAGTAAAAAGTGCAGTTCCCTTTTAAACACTTCCCTCGAATGAGCTCAAGATGTTAATTTAAATGAGCCATTCAATCGGAATCTCCATTATGTTGTAACGACCTGCTTGTGCTGTGATGGTAATGCTGAGAGTACTGGTGTTTGGGAATTCATCTTGTCGTAGGTGTGATTGGTGGATAATGAAAAAGGTTGTTAAACAGTGATAAAGAAACATCTGTGCGGGCTTAATAATACGGTGTTGGAACTAAGCATTTCTTTTGACGTGTTATTGTCGACAGTTAAATTATGTTTATCTCTTTCTTTTAATAGGCCTAATCATCATGAATAGTTGGTATATCATTTGTGTGAAGGACATTGTCACAATATTATTATGGATTTTTGAATTGTTTAGAATGTTGTACCGTATTTTCCGGACCATAAGGCGCACTTAAAATCTTTTTTTCCCCCCCTCAAAACTTGAAAATGTGCCTTATAACCCGGTGTGCCTAATGTGCGAAATAATTCTGGTTTTGCTTACCTTGAAGCTATTTTATTTGGTACACCATGTAATGATAAGTGTGGCCAGTAGATGGCAGTCACGCATAAGAGATACGTGTAGACTGCAATATGACTCAAGTAAACAACCCCAACATTTTATATGTTCCATTGAAAATATAGAACATTACACACGGCGCTCAAAAATCTATCAATGTTTTAGTACGACTTTGGTAAGCTATGAAGCCGCACCGCTTGATGGATTGTACTGTGCTTCAATATAGGAGTATTATTATGGTGTAAAAATTCCATGTTATTATGAATGTACCTGTTACTATATTAGATACCGTATTTTCCGGACTATAAGGCGCACTCAAAATATTTTTTTTTTCTTAAAACTCGACAGTGCGCCTTCTAACCAGGTGTGCCTAATGTACGGAATAAAGACCTTGAAGCAATTTTATTTGGTACATGGTTTAATGATAAGTGTGACCATTAGATGGCAATCAAACATAAGAGATACGTGTAGACCGCAATATGATGGCGATATGACTCAAGTAAACATCACCAACATTGTATATGTTCCATTGAAAATATAGAACATCGCACATCCATCAAAATGTTTTAGTACGACTTTGGTAAGCTATGAAGCCGCACCGCTTGATGGATTGTCGGCTCATTAAACATACAAGTGTTATTATGGTGTGTGTATAAGGTAAGACATATTATCTGGCATTATGTTTCGCAATATTATGCAAAAGCAACTTTTCTTACCTTCCAGTACCTGCTGATCTATATTTGGGATCTGCATAAATCCTGAAAAATTGCGCGACTCTGCCTTTGTAGTCAATAAACTTCTTCTTTTTCTTCATCTTCTTGTTATGGGACATTTCACTTATTTGGTACATAGTTTAATGATAAGTGTGACCATTAGATGGCAGTCAAACATAAGAGATACATGTAGACTGCAATATTATGGCAATATGACTCAAGTAAACTACACCAACATTTTATATGTTCCATTGAAAATATAGAACATTACACACGGCACTCAACAATCTATCAAAATGTTTTAGTACGGCTTTGGTAAGCTATGAAGCCACACCGCTTAATTGATTGTACTGTGCTTCAACATTCGAGTATTATTATGGTGTGTGTATAAGGTAAGACATATTTTCTGGCTTTTTGTTTCGCAACATTATGCAAAAGCAACTTTTCTTACCTTCTGATACCTGCTGATCTGTATTTGGGATCTGCATAAGTCCTGGGAAATTGCGCGGTTCCGCCTTTGTAGTCCGTGCCGACACCATAGTCGATAAGCTTCTTCTTTGTCTCTATCTTCTTGATATGGGACATTGATCCTCCGCTGTTGCCATTTCTAATATAAAGTAGTGTAAAGTTCTTACTTATATCTGTCAGTAAACTCGCCATGAAAGCGCTAAAACATACCGGTATAGTGAGTTTACATTATTCACCCAAGGAACTTTAGTTATTAGAGAAATCCGGTCGGATGTTTTTTCACGGGACACATTTCCGACGTTGTTATTGCACTAGTGAGCCACGGATGAGAAGATGCTGCTCCGTTATTGATTGAAGTTAAGTCTGAATGTCATTAAAACAGTTAGCTCCATCTTTTGACACTTTTTCCACTCCCGTCCTTGCACGCTACACCGCTACAACAAAGATGACGGGGAGAAGACGCTGTCGAAGGTGAGCCACGTAAATAAGACCGCCCACAAAACGGCGCACCCTGAAGCAACTGTCAGAAAGCGGCTTGAAGATGATCTGGAAAACATAATCTATGCAACATTTTGACCAAAGAACCACCATTACATGTTATGTAGATCAGTGTTTTTCAACCTTTTTTGAGCCAAGGCACATTTTTTGCCTTGAAAAAATCCGAAGGCACACCACCAGCACACATCGTTAAAAAACGAAACTCAGTTGACAGTAAAAAGTGGTTGTCGCAATTGTCGGATATGAATTCAAACCATAACCATAACCAATCATGCATCACTACAGCACTTGTCTCAAAGTAGGTGTACTGTCACGGCCTGTCACATTACGCCGTGACTTATTTTGAGTTTTTCCGTGTTTTCCCGTGTGTAGTGTTTTAGTTCTTGTCTTGCGCTCCTATTTTGGTGTTGATTGTCATGTCATGTACACATGTACTTTGTAGACGCTGTCTGCTCCACACGCTGTAAGTTTTTGCTGTCGTCCAGCATTCTGTTTTTGTTTACTTTGTAGCCAGTTTTAGTTTCGTTCTGCATTGCTTTCCCTAAGCTTCAATGCCTTTTTTTAGAGGCACTCACCTTTTGTTTATTTTTGGTTTAAGCATTAGATTCCTTTTTACCTGCACACTGCCTCCCGCTGTTTCCGACATCTACAAAGCAATTAGCTACCGGCTGCCACCTACTGATATGGAAGAGTATTACACGGTTACTCCGCCGAGCTCTAGGCAGCACCAACACTCAACAACAACACATCATTTGCAGACTATAATTACTGGTTTGCAAAAAATATTTTTAACCTAAATAGGTGAAATTAGATAATCTCCCACGGCACACCAGACTGTGTCAGTGGTTGAAAAATACTGATGTAGACCACAAGGAAGTGTTTCCCATTTAGAAAAAATATATATCTATATGACTCCTTTGATGCGCCTTATAATCCGGTGTGCTTTCTATATGAAAACTGATCGGAAAAACAGCTCATTCATCGGTAGTGCGCCTTATAATCCGGTGCGCCCTATGGACCCAAGCTATTTTCTTAAAGGGGAACATTATCACCAGACCTATGTAAGCGTCAATATATACCTTGATGTTGCAGAAAAAAGACCATATATTTTTTTAACCGATTTCCGAACTCTAAATGGGTGAATTTTGGCAAATTAAACGCCTTTCTAATATTCGCTCTCGGAGTGATGACGTCATGTTGTGACGTCACATCGGGAAGCAATCAGCCATTTTCTCAAAAACCGAGTCAAAACAGCTCTGTTATTTTCAGTTTTTTCGACTGTTTTCCGTACCTTGGAGACATCATGCCTCGTCGGTGTGTTGTCGGAGGGTGTAACAACACGAACAGGGACGGATTCAAGTTGCACCAGTGGCCCGAAGATGCGAAAGTGGCAAGAAATTGGACGTTTGTTCTGCACACTTTACCGACGAAAGCTATGCTACGACAGAGATGGCAAGAATGTGTGGATATCCTGCGACACTCAAAGCAGATGCATTTCCAACGATAAAGTCAAAGAAATCTGCCGCCAGACCCCCATTGAATCTGCCGGAGTGTGTGAGCAATTCAGGGACAAAGGACCTCGGTAGCACGGCAAGCAATGGCGGCAGTTTGTTCCCGCAGACGAGCGAGCTAAACCCCCTGGATGTCTTGGCTCACACCGTCCCTTATGCCACCGAAGATGATCAAGAGAAGAATATCGACCCTAGCTTCCCTGGCCTGCTGACATCAACTCCAAAACTGGACAGATCAGCTTTCAGGAAAAGAGCGCGGATGAGGGTATGTCTACAGAATATATTAATTGATGAAAACTGGGCTGTCTGCACTCTCAAAGTGCATGTTGTTGCCAAATGTATTTCATATGCTGTAAACCTAGTTCATAGTAGTTAGTTTCCTTTAATGCCAAACAAACACATACCAATCGTTGGTTAGAAGGCGATCGCCGAATTCGTCCTCGCTTTCTCCCGTGTCGCTGGTTGTCGTGTCGTTTTCGTCGGTTTCGCTTGCATACGGTTCAAACCGATATGGCTCAATAGCTTCAGTTTCTTCTTCAATTTCGTTTTCGCTACCTGCCTCCACACTACAACCATCCGTTTCAATACATGCGTAATCTGTTGAATCGCTTAAACCGCTGAAATCCGAGTCTGAATCCGAGCTAATGTCGCTATACTTTGCTGTTCTATCCGCCATGTTTGTTTGTGTTGGCATCACTATGTGACGTCACAGAAAAATGGACGGGTGTATATAACGATGGTTAAAATCAGGCACTTTGAAGCTTTTTTAGGGATATTGCGTGATGGGTAAAATTTTGAAAAAAACTTCGAAAATGGTTTTAACCCTTCTGAAATGGTGATAATGTTCCCCTTTAGGTTGCTTAAACCCAGCAGTATGACCCCCTCAAACTTATCTTGTGAGTCTTTGGACACATCTGACATTTTGGTCATAAACAGTAAGGCTGCTCTGTATATAAATGAGATTAAATCAAAATAACTTCCTGTGTGGAAAAAGGCACTTTATGTCCCAGAAGACACTTTGCAAAGATTATATTTGTGGGCCCCGTGGTGCTGATTATCACATGACTCCACATATGAATAGTGTGCACTATGTATTTTAAACCACTAGTGTATGTTTGTGTGTGCGCTCACTCATAATGAAGCCGTTTGTGTGACAAAGGCCATGAGGGGATGAGAAACCGAGTGGGTGGGAAACATTTTGACAAAGTTCCCCATTTTCTCAGAAAACAGGAGGAAAAAAAAAACGTGTTCCCGTTATGAGTCGTGTGACACGAGAGTTAATCAGAAGACGACGCCAGCGTGTGTGTGTGTGTGTGTGTGCGCGCGAGTTTTCACCCCTGACTGCTAATGAGGAGGCGTGGCTGTCACCGGCGGCGTGGAGGCTACATTACCATATTAATTAGCTCATCCTTTGACCAAGCAAGCACAGCAGGCAAATGTCACGGAGCTAACGTTGGCCATAGGAAACACAATTAGTGGAAGTCATTGTTGTTTTAGCGACGCGGCGTTTGTCCAACTCCGCTTCCTGTGACCTTGGTCCCGCCCACTCCTCAGCTCCGTTTTCCTCTTCTTGCATGCTGTACTATACAATATACCAGTGTTTTTCAACCCCTGCGCCCTGGCACACTAGTGTGCCGTGAGATATTGTCTGGTGTGCCGTGGAAAATTATGCAACTTCACCTAATTGGTGCAAAAAATATTATTTGCGAATCAATAATTATAATAATGTGCCGTTGTCGAGTGCCTGTGCTGTGTAGAGTTCGGCAGGGTAACCGTGTAATACTCCACGCCAGTAGGTGGCAGCAGGTAGTTCACTGCTTTGTAGAAGTCGGAACACGTCGAGGATGGTTTGTCGTGATCCCAATATGCAGAGCACAGCAGGAGGCAGCGTGCAGGTAAAAAAGGTATGTCCCTCTAGGAAAAGGCACTGAAGCATAGGGATGGTTAGGGATGATGTTTGATAAGAAATTATCGACTTCCAGCCTATTATCGAATTATTGATTCTCTTATCGAGTCCAGATAGGTTGTTGTGTATGGAAAAAAAACACACAATATTTGGTTTAACAAAAGCTCACTTTTATTATATAAGAAACAAATAAAATCTAATAAATGAATAAATATTTACTGTTACCCCCCTAAAAAAATAAAATGAAATAAATAAATATTGACTGTTGTTACCCAAAGTATATTAAAGGCCTACTGAAATGCGATTTTCTTATTTAAACGGGGATAGCAGGTCCATTCTATGTGTCATACTGGATCATTTTGCGATATTGCCATATTTTTGCTGAAAGGATTTAGTAGAGAACATCGACGATAAAGCTGATAAAAAAGCCTTGCCTGTACCGGAAGTAGCAGACGTGTAGCGTGACGTCACAGGTTGTGGAGCCCCTCACATCCGCACATTGTTTACAATCATGGCCACCAGCAGCGAGAGCGATTCGGACCGAGAAAGCGACGATTTCCCCATTAATTTGAGCGAGGATGAAAGATTTGTGGATGAGAAAAGTGAGAGTGAAGGACTAGAGGGCAGTGGGAGCGATTCAGATAGGGAAGATGCTGTGAGAGGCGGGTGGGACCTGATATTCAGCTGTGAATGACTAAAACAGTAAATAAACACAAGACATATATATACTCTATTAGCCACAACACAACCAGGCTTATATTTAATATGCCACAAATTAATCCCGCATAACAAACACCTCCCCCCCCCGTCCATATAACCCACCAATACAACTCAAACACCTGCACAACACACTCAATCCCACAGCCCAAAGTACCGTTCACCTCCCCAAAGTTCATACAACACATATATTTCCCCAAAGTCCCCAAAATTACGTATGTGACATGCACATAGCGGCACGCACGTACGGGCAAGCGATCAAATTTTTGGAAGCCGCAGCTGCATGCGTACTCACGGTACCACGTCTGCGCATCCAACTTAAAGTCCTCCTGGTAAGAGTCTCTGTTGTCCCAGTTCCCCACAGGCCAATGGTAAAGCTTTACTGTCATCTTTCGGGAATGTGAAAAATGAAACACCGGCCGTGTTTGTGTTGCTGAAGTCGGCCGCAACACACCGCTTCCCACCTACAGCTTTCTTCTTTGCTGTCTCCATTGTTCATTTAACAAATTGCAAAAGATTCACAAACACAGATGTCCAGAATACTGTGGAATTTTGCGATGAAAACAGACGACTTAATAGCTGGCCACCATGCTGTCCCAAAATGTCCTCTACAATCTGAGATCATACCGAGTCGTTTTCAGCAGGATATTTCGCGCAAAATTTAAAATTGCACTTTAGTAAGCTAACCCGGCCGTATTGGCATGTGTTGCAATGTTAAGATTTCATCATTGATTTATAAACTATCAGACTGTGTGGTCGGTAGTAGTGGGTTTCAGTAGGCCTTTATGTGGGATTTTCAGAAAAACAAATATATACAGTAACACAAAAACAACCTGTCTCTGTGATCACTATAGGTGTATAAATAATAATATAGTGTTAAATAAAATCAGTCTCTTGGGCACAAAACTGAAAATAATACAGCTCTCCAAAAAGTGCACTTCTGCTGCTATTGGAACACACTAACTACAGCTATTACTCAGGAAAAGGCTCAACAGGACTCAGCTGGACCTGCAGATCTTGCTGACACGGAGCCTGTCCTTGCTGACCAAGGACTGACAGCAGTGTCCGTGTCACCTGCTGTTGAGAGACTGTCTAGACCTAAGAGACATGTTCAGCCACCTAAGAGGCTGATGGAGAGTTGTTAAGAACTCTTGGTTTTTTCGAGTTGTTTAAAAAAAAAAAAAAAAAAAAAAAGTGTTGACATAACTGTTTGTTATGATGCTTTGACATTTTTGCACTTTATTTCTTTATTGAAAGAACATTCTATGAAGAGAAAAGTTGTTTGCAAATGTGGTTACAATGCTAAAAAATGAAAAGTTAAAGCTAAAAAAAGAAATACACTTTATTGAGTTAACATTATTTCTTTATAGGGGGAAAGATGTGATTTTATGAGCTAGGGAATATAACAACTACACTACCCAGCATGCAATGGGAGTGACGAGCATGCGCGGGAGCCCCGAAAAGTGTTGTTGCATGTCGCCACCCGGCAGCTAAGAATGAGGTTATGAGCACGCTGTGAAAGTAAACGTCAAGAACTCAGCCGACACGCCTCGTCTGCATTATTTATAATTAGACAGACAACACATATACAGTGTGATTTTGTTTTGTTTACAAGGAAAGAAAAACAAAAGTTAACGGGTCTGCGGGTCTGCTAACACAGACCCGCAGACGTGAGCACATCACCCCTATTTTAGCGTCCCTTCACTGGCTCCCTGTGCGTTACCGAATACATTTTAAACTCCTTTTATTTGTTTTTAAATGTCTAAACAACCTCGCGCCAACCTATCTCTCCGACCTCCTTCAGCCTTACTGCCCCACCCGATCCTTAAGATCAGCCGATCAGCTGCTGTTGACGGTCCCTGACACAAGGCTGAAGCTTAGAGGTGACAGAGCTTTCGCCGTTGCTGCTCCCAAGCTCTGGAACGACCTACCCCTGAGTGTTAGACAAGCCTCCTCTCTTCCTGTTTTTAAATCTCTCTTAAAAACATACTTTTATTCCATGGCTTTTAACACTGAGTGATATCCATCCTGCAATGGCGCCCCATAATACACCTGCTGTGATCCTGTTTTTATGTTTTTATGTTTTTATTAATTCTATTTTAATTATTTATTTTTTATCGTGTTCTGTTTGTGTTGTGTTGTGTTTGCTCGGTACTCGTTTTATCTTTTAACCTGCTCATTGTACAGCACTTTGGCTACCCCTGTGGTAAATTTTAAATGTGCTCTATAAATAAAGTTGATTTGATTTGATTTGATTTATATATATGTATATATGTATGTAACGTTGCGACAGCTGCCGTAAAGGAGGTGCGTTGCTAGCCTGGTTGCTATGTTTCCGGTTGGTCGTAAAAGTGTTGGTCATGTGTTTTTACCCTGCTCAAATCTCTCAGTAAAGTTATTCATTGGATTATACCTTTTGTTTTGAACTTTATTACACCTTGGAGCGCTTTTTCCGGTCCATCATTTTTCCTGCTTTCGCTATATGCGCCTACGTGACGTTATTTCTTGTGATGTCCCATGGAGCATTTCTTGTCGGGACGGGATTTGTTCCCAGGGATTCAAATTAAGAACCAACTCTTATTCTTTACTATAGTGGTCTCGATAACGGGTACCGGTTCTCAAAAAGGGATTTGAGTCCAAGGACTCGGTTCTTTTCTTATCGAACAACCGGGAAAACCGGTTTCGAGCATCATCCCTAGGGATGACTATGCAAAACCAAAGTAAAACTGAACTGGCAACAAAGTAAACAAAAACAGAATGCTGGACGACAGCAAAGACTTACAGTGTGTGTCCGTACATGACATGGCAGCCAACAATGTCCCCCACAAAGAAGTCTGAAATAGTCTTGTTTGCCAATACAAAGCAGGTCAGGCAATAGCGGTCAAAAGGAAGACGTGAAGCTGCTACAGGAAAACACCAACAAAACAGGAAGAGCCACCAAAATAACAGCGCAAGACAGGAACTGGAGCACTACACACAGGAAAACAACAACGAACTAAAAAAAAAGACAACCTGGTGGAGTTTAATTTTTTTTCACGTTTCTGCTGGTGGTGTGCCTCCGTATTTTCTAATGAAAAAAATGTGCCTTGGCTCAAAAAAGGTTGAAAAACACTGCAATATACAAATGGGTCACCTATGGGGTTGCTTAAAAATGTGCATTAAAGCGCTTTGAGTACCTTGAAGGTAGAAAAGCGCTATACAAGTATAACTTTTTTTACCAAAAATTTAAAATATTTTTCATCATTGTACACTTGTTTTCCAACACACTTGCAAAAATATTACCTAAAAGTTCCAACTATTTTCTAAAATGCATTTAAATTACTTTAAATGGAAAGTGTGAACATTTTGCTTTCACTTTGCAAAGATTTTTCCCACTCTTGCATTTTTTTTTCTTTGTTATTCTAACATAAATAAAACTACTAACCCTAAATCCTAACCATAAAATGTGTTCGTTTATAAATTGGAAATATATTTTTTTCTAAACTACTTGTTTTGAAGTACCTCATCTTTGTAAACTTTCTAAAATGCTCACAATATGTTTTTTCTCTTCAAAAATAAGAAGTATGTTTTTCTAACCAACTTGTTTTGAAGTACCTCATTGTTGTACTTTTTTTTCCCACACTTGTAAAAATATTACCCAAAAGCTCCAACTATTTTTCTAAAATCCATTTTCTTTAAAAGAAAAATTTACATTTTGTTTTCACTTTGCAAATATGTTCCCAGTCTTGCAAAAATGTTTGCTAAACTTCCTTTTTTTTTCTTAAATGTTTTTGTCTCCGTTGTTCTAAAATAAATAAAACTACTAACCCTAAATACTAACCATAAAATTGTTTCCTTCATATGTTGGAAATATTTATTTTTTTAAATAATTGTTTTGAAGTACCTCATCTTTGTAAACTGTCAAAAATGCTAACGACAACATTTTGTACCTTCATAAATAGGAAATATGTGTTTCTAACCAATTTGTTTTGAAGTACCTCTTCAATATACAATTGTTTTTTTTCCACACTTGCAAAAATATTACCCAGAAGTTCCAAAGTTTTTTTCTAAAATTAATTTACTTTGAATGGAAAGTGTGAACATTTTTTCACTTTGCAAAGATTTTTCCCACTCATGCAAAAATGTTTCCTAAATTTGCATTTGTTTTTTTTCCCGTTGTTCTAAAATAAATAGAACTACTAACCCTAAATCCTAACCAAAACTTTTTTCCTTCATGAATTGGAAATTTTTTTCTTTCTAAAATACTTGTTTTGAAGTACTTCGTCTTTGTAAACTTTCAAAAAGGCTAACGACAACAATTTTTCCCTTCATAAATGTTAGAAAAACATATTTCCTAACCCATTTTTTTTAAGTACCTCATCATTGTACAATAATCTTTCCACACTTGCAAAAATGTTAACCAAAATTTCCAACTTTTTTTCTAAAATCCATTTTCTTTACAAAATGAACATTTTGTTTTCACTTTGCAAATATTTTTCCCACTTATGCAAAAATAAATGTTCTTTAAATTTTTTTTTTTTTCGTTGTTCTAAAATAAATACAACTACTCAGCCTGAATCCTAACCATAATTTTTTTTCCCTTAATAAATTGGATTTTTTTTCCCCCTAAAAGTACCTCATCTTTGTACACTTTTTAGAATATAAAACCTAACAATTTTTGTTTGGGATTTTTTCTGAAGTGTTTTTCGTCTGTCCTTCTAAAAGTGCCATTTTTTTTCCTGAAATCACTTTAATTAAAATAGAAAGTGTGACTTTTCCCATTCTTGCAAAAAAAAATCCTAAACTTGAATTTATTTTTCTTTAATTTTCATCATTTTACTGAAATAATTCAAACTACAAACTTTTTTTTTTTTTTTGCTTGACGGTAGCCATGGTGTTCCTGGGATTAAAGGCCTCACCTTTTCTCCTTTTAAACATATTGCTGGGTATTGTGGGCAAACAGCTCAATTTTTGTTGTAATCTGACATCACATGGACAAAGATAAGACCTTCTGGAGGAAAGTTCTGTGGTCAGATGAAACAAAAAATGAGCTGTTTGGCCACAATACTCAGCAATATGTTTGGAGGAGAAAAGATAAGGCCTTTAATCCCAGGAACACCATCCCTACCGTCAAGCATGGTGGTGGTAGTATTATGCTCTGGGCCTGTTTTGCTGCCAATGGAACTGGTGCTTTACGGAGAGTAAGTGGGACCAAGTATGTGCTCCAATCACTCTGTCACAAAAAAATAAGAATTGTAGAAATTATTGGAAACTCAAGACAGCCATGACATTATGTTCTTTACATGCGTATGTAAACTTTTGACCACGACTGTATGTTACTTATCACTGCTGTTAGTTCTTGGAACAAGTAGCAACAGTGTGTCAGTAGAGGTTGTAATACTACAAACCATGGCTGCTGCAGTTCAGAACTAGAAGGCAACAACTCTAAGTGCAATTTCTTGAGCTTGGCTATTTCCGTTTCTTTATTAAGTCTTATCTTGGTGTGATTGAGTCGCCGTCTGTGTTGAATGAATTGTTTACTGTTGTGTAACTATCTTATCCCTCTATCAGCCATGTTGGGCGGTATGGTTACGCACCGACCATTGATGTTTTTCAAGCTTACCCAGATTTCCCTTTGACTGACTTTGATAACATCGTGAATTGAATATGTTACTTCCTTTGTTGTGCTTTGCCAGGTTTTCACATGATTTTAAATTTCAATGAGCATTTCAGACTCTACTGAGGTGCTGCAACTTACATAGACACAATAAGGTAGCGGTGTGTCAGTACTTGTATTTTAGGATTGGCCGATGTTGGCATCAATCCGATTGCAAGTAAATTTGGTGCCAGTCATGCCAATACCGATACTACCGTATTTTTCAGACTATAAGGCACACTTAAAATCCTTTAATTTTCTCAAAACTCGACAGTGCGTCTAATGTACGTAATAAATTTGGTTGGGCTTACTGACATCGAAGATATTTTATTTTGTACATGGTGTAATGATAAGTGTGACCAGTAGATGGCAGTCACACATAAGAGATACGTGTAGACTGCAATATGATGACAGACACACATGGGAGATACGTGTAGACTGCAATATGATGGCAGTCACACATGGGAGATACGTGTAGACTGCAATATGATGGCAGTCACACATGAAAGATACGTGTAGACTGCAATATGATGGCAGTCACACATGGGGGATACGTGTTTACTGCAATATGATGGCAGTCACACATGGGAGATACGTGTGGAATGCAATATGATGGCAGTCACACATGGGAGATACGTGCGGAATGCAATATGATGGCAGTCACACATGGGAGATACGTGTGGACTGCAATATGACGACAGTCACACATAAGAGATACGTGTAGACTGCAATATGATGGCAGTCACACATGGGAGATATGTGTAGACTGCAATATGATGGCAGTCACACATGGGAGATACATGTAGACTGCAATATGACGGCAGTCACACATAAGAGATACGTGTAGACTGCAATATAATGGCAGTCACACATTAGAGATACAAGTCGACTGCAATATGATGGCAGTCACACATGGGAGATACGTGTAGACTGCAATATGACGGCAGTCACACAAGAGATACATGTAGACTGCAATATGACGACAGTTACACATAAGAGATACGTGTAGACTGCAATATGACGGCAGTCACACATGGGAAATACGTGTGGACTGCAATATGATGGCAGTCACGCATGGGAGATACGTGCACACTGCAATATGATTGCAGTCACACATGGGAGATACGTGTAGACTGCAATATGACGGCAGTCACACAAGAGATACGTGTAGACTGCAATATGACGGCAGTCACACATAAGAGATACGTGTAGACTGCAATATAATGGCAGTCACACATGGGAGATACGTGTAGACTGCAATATGACGGCAGTCACACAAGAGATACGTGTAGACTGCAATATGACGGCAGTCACACAAGAGATACATGTAGACTGCAATATGACGACAGTTACACATAAGAGATACGTGTAGACTGCAATATGACGGCAGTCACACATGGGAAATACGTGTGGACTGCAATATGATGGCAGTCACGCATGGGAGATACGTGCACACTGCAATATGATTGCAGTCACACATGGGAGATACGTGTAGACTGCAATATGACGGCAGTCACACAAGAGATACGTGTAGACTGCAATATGACGGCAGTCACACATAAGAGATACGTGTAAACTGCAATATAATGGCAGTCACACATGGGAGATACGTGTAGACTGCAATATGACGGCAGTCACACATAAGAGATACGTGTAGACTGCAATATAATGGCAGTCACACATGGGAGATACAAGTCGACTGCAATATGATGGCAGTCACACATGGGAGATACGTGTAGACTGCAATATGACGGCAGTCACACAAGAGATACATGTAGACTCAATATGACGACAGTTACACATAAGAGATACGTGTAGACTGCAATATGACGGCAGTCACACATGGGAAATACGTGTGGACTGCAATATGATGGCAGTCACACATGGGAGATACGTGCACACTGCAATATGATTGCAGTCACACATGGGAGATACGTGTAGACTGCAATATGACGGCAGTCACACAAGAGATACGTGTAGACTGCAATATGATGGCAGTCACACATGGGAGATATGTGTGGAATGCAATATGATGGCAGTCACACATGGGACATACGTGTAGACTGCAATATAATGGCAGTCACACATGGGAGATACGTGTAGACTGCAATATGATGGCAGTCACACATGGGAGATACGTGTAGACTGCAATATGACGGCAGTCACACATTAGAGATACGTGTAGACTGCAATATGATGGCAGTCACACATGGGAGATACGTGTAGACTGCAATATGATGGCAGTCACACATGGGAGATACGTGTGGAAAGCAATATGATGGCAGTCACACATGGGAGATACGTGTAGACTGCAATATGACGGCAGTCACACAAGAGATACGTGTAGACTGCAATATGACGGCAGTCACACAAGAGATACATGTAGACTGCAATATGACGACAGTTACACATAAGAGATACGTGTAGACTGCAATATGACGGCAGTCACACATGGGAAATACGTGTGGACTGCATTATGATGGCAGTCACGCATGGGAGATACGTGCACACTGCAATATGATTGCAGTCACACATGGGAGATACGTGTAGACTGCAATATGACGGCAGTCACACAAGAGATACGTGTAGACTGCAATATGACGGCAGTCACACATAAGAGATACGTGTAGACTGCAATATAATGGCAGTCACACATGGGAGATACGTGTAGACTGCAATATGACGGCAGTCACACATAAGAGATACGTGTAGACTGCAATATAATGGCAGTCACACATGGGAGATACAAGTCGACTGCAATATGATGGCAGTCACACATGGGAGATACGTGTAGACTGCAATATGACGGCAGTCACACAAGAGATACATGTAGACTCAATATGACGACAGTTACACATAAGAGATACGTGTAGACTGCAATATGACGGCAGTCACACATGGGAAATACGTGTGGACTGCAATATGATGGCAGTCACACATGGGAGATACGTGCACACTGCAATATGATTGCAGTCACACATGGGAGATACGTGTAGACTGCAATATGACGGCAGTCACACAAGAGATACGTGTAGACTGCAATATGATGGCAGTCACACATGGGAGATATGTGTGGAATGCAATATGATGGCAGTCACACATGGGACATACGTGTAGACTGCAATATAATGGCAGTCACACATGGGAGATACGTGTAGACTGCAATATGATGGCAGTCACACATGGGAGATACGTGTAGACTGCAATATGACGGCAGTCACACATTAGAGATACGTGTAGACTGCAATATGATGGCAGTCACACATGGGAGATACGTGTAGACTGCAATATGATGGCAGTCACATATGGGAGATACGTGTGGAAAGCAATATGATGGCAGTCACACATGGGAGATACGTGCACACTGCAATTTGATGTCAGTCACACATGGGAGATACGTGTGGAATGCAATATGATGGCAGTCACACATGGGAGATACCTGTGGAATGCAATATGATGGCAGTCACACATGGGAGATACGTGTGGAACACAATATGATGGCAGTCACACATACGAGATACGTGTACACTCTAATATGACAGTAGTCACACATGGGAGATACATGTAGACTGCAATTTGATGGCAGTCACACACGGGAGAAACGTGTAGACTGCAATATAATGGCAGTCACACATGGGAGATACAAGTCGACTGCAATATGATGGCAGTCACACATGGGAGATACGTGTAGACTGCAATATGACTGCAGTCACACAAGAGATACAGGTAGACTGCAATATGACGGCAGTTACACATAAGAGATACGTGTAGACTGCAATATGACGGCAGTCACACATGGGAGATACGTGTGGACTGCAATATGATGGCAGTCACGCATGGGAGATACGTGCACACTGCAATATGATTGCAGTCACACATGGGAGATACGTATGGAATGCAATATGATGGCAGTCACACATGGGAGATACGTGCGCACTGCAATATGATGGCAGTCACACATGGGCGATACGTGTAGACTGCAATATGACGGCAGTCACACAAGAGATACGTGTAGACTGCAATATGATGGCAGTCACACATGGGAGATACGTGTAGACTGCAATATGATGGCAGTCACACAAGAGATACATGTAGACTGCAATATGACGGCAGTTACACATAAGAGATACGTGTAGACTGCAATATGACGGCAGTCACACATGAGAGATACGTGTAGACTGCAATATGACGGCAGTCACCCATGGGAGAAACGTGGAGACTGCAATATGACGGCAGTCACACATAAGAGACATGTGTAGACTGCAATATGACGGCAGTCACACATAAGAGATACGTGTAGACTGCAATTGACGGCAGTCACACATGGGAGATACGTGTAGACTGCAATATGACGGCAGTCACACATAAGAGATACGTGTAGACTGCAATATGACGGCAGTCACACATAAGAGATACGTGTAGACTGCAATATGACGGCAGTCACACATGGGAGATACGTGTAGACTGCAATATGACGGCTGTCACACAAGAGATACGTGTAGACTGCAATATGACGGCAGTCACACATGGGAGATACGTGTACACTGCAATATGATGGCAGTCACACATGGGAGATATGTGTAGACTGCAATATGACGACAGTCACACATGGGAGATACGTGTACACTGCAATATGATGGCAGTCTCACATGGGAGATACGTGTAGACTGCAATATGACGGCAGTAACACATAAGAGATACGTGTAGACTGCAATATGACGGAAGTCACACAAGAGATACGTGTAGACTGCAATATGACGGCAGTCACACATGGGAGATACGTGTAGACTGCAATATGACTCAAGTAAACAACACCAAAATTGTATATGTTCCATTGAAAATTTGGAAAAATTACACACGGTGCTCAAAAGTTTATCACAATGTTTTAGTACGACTTTGGTAAGCTTTGAATCCACACCGCTTGATGGATTGTACAGTGCTTCAACATGCGAGTATTATGGTGTGTGTATAAGGTAAGACATTATCTTCCGTTGTGTTTCGCAATATTGTGCAACAAAAACTTTTCTTACCTTCTGGTACCTACCACGCCATGGTCGGTAAGCTTCTTCTTTTTCTCTATCTTCTTGTACCACTGTTGCCATTTCTAATATAAAGTAGTGTAAAGTTCTTACTTATATCTGTCAGTAAACTCGCTATGAAAGCGCTAAAACATACCGGTGTAGTGAGTTTACATTATTCACCCAAGGAACTTTAGTTATTAGAGAGTTTTGAGCAAGCTCAAATTTTTTATTTAGCTTTTTAGTTTCCCATCGTGAGTGAACGACGGTATTTCATGAGAGAAGTAGAGCTGTTGTAGATAAAATAATATCCGTGCATTACAACAGTCAGTCTTAATGAGTCGTGTTGCCGTCAGCTGGAGGATTTTTTGGGACTTGTACGTCATGCAATTTAAGCATCCAGTGCGACATACGCTGGTGTCGACACAAGAGTACTATTGTACATAGTATTATCATGCAGAGTTGTATCCAGGTTTCACAGGGGGGCACACGGCCCACTTTGGGGACCACTAGGCGAGCGGGAGTCATGGTTAGTGATCGTACCTAGGAGAAGCCAGAGCTTGAAGCAGTTACTGTATTTTTCGGACTATAAGGCGCACATAAAATCCTTTAATTTTTTTCAAAATCGACAGTGCGCCTTTTAACCCGGTGCGTCTAATGTCGGCATAATTCTGGTTGTGCTTACTGACCTCGAAGCAATTTTGTTTGGTACATGGTGTAATGATAAGTGTGACCAGTAGATGGCAGTCACACATAAGAGATATGTGTAGACTGCAGGATGACGCCAGTAAACAACACCAAAACTTTAAATGTTACATTGAGAATATAGAACATTACACTCGGCGCTCAAAAATCTATCAAAATAATTCTAGTGCGACTTCGGTAAGCTATGAAGCCGCACCGCTTATGGATTGTCAACACATTAAACATACGAGTATTATTATGGTGTGTGTATAAAGACTGCAAAATGGCAGACATTATCTAGCATTTTGTTTCGCAATATTATGCTAAACCAACTTTTCTTACCTTCTGGTACCTGCTGATGTGTATTTGGCATACTTGCCAACCTTGAGACCTCCGATTTCGGGAGGTGGGGGCAGGGGGCGTGGTTGGTGCGGGGGCGTGGTTAAGAGGGGAGGAGTATATTTACAGCTAGAATTCACCAAGTCAAGTATTTCATATATATGTATGTATGTATGTATATATATATATGTATGTATGTATGTATGTATATATATATATATATATATATATATATATATATATATATACATATATATATATATATATATATATATATAAAATAAATACTTGAATTTCAGTGTTCATTTATTAACACATATACACACAACACTCATCTACTCATTGTTGAGTTAAGGGTTGAATTGTCCATCCTTGTTCTATTCTCTGTCACTATTTTTCTAACCATGCTGAACACCCTCTCTGATGATGCATTGCTGTGTGGCACGCACACAAGTGCTTTCATCAAATGCACTAGATGGCAGTATTGTCCTGTTTAAGAGTGTCACAACATTGCTGTTTACAGCAGACGAACTGCTTTACGGTAGATGAAAACATGACTGCTGTTGCTGTGTGTTGTTACCGCGCTGGGAGGACGTTAATGAAACTGCCTAACAATAAACCAACATAAGAAACCAAGAACTCGCCCTCGATCATTCTACAGTTATAACGTGATTGGGCAGGCACACTGTTTATATTGTGGGAAAGCGGACTCAGGTCCGCATGGAGCTGGAGGGGGCGTGGCCTCCAGCTCCCCCTGAATTTCGGGAGATTTTCGGGGGAAAATTTGTCCCAGGAGGTTTTCGGGAGAGGCGCTGAATTTCAGGAGTCTTCCGGAAAATCCGGGAGGGTTGGCAAGTATGGTATTTGGGGTCTGCATAAGTCCTGAAAATTTGAGCGCGTTCGCCATTGTAGTCTGTGACGACGCCTTAGTCGATAAGCTTCTTTTTGTCTCTACCTTCTTATGTGGCATTCATCTTCCGCTGTTGCAATTTCTAATATAAAGTAGTATAAAGTTATTACTTATATCTGTCAGTAGACTAGCTATCAATCTATTTTATTTATTTATTTTTTTATCATGTTCTATTTGTTTTGTGTTGTGTTTACTCGTATTATCTTTTAACCTGCCCATTGTACAGCACTTTGGCTACCCCTGTGGTAAATTTTAAATGTGCTTTATAAATAAAGTTGATTTGATTTGATTTGATCAAAGCGCTAAAAACTGTAATGGGTTTAAATAATTCACCAACGGAACTTTAGTTCTTAGAGGGCTCCGGTCGGACGGTTTTTCACAGATTTTTTCACTTCGGCAGATAATGTGCTGAAGTTGTTACGACTGCTGGTTCAAAGTACCGTATTTTTCGGAGTATAAGTCGCACCGGAGTATAAGTTGCACCTGCCGAAAATGCATAATAAAGAAGGGAAAAATCATATATAAGTCGCACTGGAGTATAGGTCGCATTTTTGGGGGAAATGTATTTGATAAAACCCAACACCAAGAATAGACATTTGAAAGTCAATTTAAAATAAATAAAGAATAGTGAATACGTGTACGTTATTTGACGCATAAATAACCAACTGAGAATGTGCCTGGTATGTTAACGTAACATATTATGGTAAGAGTCATTCAAATAATTGTAACATATAGAACATGCTATACGTTGAGCTAAATAATATTATTTGATATTTTACGGTAATGTGTTAATAATTTCACACATAAGTCGCTCCTGAGTATAAGTCGCACCCCCGGCCAAACTATGAAAAAAACTGCGACTTATAGTCCGAAAAATACGGTACTCACTTTAAAAGTATTGCAAGTTTTCCTGTTGTCATCCTTTCTCATCAATAATTATTGCTCGCACGGGCCGCTTCCGCACCTTATGTGGTGACGTCATGCAAGGCCACGAGAATAGATAAGGTAGTCGTTAAAAAAAATTGGCAAAAGATTCCCAGGATTCGAAACACTGAGAACCGATTCTCAGATGGGACAAAAGGGGCCCTCTGGCACACTTTGGATATCTCTGCTTTTACAGATTGTCTTCTTCAACTTTGAATGTGTGACTTGACGTCAGCTCTGAGCAATCACAAATTTGATTTAGCTGTTAGTTCCCATCGCGAGTAAACAACGGAAATTCAAGAGAGAAGTAGTTATTGTAGATAAAATAATATCCATGCATTACGGTTTTTTTCGGACTATAAAGCACACTTAAAATCATTTCATTTTCTCAAAAATCGACAGTGCTCCTTATGCCTAATGCACAGCCTGATTCTGGCTGTGCTTACCAACCTCAGAGCCATTTAATTTGGTACACGGTGTAATAAGTGTGACCGGTAGATGGCAGTCACACATAAGAGATACGTGTACACTGCAAGATTAAGCCAGTAAACAACACCAAAACTTTAAATGTTCCATTGAGAATATAGAACGTTACACATGGTGCTCAAAAATCTATCAAAACGTTGGTAAGCTATGAAGCCACACCGCTTGATGGATTGTCGGCGCATTAAAAATACAAGTATTATTATGGTGTGTGTATAATGACTGCAAAATGGCACTGTGGAAGTCGCTTCCTATCCGTTCCACTATTATACACGGCACAAGAGCCAGGCTTGCAGTTATCAACAATGTTTTAATGTCCATAGGATTTTCTCATTGCCGGCAGTAAGTCGGACACGTTTCCAGTGAAGGTTGGACTCCGCCAAGGCTGCCCTTTGTCACCGATTCTGTTCATAACTTTTATGGACAGAATTTCTAGGCGCAGTCAAGGCGTTGAGGGGATCCGGTTTGGTGGCTGCAGGATTAGGTCTCTGCTTTTGCAGATGATGTGGTCCTGATGGCTTCATCTGGCCAGGATCTTCAGCTCTCACTGGATCGGTTCGCAGCCGAGTGTGAAGCGACTGGGATGAGAATCAGCACCTCCAAGTCCGAGTCCATGGTTCTCGCCCGGAAAAGGATGGAGTGCCATCTCCGGGTTGGGTAGGAGACCCTGCCCCAAGTGGAGGAGTTCAAGTACCTAGGAGTCTTGTTCACGAGTGAGGGAAAAGTGGATCTTGAGATCAACAGGCGGATCGGTGCGGCGTCTTCAGTAATGCGGACGCTGTATCGATCCGTTGTGGTGAAGAAGGAGCTGAGCCGGAAGGCAAAGCTCTCAATTTACCGGTCGATCTACGTTCCCATCCTCACCTATGGTCATGAGCTTTGGGTTATGACCGAAAGGACAAGATCACGGGTACAGGCGGCCGGAATGAGCTTCCTCCGCCGGGTGGCGGGGCTCTCCCTTAGAGATAGGGTGATAAGCTCTGTCATCCGGGGGGAGCTCAAAGTAAAGCCGCTGCTTCTCCACATTGAGAGGAGCCAGATGAGGTGGTTCGGGCATCTGGTTAGGATGCCACCCGAACGCCTCCCTAGGGAGGTGTTTAGGGCACGTCCAACCGGTAGGAGGCCACGGGGAAGACCCAGGACACGTTGGGAAGACTATGTCTCCCGGCTGGCCTGGGAACGCCTCGGGATCCCCCGGGAGGAGCTGGACGAAGTGGCTGGGGAAAGGAAAGCCTGGGCTTCCCTGCTTAGGCTGCTGACCCCGCGACCCGACCTCGGATAAGCGGAAGAAGATGGATGGATGGATTTTCTCACACTTTTCTCTTCAGCAGGACGTGACTTTTCAGCCACTCCCGTATCCTCTCCGCCTCCTGCTCTTGGCCGCATACAGTTAAAGGCAACCGATGATTAGATTAACACATACCAACTGTGAAATCTAATCACCTGCCAGCTGTGTCTCGCCGTCAGCACATGCCCCGCCCTTATCAGCACCATAGACAGAGGCGGTGACCTTTGCTTCTGCAAGCGCGCTGGCCACACCTTCCCCCACAGGCACCTACTCAGGCAAAAGTCAAACATACAAAAAAAGATTTATAAACACGAGGGAGCACGCAGGTGTGAACAAACTCAAAAACTCAAAGTCCAAATGATTAATAAGTGGAAAAACAAGATACAAAAAGGGAATGACTAGTAAAAGGTCAAATGGTAAAAAAAAAAACCTCACTTGACATTTGTCAGGCAAACAAATCTTCACAGGCTAAGGAACCAGAGCAGCCATGGAAAACAGCACTGACCAGTCATGGCAGAAGAACAATCCGGTGACCGGAGCAGCAACAGCCGCGTTTATGAGGGCCTGATTGCAGAGATCAGTCAGGTGTGGGGAAAGTGGCTTTGCCCCAAGAAACACCAAATACGGGCTCCGCAGCAGACCACATGTTAGGAGCAGGTCTGGTATGGCATGTCGACAACATTGGAGGCGGCCACCACAGTTGACATACTTCACACAAAAGTCATCATTTCTCCGTGATTGTTGGTCCAAATCTAATGAAGTTCTTGGCAAAATGAGGGTAATAAGTACGTTTTTTGGTTTTTTCACTTTTTATTGAGCCATCTGGTACGTGTTAGGGAGCCTGCTGGTCACTGAACACTGCATGAATATAGCAGCAGAATGCGTCAAATACGGCCATAAAATTATGCTTTCATGGAATAAAAGCAAGTTTTATTGTAAGTTTATGAGCTGGAGTATGTTCAGAACTAAATAAATTAGGTGTCCAACGATTGAAATATTTAATCGCATTAGTTCATAGTTAACTCAAAATTAAACGCGATAATCAAAGAAGGATGCCATTTTTCGTCATTAATAAGAGTTTGAGTTTGAGTTTATTTGGAACATGCATGCATACAACATGATACATCACAATTTCCAGTTTCTCTTTTCAACATGTTCGAAAAGGAGTAGGAAGAAGCAGAGCTTATTTAATCCTACCCCTTTTCTTTTACATGACAGTTGCTAAAACTTTTTGTTCACTTACTGTTCGCAATTTATTCACAATATACTCCATAAGTAATCACAATAAAAATAGATAAATAATAATGATTTAATAATAATTGGTGAAGTAAGTCATATTTCATATGATGAGATAAGTAAGTTTATTTTGAGAATGAATGAATGAATGGATGGATGAAATAAATTGAGAATGTTTGTCATGGTTCTTGTTCTTTGTACTTTGTAAACACTTTAAGTTTGAAGAGTTTCTTAAAGTGGATCATATTAGTACATTGTTTGATTGCTTTGCTTAATCCATTCCATAATTTAATTCCACATACTGATATACTTAAGTGTTGTGCGTGCATACAAATGTTTTAAATTACATTTTTCTCTAAGATTATATTTCTCCTCTCTTTTTGAGAAGAATTGTTGTATCTTCTTGGGTAGCAGGTTATAGTTTGCTTTGTGTATAATTTTAGCTGTTTGGAAAATTCACTGTCGTGGAATTTCAGTATTTTTGATTCAATAAATAAAGGGTTTGTATGTTCTCTATATCCAACATTATGTATTATTCTAACTGATCTTTTTTGTAACACCGTTAATGAATGAAGTGTACTTTTGTAATTATTTCCCCATATTTCTACACAGTAACTCAGATATGGTAACACTAGCGAGCAGTAGAGAATATGAAGTGATTTTTGGTCTAGAACATGTTTTGCTTTATTCATTATTGACATGTTTCTCGCTACTTTATGTTGTATATTTTTTACATGAGATTTCCAGTTCAATTTATCATCAATCATTGTAGCTAGAAATTTGGTTTCATTTACTCTTTCAATTTCTACTACGTCTATTTGTATTTGTGTTTGACCTTCTCTTCTACTGTTACCAAATAGCATTATTTTAGTTTTACTGAGATTCAACGATAGTCTGTTTTTGTCAAACCATCTTTTTAATTTGTTCATTTCTTCTGTTATTATTTGTATTATCTTCCGTGTGTTCTCTCCTGAACAAAACGCTGTTGTATCATCTGCAAATAATACCAACTTTAAATCTTTTGTAACTTTACAAATGTCATTTATATGTAGATTGAATAATTTAAGTCCTAGTGTTGATCCCTGAGGTACACCACAGGATATATTTAGTGTTGTAGAGGTGTGTTCGCCTACCTTCACGTATTGTTTCCTGTTCATTAGATAACTTCTTATCCAGTTTAAGACTAACCCTCTGATGCCATATCGTTCTAGTTTTTTGATTAAAATATTGTGATTAATTGTGTCAAATGCTTTAGTTAGATCCATAAACACTGCTGCCGCACATGTTTTACTATCTATTGCATTGGTAATTTCTTCTGTAATTTCAATTAAAGCCATTGAAGTTGAAACATTAGCTCTGTATCCATATTGGTTCTCTTCGAGTATTCTATTTTTGTTTGTGAAACTCTCTAATCTGTTATTGAACAGTTTTTCAATGATTTTAGAAAATTGTGGAAGTAAAGAAATAGGTCTATAATTTTTAAATTGATGTTTTGTCTTCAGTGTTATAAATTGGTGCAACTTTCGCTATTTTCATTTTGTTTGGAAATGTACCTGTTTGAAATGATTGACTACTAATATACATTAATGGTCCTGAGATCTCTTCAATAACCTTTTTTATCGTTTCCATATCAATTCCGTTACAATCAGTTGAAGTCTTAGATTTACATTTTTTTACAATTATAACTATTTCCTCCTGTGTCACATTACTGAGGAACATGGAGTTGGGATTTCGCTCTATGGTATCATTATAGTCCTCAATTGAAACTGGGTCTGGAATCCTTTCTTCCAATTTTGGTCCAATATTTACAAAGTAATTATTAAAGTACTTGTATTATAGTGTACCCTAGACAAAATCTTTTTTAGGTTTTTAATACTATGACTGGACAATTAATTGGCTACCTCTCACCTCTAAAAAAAATACCTGCAGTGTGTTGGTGCCTTTCCAGATTTTGTATTTTGTAGGAAAACAGAATTTGTATTCCTGCTTTAGGAGCACTAGCTTGCATTTAGGAGAGGTGCTACACTTTAATGTTTAGATAGCAGTTTCACGCATTAACACGAAATGTGGATTGTTACGATTTTGCTTTGATTGTCAAAAATGTCAGGGAATATTTACTCTACCTGAATAAATGTTTCTGCTATTCTGTACTTTACATGTTGTACAAGTTAATGGCATTCATATCTCTGCATGACAATGTTTTAACCTTCTCTACCTACTTATTAATTAAATATAATACTCAGTCTGTTAAACATTCTGTAATTGCAGACTATCAATCAGAACAGGTTATAAAATAATATACCATAGCAATGGTAATATCGTGTAGTTAACTGTAATTACCCGATGTGGGCTGCAGAGGGCAGTGACAGGAGTTTCACTGGTAGTTAAAAGTTAAAGTTAAAGTACCCATGATTGTCACACAAACACTAGGTGTGGCAACATTATTCTCTGCATTTGACCCATCACCCTTGATCACCCCCTGGGAGGTGAGGAGAGCAGTGAGCAGCAGCGGTGGCCGCGCCCGGGAATCATTTTTGGTGATTTAACCCCCAATTCCAACCCTTGATGCTGAGTGTCAAGCAGGGAGGTAATGGGTCCCATTTTTATAGTCTTTGGTATGACTCGGCCGGGGTTGGAACTCACGACCTACCGATCTCAGGGCGGATACTCTAAACATTAGGTGAAGAATAAAACGAGATTGTTCAAAGACAATTGTTCTCTTTGATATCGATACCGCTGCCATTATAATACACTTAATTTCAATCTGGCAGAAAACATTTATTTAGGTGGAAGTATCACAGAATAACAAAATAACATGATCGTATTGTAGAACGATAGATGTGCGATTGGTATGTCAAAAGACTTGACATGTTTTGACGAAAATCTCTGATAAAAGTGACTTTAGATTTCCTCTCAACCGTCTTTGTTTCTGCTGATTTTGTATTCCATCTTACTAAAGCCGTTTGATTAACAATCTTCATTTTAGGTTATAAATGCACTTAACTGTAATCCAAACACGGATGTGAAGCTCCTCCATTGTACAAGCAGCGATTGAAAGTAAAAGTGTTTTGTCTTGTCCGGAGAACGACTTGCCATGGTTTAGGATCTGAGATTTCCATAAGGTGCCCCGTGCTTTGTGCAGTTCTGCTTGCTATTTGAGCTTGCGGTTCAACAGTAACTGGACACCCTTACACTTTTTACCCAAGCTATGGAACGGGGTGAGGGTAAAAAAATGTGAATCGCATGTTAAAATAAAATTAACATATTATTTTGGTTTATTTTATCAGAAAAACTAACGTCAAAACAAAAGCAATTAGCCACACACATCCTTGGTAGCAAAGATGGCGCCTGTTGTTTGGTTGACCATTCTCTCTTTATACACCCCAGTACAAGACCCAATAATCCTAAAATATAATCGATGCCTTATTTCCATCCGTTTGTATAAACACATACTGTATGCTGTATGTTGTTTTTCACTAGAACAGGATTTTTATTTGTGAGTTAAAAGGTTGATATCTTACAAACCCCGTTTCCATATGAGTTGGGAAATTGTGTTAGATGTAAATATAAACGGAATACAATGATTTGCAAATCCTTTTCAACCCATATTCAATTGAATATGCTCCAAAGACAACATATTTGATGTTCAAACTCTTAAACTTTTTTTTTTTTGCAAATAATAATTAACTTAGAATTGCATGGCTGCAACACGTGCCAAAGTAGTTGGGAAAGGGCATGTTCACTACTGGGTTACATGGCCTTTCCTTTTAACAATACTCAGTAAGCGTTTGGGAACTGAGGAGACACATGTTTTAAGCTTCTCAGGTGGAATTCTTTCCCATTCTTGCTTGATGTACAGCTTAAGTTGTTCAACAGTCCGGGGGTTTCTGTTGTGGTATTTTAGGCTTCATAATGCGCCACACATTTTCAATGGGAGACAGGTCTGGACTACAGGCAGGCCAGTCTAGTACTCGCACTCTTTTACTATGAAGCCACGTTGATGTAACACGTGGCTTGGCATTGTCTTGCTGAAATAAGCAAGGGCGTCCATGATAAAGTTGCTTGGATGGCAACATATGTTGCTCCAAAACCTGTATGTACCTTTCAGCATTAATGGCGCCTTCACAGATGTGTAAATTACCCATGTCTTGGGCACTAATACACCCCCATACCATCACAGATGCTGGCTTTTCAACTTTGCGCCTATAACAATCCGGATGGTTCTTTTCCTCTTTGGTCCGGAGGACACGACACCCACAGTTTCCAAAAACAATTTGAAATGTGGACTCGTCAGACCACAGAACACTTTTACACTTTGTATAAGTCCATCTTAGATGAGCTCAGGCCCAGCGAAGCCGACAGCGTTTTTGGGTGTTGTTGATAAACGGTTTTCGCCTTGCATAGAAGAGTTTTAACTTGCACTTACAGATGTAGCGACCAACTGTAGTTACTCACAGTGGGTTTCTGAAGTGTTCCTGAGCTCATGTGGTGATATCCTTTACACACTTATGTCGCTTGTTGATGCAGTACAGCCTGAGGGATCGAAGGTCACGGCCTTAGCTGCTTACATGCAGTGATTTCTCCAGATTCTCTGAACCTTTTGATGACATTACGGACCGTAGATGGTGAAATCCCTAAATTCCTTGCAATAGCTGGTTGAGAAAGGTTTTTCTTAAACTGTTCAACAATTTGCTCACGCATTTGTTGACTAAGTGGTGACCCTCGCCCCATCTTTGTTTGTGAATGACTGAGCATTTCATGGAATCTACTTCTATACCCAATCATCGCACCCACTTGTTACCAATTTGCCTGTTCACCTGTGGGAAGTTCCAAATAAGTGTTTGATGAGCATTCCTCAACTTTATCAGTATTTATTGCCACCTTTCCCAACTTCTTTGTCATGTGTTGCTGGCATCAAATTCTAAAGTTAATGATTATTTGCAAGATAAAAAATGTTTATCAGTTTGAACATCAAATATGTTGTCTTTGTAGCATATTCAACTGAATATGGGTTGAAAATGATTTGCAAATCATTGTATTCCGTTTATATTTACATCTAACACAATTTCCCAACTCATATGGAAACGGGGTTTCTAAAAAAAATATTTTCTATAAATTAGTGCAGTGTTTTTCAACCACTAGTGTGCCGCGGGATACAGTCTGGTGTGCCGTGGGAGATAATCTAATTTCACCTATTTGGGTTAAAAATATTTTTTTTGCAAACCAGTAATTATTATCCGCAAATAATGTGCCGTTGCTGAGTGTCTGTACTGTCTGGAGATCGGCAGACTTACCAAGTTATACTCTTCCATATCAGTAGGTGGCAGCCGGTAGCTAATTGCTTTGTAGATGTCGGAAACAGCGGGAGGCAGTGTGCAGGTAAAAAGGTGTCTAATGCTTAAACCAAATATAAACAAAAGTTGAGTGCCCCTAAGAAAAGGCATTGAAGCTTAGGGAAGGTTATGCAGAACGAAACTAAAACTGAACTGGCTACAAAGTAAACAAAAACAGAATGCTGGACGACAGCAAAGACTTACTGTGGAGCAAAGACAGCGTCCACAATGTACATCCGAACATGACATGACGATCAACAATGTCTCCACAAAGAAGGATAAAAACCACTGAAATATTCTTGATTGCTAAAACAAAGTAGATGAGGGGAATAGCGGTCAAGGAAGACATGAAACTGCTACGGGAAAATACCAAATAAAGAGAAAAAGCGCAAGACAAGAACTAAAACACTACACACAGGAAAACAGCAAATAAGTCAGGGTGTGATGTGACAGGTGGTGACAGAACACCTACTTTGAGACAAGAGCTATAGTGATGCATGCTTGGTTATGCTTTAAAGTCATATCCAACAATTGAAACAACGACTTTTAATTGTCAATATCGACTGCTGAGTTTAATTTTTTAATGATTTCTGCTGGTGGTGTGCTTCCGCATTTTTTCTCTGAAAAAAACGTGCCTTGGCTCAAAAAAGGTTGAAAAACACTGATTTAGTGGATACAAGCATGGCAACGTAACCTTGTAAAGGAGTTGCTTTCTCATCGATGGAAATTACACACAACCTTCTTTTTTGACAACATTTTTTTAATCTATATACCCTTTCCACACACTTCCGATGGCCTTTTTCCCAGATGGATTTGTAAAACAAACCATCTGGCGTGTTAGGTTGGGGTTAATGAGAAATCGGGAAGCAGCCATGTTTGGGCGGAGTTGTCGAGCAGCAAATTAATTGCATTTCTTAATGTTTAATTTTGCACATGTCTGTAATTTCAATGAACACAAAGTGGGTTTGTACAGAATCATCTACGGAATATGAATCTTATGTTTTTCATAGACCCGAGATAAGTCATGTCAAGCGTCTTTAATGGAACAGACTGACACATATCAAACAGAACTGTTGCCAAATCTGATCTGGGCCAAAGTGTCAAGATCCCTTATTATGCACTAATTTGTATTATGTGAAGAGATCAGGTGCAAAAATTGATAAACACAATTTCGCTGATCTTAAGCTGTGAATACCCCTAAATCGTTTCAAGCATTCTCTTCCAGGAGGTAAATTAGAATTTCCCGCAAAAACTACTTATTTTTCACATTTCACTGTTGAATATTCCGTTTTAAATCAGAAAGCGACTGTCATTGCGACAAAAACAGACAAATCGATCAGGACCAATCAGTCCATCGAAATTTGATGAGGTCAACCAAGTTTGATTTCTTCGTGTCTCTTTTGCCGTGATTGTAACTACATTAAAACGTCAATAATGAGTAACTTTGATGAAATCCGTGAGCATGTGGTGTCCTCACTTGCTGGCCGCAAAAAGAGACTCTGTCCAGTACGAATAAATCTGAGGGGTCCGTGAGCGGGAAAGGTCGACAGGGCGGTCGACGGTGCCTGTGTACATAATGTACAGGATTAGAGATGTCCGATAATATCGGACTGCCGATATTATCCATCCATCCATCCATCCATCCATCTTCTTCCGCTTATCCGAGGTCGGATCGCGGGGGCAGCAGCCTAAGCAGGGAAGCCCAGACTTCCCTCTCCCCAGCCACTTCGTCCAGCTCCTCCCGGGGGATCCCGAGGCGTTCCCAGGCAAGCCGGGAGACATAGTCTTCCCAACGTGTCCTGGGTCTTCCCCGTGGCCTCCTACCGGTCGGACGTGCTCTAAACACCTCCCTAGGGAGGCGTTCGGGTGGCATCCTGACCAGATGCCCGAACCACCTCACCTGACTCCTCTCGATGTGGAGGAGCAGCGGTTTTACTTTGAGCTCCCCCCGGATGACAGAGCTTCTCACCCTATCTCTAAGGGAGAGCCCCGTCACCCGGCGGAGGAAACTCATTTCGGCCGCTTGTACCCGTGATCTTGTCCTTTCGGTCATGACCCAAAGCTCATGACCATAGGTGAGGATGGAAACGTAGATCGACCGGTAAATTGAGAGCTTTGCCTTCCGGCTCAGCTCCTTCTTCACCACAACGGATCGATACAGCGTCCGCATTACTGAAGACGCCGCACCGATCCGCCTGTCGATCTCACGATCCACTCTTCCCTCACTCGTGAACAAGACTCCGAGGTACTTGAACTCCTCCACTTGGGGCAGGGTTTCCTCCCCAACCCGGAGATGGCACTCCACCCTTTTCCGGGCGAGAACCATGGACTCGGACTTGGAGGTGCTGATTCTCATCCCAGTCGCTTCACACTCGGCTGCGAACCGATCCAGCGAGAGCTGAAGATCCTGGCCAGATGAAGCCATCAGGACCACATCATCCGCAAAAAGCAGAGACCTAATCCTGCAGCCACCAAACCGGATCCCCTCAACGCCTTGACTGCGCCTAGAAATTCGGTATCGGTTTCAAAAAGTAAAATTTATGACTAAAACGCCGCTGTACGAAGTGGTACACGGACGTAGGGAGAAGTACAGAGCGCCAATAAACCTTAAAGGCACCGCCTTTGCGTGCCGGCCCAATCACATAATACCTACGGCTTTTCACACACACAAGTGAATGCAAAGCATACTTGGTCAACAGCCATACAGGTCACACTGAGGGTAGCCTTATAAACAACTTTAACATTGTTAAAAATATGCGGCACACTGTGAACCCACACCAAACAAGAATGGCAAACACATTTCGGGAGAACATCCGCACCGTAACCAACATAAAGACAACAGAACAAATACCCAGAACCCCTTGCAGCACTAACTCTTCCGGGACGCTACAATATACACCCCCCGCTACCCTCTAGAACCCCCCCCCCCCTAACCCCGCCCACCTCAACCTCCTCAAGCTCTCTCAGGGAGAGCATGTCCCAAATTCCAAGCTGCTGTTTTGAGGCATGTTAAAAAACAATAATGCACTTTGTGACTTCAATAATAAATATGGTAGTGGTAGTATTGGTGCGTGCAAAACAGCAGCAGGCTGGTTCTAATACTAATCAAATATCATCCCGGGGGCCTTGACTTTGACACCCCTACTCTAGAGAAAAGCGCTATATAATGTATATATAATTCACACTAAGGCCAAAAATGTACAGAATGTGTTTTTTTTTAAGTTTAAAAATATATACACACTATATTGCCAAAAGTATTTGGCCACCTATCCAAATGATGAAAATCAGGTGTCCTAATCACTTGGCCACAGTGACCTGCCAATTAGCCCACGTACGGTACGCAGAGAGCTTCATGGAATGGGTTTCCATGGCCGAGCAGCTGCATCTAAGCCATACATCACCAAGTCCAATGCAAAGCGTGGGATGCAGTGGTGTAAAGCATGTCGCCACTGGACTCTAAAGCAGTGGAGACGCCTTCTCTGGAGTGATAAATCACGCTTTTCCATCTTGCAATCTAATGGACCAGTCTGGGTTTGGAGGTTGCCAGGAGAACGCTACATTTCGTACTGCACTGTGCCGAGTGTGAAATTTGGTGGAGGAGGAATTATGGTGTGCGGCTGTTTTTCAGGAATTGGGCTTGGCCTTTTAGTTCCAGTGAAAGGAACTTTAAATGCTCCAGGATACCAAAACATTTTGGACAATTCCATGTGATGGCACTTAATGTTCATATGTGAGTTAAGACAGGTGGCCAAATAGTGTATTTTTTGAATCTGCGATGTGATTTAGCTGCAATATTTAAAGTGTGACGTAGCGAGAGAAAACTGTTACACATGCTAACCGTACATTTATACGTGTCAAAGAAGGGAAATAACAGACGTGCACAAACATGACTGTTCAGGAGCGTTCACAAGCCTTTCTATGTTGCAACACGGTTGTTGCGATATTATACTGCAAGCACATTGAGCAAATTTGGTTGCACAGCTGTTAACTGGCGGGTTCCCTCTTTTGATTCAGCTCGCACAGTGGGGGTGTTTCCTGTGTCTTTTCATTAAAAAACTCTTCGTCTGTGGGAAGATTGTTCATTGATGCTGAGGGGGGATGAAGATGAGGAAAATTAGAATTACAAACCCCGTTTCCATATGAGTTGGGAAATTGTGTTAGATGTAAATATAAACGGAATACAATGATTTGTGGATCCTTTTCAACCCATATTCAGTTGAATATGCTACAAAGACAACATATTTGATGTTCAAACTTATAAACATTTTTTTTTTTTTGCAAATAATCATTAACTTTAGAATTTGATGCCAGCAACACGTGACAAAGAAGTTGGGAAAGGTGGCAATAAATACTGATAAAGTTGAGGAATGCTCATCAAACACTTATTTGGAACATCCCACAGGTGAACAGGCAAATTGGGAACATGTGGGTGCCGTGATTGGGTATAAAAGTAGATTCTATGAAATGCTCAGTCATTCACAAACAAGGATGGGGCGAGGGTCACCCCTTTGTCAACAAATGCGTGAGCAAATTGTTGAACAGTCTAAGAAAAACCTTTGTCAACCAGCTATTGCAAGGAATTTAGGGATTTCACCATCTACGGTCCGTAATATCATCAAAGGGTTCAGAGAATCTGGAGAAATCACTGTACGTAAGCAGCTAAGCCCGTGACCTTTGATCCGTCAGGCTGTACTTTATCAACAAGCGACATCAGTGTGTAAAGGATATCACCACGCTCAGGAACACTTCAGAAACCCACTGTCAGTAACTACATTTGGTACCTACATCTGTAAATGCAAGTTAAAACTCTCCTATGGAAGGCGAAAACCGTTTATCAACAACACCCAGAAACTCTGTCGGTTTTGCTGGGCCTGATCTCATCTGAGATGGACTGATACAAAGTGGAAAAGTGTTTTGTGGTCTGACGAGTCCACATTTCAAATTGTTTTTGGAAACTTTGGACATCGTGTCTTCCGGACCAAAGAGGAAAAGAACCATCCGGATTGTTATAGGCGCAAAGTTGAAAAGCCAGCATCTGTGATAGTATGAGGGTGTATTAGTGCCCAAGACATGGGTAACTTACACATCTGTGAAGGCGCCATTAATGCTGAAAGGTACATACAGGTTTTGGAGCAACATATGTTGCCATCCAAGCAACGTTACCATGGACACCCCTGCTTATTTCAGCAAGACAATGCCAAGCCACGTGTTACATCAACGTGGCTTCATAGTAAAAGAGTGTGGGTACTAGACTGGCCTGCCTGTAGTCCAGACCTGTCTCCCATTGAAAATGTGTGGCACATTATGAAGCCTAAAATACCACAACGGAGACCCCCGGACTGTTGAACAACTTAAGCTGTACATCAAGCAAGAATGGGAAAGAATTCCACCTGAGAAGCTTAAAAAATGTGTCTCCTCGGTTCCCAAATGTTTACTGAGTGTTGTTAAAAGGAAAGGCAATGTAACACAGTGGTGAACATGCTCTTTCCCAACTACTTTGGCACGTGTTGCAGCCATCTAAGTAAATTATTTTTTGCAAAAAATAAAAAATAAAGTTAATGAGTTTGAACATCAAATATCTTGTCTTTGTAGTGCATTCAATTGAATATGGGTTGGAAAGGTTTTGCAAATCATTGTATTCCGTTTATATTTACATCTAACACAATTTCCCAACTCATATGGAAACGGGGTTTGTGCATTGTCATCTTCTGTTTGAGTCAATGGAAGGTTTAGGTGGGGAGGACTGGCAAAGGGGACAGGAAAAAGGAGAGTAAGGGGGTGTTGCAGTAATATGAAGACATCCTTGAGGGAGTTTGTGATACATAAAGGGAAGTGCAGAGAGTGGGCTGTTTATTTACTGCACACAAGCTGCCTCCCTCCAGGGCTTTTAAGGCGAGCTCGTCCCCGTCACTACCTCCGCACCGGAGCCTGCAGCTGAACGCCCGTCGTGGAGGCTCCACCCAGCTGGGGTGGGGGGGTGGACTCACCGCGGGTGGGGAGAGTGTGAGAACTCACTCCCTTCCCTCATCTGGTGCCAAAAACATGCATCATGTCAAACAAGCTCAAGCCTAACAAGCCCTTATTAACTCCCAGTCCAAATTGTTAGTATATGCACTCTGACAGAAAAATGCTAAAAACAAGCACTTAGAAAGGGCAAGTCGAGGGCAATCTGTGAGTGCAAAGAGGAAAGAAAAAAAAATTCTGGATGAAGGGGAAAAAGCCAGCAGCCTGAGGGATGGAATATTTGAAATAGTGGATGGTTGTGTTTGGGCTGCATTGTGGGGGCGCTGGTTGTCAACGTGGCCCCCGGTCCCAGGTGCCCTCCTGTTTCATGGCTCTCGCAGCCTGTCAGTGGAAACAGCCGAGCCGTGCAGACAAACTGTGCCGAGGGTGGGTGGGAGGCTGCGGAGGCGACAGCGGCACAGGAAGAGGGACTTTTTTGTTTTCCTTTTTTTTTTTTTTTTGCTCCTCATCTCCATCAGTGTCCCCGTTTTTCTCCATACTGTCTTTGTTTTATTTCCCGGCAGGGTCGGGGAGGGCGAGACCAAGGCCACGTGAGAGACAAAAGCCTCACACACACAACATTGCTGAGTTCAAACCTAACAGGATCATTGTCAAAATTATTTTTTTGCGTTTTCTGTTGCATGACACCTAATTGGGGCTGCAGGGTGGTTGAGTGGTTAGCACTTCTGCCACACAGTCAGGAGATCAAGGGATCAAATCTCCTTTGGCAAGTATGCATGTTCTCGTCATGCTTTTAAAAAGTAAAGTACCACTGATAGTCTCACACACACTAGGTGTGGTGAAATTACCCTCTGCATTTGACCCATCCCCTTGTTCCACCCCCTGGGAGGTGGGGAGAGCAGTGAGCAGCAGCGGCGGCCACGCTCCGGAATCATTTTGGTAATTAAAGTTAAAGTACCAATGATTGTCACACAAACACTAGGTGTGGTGAAATGTGTCCTCTGCATTTGACCCATCCCCTTGTTCACCCCCTGGGAGGTGAGGGGAGCAGTGGGCAGCAGCGGTGCCGCGCCCGGGAATCATTTTTGGTGATTTAACCCCCAATTCCAACCCTTGATGCTGAGTGCCAAGCAGGGAGGTAATGGGTCCCATTTTTATAGTCTTTGGTATGACTCGGCCGGGGTTTGAACTCACGACCTACCGATCTCAGGGCGGACACTCTAACCATGATTGGATACTCACCGGGACTGTTAGCGGATGAATTTGAGAACACATACAGTTGATAGACAGTTGCGATAGCCCATCAGATCACAAGTTGTTGAAAGTAGCCTATCTAGGTAGCCTGATGTTAACGAGACTGTGATTGGATTCTCACTTATCATTCCAAAGTGAGTATCCATTCACAAGTTTCAATTTAGCAGGAAGTGTTGCGCCGTAGCCAGACCGGGATAGTAGAGAAGGAGAACAAAACGTTGATTAGGTGGCAGATATATATTTGCAAGGCCATTTTCAAGAAGGATATTTAAAGAGAAACTACAACTTGTGAGACGAGGCACCAACCCCCAAAGCTAGCTCAGCTATTCTTGCGATGAAATGCTCGCCATTTCCACTCGAATAAGCCGACGACGAGGGGTACCACTGGCTTATACGGCGTCGAATAGGTGCTACAAATTGTGAGTTCAAATGTTAACATTTTTCACTTTGAATATGTTTTTTGAAATGTAAATTTTGACAGTACCACTTAAGATATGTTTTAATTGCTGATGCGTTTTAATTGATTTTTTAAAATGCACCAGAAAATAACCTGTTTTGTACACTGTTGATGTGATTCGAATACAGGGAATGCATAAATGTGTTTTTGTATAGTACAAACCCTGTTTCCATATGGGTTGGGAAATTGTCCATCCATCCATCCATCTTCTTCCGCTTATCCGAGGTCGGGTCGCGGGGGCAGCAGCCTAAGCAGGGAAGCCCAGACTTCCCTCTCCCCAGCCACTTCGTCCAGCTCCTCCCGGGGGATCCCGAGGCGTTCCCAGGCCAGCCGGGATATATAGTCTTCCCAACGTGTCCTGGGTCTTCCCCGTGGCCTCCTACCGGTCGGACGTGCCCTAAACACCTCCCTAGGGAGGCGTTCGGGTGGCATCCTGACCAGATGCCCGAACCACCTCATCTGGCTCCTCTCGAAATTGGGAAATTGTGTTAGATGTAAATATAAAAAGAATACAATGATTTGCAAATCATTTTCAACCCATATTCACGGTGGCAGAGGGGTTAGTGCATCTGCCTCACAATACGAAGGTCCTGAGTAGTCTTGGGTTCAATCCCGGGCTCGGGATCTTTCTGTGTGGAGTTTGCATGTTCTCCCCGTGACTGCGTGGGTTCCCTCCGGGTACTCCGGCTTCCTCCCACCTCCAAAGACATGCACCTGGGGATAAGTTGATTGGCAACACTAAATTGGCCCTAGTGTGTGGATGTGAGTGTGAATATTGTCTGTCTATCTGTGTTGGCCCTGCGATGAGGTGGCGACTTGTCCAGGGTGTACCCCGCCTTCCGCCCGATTGTAGCTGAGATAGGCTCCAGCGCCCCCCGCGACCCCAAAGGGAATAAGCGGTAGAAAATGGATGGATGGATGGATTCAGTTGAATATGCTACAAAGACAACATATTTGAGACCAAAAATGGTCTCTGTTACGCCACCCCGGCATAACAGAGACCACGGCTATGTGTTTTTCTCCAAAAACTTGGTCAACTTGTCATTCGCAACTACAATTAGCATTAGCATTGAATGTCTTCGTTGTCATTCCGCATCGATCAAGCCTAAAGTTGTGTTATTAATGGCGAAGATGAAGTGCATCAAAAGGGTTCATCTCCACTGGACAGCTGTTGAAAGCTCATAGCAGTCCTAGTTAGCCTGGAGTACTGTGCCGAATGTCCGATGCTACGTCTATCTATTGTCGTTTGAAATTTCTCGCGTCAGAGTTTCACCGAGAATTGAGGACGAAGTGCATTAAAAAGGCGTTTATCCTGATATCGTTGCAGTGAAGGTACAGTAGTGCCATGTTTAGCGCCATGTTGTGTTTAGTAAGGTTCACCTTTAACCCAGAAGCGGAAATTGTTCTTCATGGTGAATATTTATCGATATGGTGTGTTTTTCTTTTTTTCTTTGCAATTACAACCACTTATAGGAGTGGATAAAGTCTTGCCTTATCAGTCCATATTTTTCAATCAAACGGGTCGGATTATCAGTGCTGTACCTCAGAGGCCTTCACTTTTTTCGAGGCGGAAGACCCTCAAACTGAAGTAGAGATGGAGCGTGGACCCCCTGCTAATATATCACATATATAATTGGGTTTTCACTTAAACTGTTCCTAATGGTACCTTGTTTTTGTGTTGCGTAATATCTCAAATAGTCATGAATTAACTCTAAGTCACTTTTTGCACAGAACACATGAAGGACATATAAAAACACAAATAAAAAGATTACTGTATTTTCCAGACTATAAGGCGCACTTAAAATCCTAAAAAAATATTTTACCCGGTGCCCCTAATGTAAAGAATAATTCTGGTTTTGCTTACCAACCTTGAAGCTATTTTGTGTTACATGGTTGTGGAGGGAAGTGCGTCTGCGCGCCGGCAGGAGAAAAGGTCACCGCCTCTGGCAATGTTGTCGAGGGCGGAGCACCATCAGCTAGGGGCGGGGCATGTGCGGGACGGTGAGACACAGCTGGCAGGTGATTAGATTTCACAGGTGGTACGTGTTAATCTAATCCAGTGTTTTTCAACCACTGTGCCGCGGTGTGCCGTGAGATACAGTCTGGTGTGCCGTGGGAGATTATCTAAATTCACCTATTTGAGTTAAAATATTTTTTGCAAACCAGTAATTAAAGTCTGCAAATGATGTGTTGTTGTTGAGTGTTGGTGCTGTCTAGAGCTCGGCAGAGTAACCGTGTAATACTCTTCCATATGAGTAGGTGGCAGCCGGTAGCTAATTGCTTTGTAGATGTTGGAAACAGCGGGAGGCAGTGTGCAGGTAAAAAGGTGTCTAATGCTTAAACCAAAAATAAACAAAGCTCTAATGCCCCTAAGAAAAGGCATTAGAGCTTAGGGAAAGCTATGCAGAAGAAAACTAAAACTGAACTGGCTACAAAGTAAACAAAAACAGAATGCTGGACGACAGCAAAGACTTACTGTGGAGCAAAGACGGCATCCCCAATGTTCATCTGAACATGACACGACAATCAATAATGCCCCCACAAAAAAGGATAAAAACAACTGAAATATTCTTGATTGCTAAAACAAAGTAGATGCGAGAAATATCGCTCAAAGGAACACATTAAACTGCTACAGGAAAATACCAAAAAAACAGGAAAAAGACACCAAAATAGAAGCGCAAGACAAGAACTAAAACACTACACACAGGAAAACAGCAAAAAACTCAAAATAAGTCACGGCTTGGCTATGCTTTAAATTCATATCCAACAATTGCGACAACGACTTTTTACTGTCAACTGAGTTTAGTTTTTTAGTGATTTCTACTGGTGGTGTGCCTCCAGAAATTTTCAACGCAAAAAATGTGCCTTGGCTCAAAAAAGGTTGAAAAACACTGATCTAATCATATGTTGTCTTTAACAGTAAGCAGCCGGGAGCAGAGGGAGAGAGAGGCTTGGGAGTGACGGCAACGTCACGACATGCCGAAAAATACTTTGAAAAATCTGTTTAAAAAAACCCATTAAAACTTTGTTAAACCTGCACGCTTGGCTCTTGTGCTGTGTCTACAGTGTAGCTGCTAGGAAGCGACTTCCACAATGGTGAAATGATAAGTGTGACCAGTAGATTGGCAGTCACACATAAAATATACAGTACGTGTAGACTGCAATATGACTAAAGTAAACAACACCAACATTTTATATGTTCCATTGAAAATATAGAACATTACACACGGCGCTCAAAAATATATTAAAATGTTTTAGTACAACTTCGGTAAACTATGAAGCCGCACCGCTTGATGGATTGTACTGTGCTTCAACATACGAGTATTATTATGGTGTGTGTATAAGGTAAGACATATGATCTGCCATTTTGTTACGCAATATTATGCAAAAGCAACTTTTCTTACCTTCTGGTACCTGCTGATCTGTATTTGGGATCTGCATAAGTCCTAAAAAATTCTGCGCGTCCGCCTTTGTAGTCCGTGGTGATACCGTAGTCAATAAGCTTCTTCTTTGTCTCTATCTTCTTGTTATGGGACATTCATCCTCCACTCTTGCCATTTCTGATATAAAGTAGTGTAAAGTTCTTACTTATATCTGTCAGTAAACTCGCCATGAAAGCACTAAAACATACCGGTGTAGTGAGTTTACATTATTCACCCAAGGAACTTTAGTCATTAGAGAGTTCCGGTCGGACGGTTTTTCACGGGACACATTTCCGCCGTTGTTGCACTAGTGAGCCACGGATGAGGAGATGCTGCTCCGTTATTGATTGAAGTAAAGTCTGAATGTCATTAAAACAGTTAGCTCCATCTTGTGACACTTCTTCCACCCCTGTCCTTGCACGCTACACCGCTACAACAAAGATGACGGGGAGAAGAAATAAGACCGCCCACAAAACGGCGCATACTGAAGCGACTGTCAGAAAGCGACTTGAAGATGATCTGTGAAACATAATCTATGCAACATTTTGACCAAAGAACCACCATTACATGTTATGTAGACCACAAGGAAGTGTTTTACATTTAGAAAAATAATAATATGACTTCTTTAATCCGATGCATATGAAAAAAGATCAAACATTCATCGGCAGTGCGCCTTATAATTCGGTGCACCCTATGGTCTGGAAAATACGGTAAATGCTACAATCAAATTTAACATTAATAAAAAAGAACATTCTTATGCGAGCTACTTTTCGAAGACTTTTATTTACGTCCAACTTTGTTTCTCTCACCGTTCCTTCACACATTAATCATACTTGCCAACCTTGAGACCTCCGATTTCGGGAGGTGGGGGGAGGGGGGTGGGCGTGGTCGGTGTGGGATGGGGGCGTGGCTCGGGCGTGGTTGGGGGCGTGGTTAAAAGGGGAGGAGTATATTTACAGCTAGAATTCACCAAGTCAAGTATTTCATATATATATATATATATATATATATATATATATATATAAAAGAAATACTTGGCGTTCAGTGAATTATAGCTATATATATATATATATATATATATATATATATATATATATATATATATATATATATATATATATATATATATATATATATATATATATGTATGTATGTATGTGTATATATATATATATATATATATATATATATATATATATATATATATATAAAATAAATACTTGAATTTCAGTGTTCATTTATTTACACATATACACACACATAACACTCATCTACTCATTGTTGAGTTAAGGGTTGAATTGTCCATCCTTGTTCTATTCTCTGTCACTATTTTTCTAACCATGCTGAACACCCTCTCTGATGATGCATTGATGTGTGGCACGCACAAAAGTGCTTTCATCAAATGCTCTAGATGGCAGTATTGTCCTGTTTAAGAGTGTCACAACATTGCTGTTTACGGCAGACGAATTGCTTTACGGTATACAAAAACGTGACTGCTGTTGTTGTGTGTTGTTGCCGCGCTGGTCGGACGTTAATGAAACTGCCTAACAATAAACCCATGAGGACCTGAGTCCGCCTGAATTTCGGGAGATTTTCAGGAGAAAATTTGTCCCGGGAGGTTTTCGGGAGAGGCGCTGAATTTCGGGAGTCTCCTGGAAAATCCGGGAGGGTTGGCAAGTATGCATTTGTCAAGCTTTCCAAAGCCAAACACACAAACTCCAAAATAAAATTGTTGCGTGCTACATCCGTTCTACCTGCATGGAACTAAATAATGACATTAATATATAAACGACATCCAAAAAAGGGTCCTCAGTTACACTTACTATTATCTCTGTGGTTAATTTGCAGTCGCGTACACCTTATTTAACCCCTGTTGTTTTCTCTCAGGTGTTCCTACCGTTTTAAAATATTGTCCCCGGGTAGTCAGGCAGAATAAGCTCTCAATCTTCTACCAGCCCGGAATCATGTGTCCTTTCGCTGCAAAATATATCTAGTATACAGCCCATTTATTTGTTCACTATGGATTCAATTGGGGTCACAGACCCCCTGTTGAAGACCGGTACTGTAGAGTGTGTATTTACCAACTGGAGGAATGGCCCCACAGTCAGTACATATGATGACTTATGGGAAGAGAATTCCTGGGAGCCAGCGTCAGATGGCCACTGACACAAGATCAATCACCGGTTTGCTCAAGTGATTCTTATTGGTCCTAAAAAGTCCTTGCCACAGGCTAACTGGCCACATTCATCTTCACCCCCGCAAAGCAGACATCTCCCAACACGGATGGCTTAAGAGAAAATGACAGGACAGCAGAGCGACTCAATGCGTTAGTGCTCCTTGTGTTTGGACACGGTCCAGATCAATGCCCTTCTCTTGCTCTCTTGGAGTACACACGCAAACGTCAAGGCCTTCACATTCAATCCGCCTCCACCGACAGCCCACCCCTTGTTGCCCTTCCTGCCATCTTGGTCTAGAGGAGGACCTGGTTTTCATTGGTTTATGAGTTAGGCATTTTGTCTCCTGCTAAGCTTCCTCTAGCCCAGGGGTCGGCAACCGAACATGTTGAAAGAGCCATATTGGATCAAAAATACAAAAAAAACAAATCTGTGTGGAGCTGCAAAAAGTTAAAAGCCTTATGTAAGTGTTAAAATGAAGGAAACACATTGCCAACTCTCCCAGATTTTCCGGGAGACTCTCCCGGAAACCTCCCGGGACAAATTTTCTCCCGAAAATCTCCCGAAATTCAGGCGGAGCTGGAGGCCACGCCCCATCCAGCTCCATGCGGACCTGAGTGACGTGTCGACAGCCTGTTTTCACGTCCGCTTTCCCACAATATAAACAGCGTGCCTGCCCAATCACGTTATAACTGTAGAATGATCGAGGGCGAGTTCTTGGTTTCTTATGTGGGTTTATTGTTAGGCAGTTTCATTAACGTCCTCCCAGCGCGGCAACAACACACAACAACAGCAGTCACGTTTTCGTCTACCGTAAAGCAGTTCGTCTCCCGTAAACAGCAATGTTGTGACACTCTTAAACAGGACAATACTGCCATCTACTGTACATGCGTATGTGACAATAACATCTACGGATTTTAGAGAGTGCAGTGCACAACTGCGCACACAACAAGGAGACAAAGCAGAAGAACGAGGAAGATGAAGAAATACGCTTGTAAGTTCCAAGCCGCAGCTGCGATTGGACCTGGATAGCCTCCGGGAAGAAGTAGTGGACTACCAACTGCTTGGCAGTGAAGATCTTCCTCAGGTAGCAAAGATTGACCGGTTTTGGGCCATGCTAGGGAGAGATGGAAGATTCCAGACTCTAGTGCATTTGATGAAAGCACTTTTGTGCGTGCCACACAGCAATGCATCATCAGAGAGGGTGTTTAGCATGGTTAGAAAAATAGTGACAGAGAATAGAACAAGGATGGACAATTCAACCCTTAACTCAACAATGAGTAGATGAGTGTTATGTGTGTGTATATGTGTAAATAAATGAACACTGAAATTCAAGTATTTATTGTATTTATTTATATATATATATTATATATATATATATATATATATATATATATATATATATATATATATATATACACACATATGTATATATATATATATATATATATATATATATATATATATATATATATATATATATATATATATATATACACATATATATACACATATATACACCGCCTTCCGCCCGAGTGCAGCTGGGATAGGCTCCAGCACCCCGTGCAACCCCGAGAGGGACAAGCGGTTCACAAACGGATGGATGGATGTGAAATATGACAGCATTGGTACTTGCCTGACATAGTTAAGCTTTTCAATTTGGTCCGCCGGATATTCCCAAATATTTTTTTTAAGATCTTTAAGATGGAAACTGTAGCTGCCATCATGATGTGCAGTGATGTTTTCAAATGACCGTAATTCTTGAACTATACAAAGTATTTCAATGGTTGGAATCTGTGCTTTTGCATGATATGCAAGTTACTATGGTAATCTAATTAGTTACTATGGTAATCTAATTAGTTACTATGGTAATCTAAGTCACAGCAGGTCATACGACGGTGGGGAGCGTTTCCACAGAGTGTTTCCACAGTGTTTCCACAGAGTGTCAGTCTGAAATGCGGGTGTCAGGGACAAATTTTTCCAAGAAAGTTGTAAAGCTTAGTGATATATCAGATATATCAGATTGTAGGTGTGTTTATCTTTTACCCTTCACGTTCATATTTTGCTGTGTTTGTTGCATTTTTACATCGCTTGATTGTAAAATATGTCGATGGAGAGGGGGTGTGACGTTCATATGTTGTCAATATTCAGTGTTTTATCGTTCATAGTTAATATTGTAAATCCCACATTCTTTGTTTTCATGTACATTCTGGGTGTCCAATTCAGTAAAAAAATGTAAATTCCATTCCGTTTTTTAAGGCGGTCTGTCATAAGGTTTTTAGCATTCAGACATTATTGTGAGGTTTTGTATTAGTGTTAAGATACAAATAAATAAAATATCTCTAAATTTGGCCCTCCGAGGCAACATAATTGCCTCGGCCTGTCCTACAGTTACGCATAAGAAGGTTAATAATTATTTTATTTGGTAAAACACAATCATATACAAACCCTGTTTCCATATGAGTTGGGAAATTGTGTTAGATGTAAATATAAACGGAATACAATAATTTACAAATCCTTTTCAACCCATATTCAATTGAATGCACTACAAAGACAAGATATTTAAGGTTCAAACTCATAAACTTTTTTTTTTTTTTTGCAAAAAATAATTATCTTAGAATTGCATGGCTGCAACACGTGCCAAAGTAGTTGGGAAAGGGCATGTTCACCACTGTGTAACATGACCTTGCCTTTTAACAACACTCAGTAAACATTTGGAAACTGAGGAGACACATTTTTTAAGCTTCTCAGGTGGAATTCTTTCCCATTCTTGCTTGATGTACAGCTTAAGTTGTTCAACAGTCCGGGGGTCTCCGTTGTGGTATTTTAGGCTTCATAATGTGCCACACATTTTCAATGGGAGACAGGTCTGGACTACAGGCAGACCAGTCTAGTACCCACACTCTTTTACTATGAAGCCATGTTGATGTAACATGTGGCTTGGCATTGTCTTGCTGAAATAAGCAGGGGCGTCCATGGTAACGTTGCTTGGATGACAACATATGTTGCTCCAAAACCTGTATGTAATTTTCAGCATTAATGGTGCCTTCACAGATGTGTAAGTTACCCATGTCTTGGGTACTAATACACCCCCATACTATCACAGATGCTGGCTTTTCAACTTTGCGCCTATAACAATACGGATAGTTCGTTTCCTCTTTGGTCCGAAGGACACAACGTCCACAGTTTCTAAAAACAATTTGAAATTTGGACTCGTCAGACCACAGAACACTTTTCCACTTAGTATCAGTCCATCTTAGATGAGCTCAGGCCCAGCGAAGCCGACGGCGTTTCTGGGTGTTGTTGATAAACGGTTTTCGCCTTGCATAGGAGAGTTTTAACTTGCACTTACAAATGTAGCGACCAACTGTAGTTACTGACAGTGGGTTTCTGAAGTGTTCCTGAGCCCATGTGGTGATATCCTTTACACACTGACGTCGCTTGCTGATGCAGTACAGCCTGAGGGATCGAAGGTCACGGGCTTAGCTGCTTACGTGCAGTGATTTCTCCAGATTCTCTGAACCCTTTGATGATACGGACCGTAGATGGTGAAATCCCTAAATTCCTTGCAATAGCTGGTTGAGAGGTTTTTCTTAAACTGTTCAACAATTTGCTCACGCATTTGTTGACAAAGTGGTGACCCTCACCCCATCCTTGTTTGTGAATGACTGAGCATTTCATGGAATCTACTATTATACCCAATCATGGCACCCACCTGTTCCCAATTTGCCTGTTCACCTGTGGGATGTTCCAAATAAGTGTTTGATGAGCATTCCTCAACTTTATCAGTATTTATTGCCACCTTTCCCAACTTCTTTGTCACGCGTTGCTGGCATCAAATTCTAAAGTTAATGATTATTTGCAAAAAAAAAAAAGTTTATCAGTTTGAACATCAAATATGTTGTCTTTGTAGCATATTCAACTGAATATGGGTTGAAAATGATTTGCAAATCATTGTATTCCGTTTATATTTACATCTAACACAATTTCCCAACTCATATGGAAACGGGGTTTGTATTTAATATATTTGCTAAAATGCCATTTAACGATTAATTCTTTTATTTAGTTGTATATTTTTGCATGGCAACGTTGCTGTGCAACTGCCCCAAAATGGAAGCGAAAAGGAACAATAAAAGTGGCCACGGGACCACAGTGTTACCCAGTAAATCTCCCAAGGATGCAATAACAACCTCCTGAGGAGAATGGAACACAAGGACTGTGATCTTTATTTTCTTTTACTGGGGCACAAATGAAAGACAGGAACCAGTGGAACAGGTCAGGAGCCGCATAGGTCGTAGCTTCAATGCTAAGGCTTTGGGGGCTTTAAATCACCTTGACCAGGCCCCACCAGCTATAAAAGCCGGAAGGGGGAGGCGAGGGAGTCTGTGTCCAGTAAACATAATGTCGGCCTCGCCCTCTGGAGCCATGGGAGGGAAAGGAAACGACACGTTCCTTGGGGGCTCAACCTTAACCTCAGCCAGCCTCCTCTTGATAAAATATATTGGCTCTGCCCTGTGCGGCGTATTTCTTTGAACTCCAATTGCTGATGGCTGCATTTCATTAACTGGTTTGGCTCTGAAAAGCAGATCACTGTTCTTTGTACATTCCGCTTTCCGTAAACTGAGTACGACTGCAAAATAACACAAAGAAAGTTGTGGGTACCAGCACTTTGATGAATACGGTGAGAAACATTATTGAATTCAAGAAACAACTTGTGGCAAAGTACACAAAACAAAAATGTATTAGGAATAACATATTAATAGATGTTGCATTAAATTGCTTTATCACCTACAACATAATAATAAGATGACAATGTTTTGTTCAGATTGTTTACCAATTAATGGCGTAAAGTACCGGATGTTCCGGACTAAAAGGCGCACTTAAAAGCCTTTTTTTTTTCCCTCAAAACTCACTCGACAGTGCACCTTATTTTTTTTAATTTATTTTAGTTTTTATTTTTTTATTTTATTTTTATTTTTTTGTCCTGTCCAGCTTCTCAGGCAAATCATATAGTTGATGTAGATGCCCATATCGGCTGTTCAGATTTACTTTACAAAAGAGAAGTGTAGGATACTTCTCTTGTTGCCTTATTTGTATTTGACTTTATTAAATGTATTTATATAATCATTTGGTGCAGAGAGAAAAAAAAGAAGACAGAGGGGGAAATTGTGGGGACAAGAGGGGGATTAGACAGAGAGACAAAAACAACAACCTCAATAGAGCAACATCAGCAAATACGACATGTACAGATATGATGGTAAAAGTGATAGCAAATAAGCAGTTAGCAAAAATAAAAAAATAATACAGAAATGACAATGAGCATTATTACACTACAAATGGATCAATACAAATACCAATAGAAATAGCACAATTGATAATGAACAATACCAATAATTTACCTCTATTATCAACAATACAGTTGTTCACGTAATGATAACTTGAGATACGAAAGAATGCAGAAAAATGGAGGGGAAGAAAGAGAAGCAAACTACATTAACCTTGTAGCTTGTTATAGCAACAATAGGTTAAGCTTTGTCAGTGTGCCATGTGTTATACCCAGTTTACCCTAGGGCAACATCGTTAATATATGTTTGATGAAACGTGACAGTGCACCTTAAAACCCGGTGCGCCTAATGTACGGAATAATTTTGGTTTTGCTTACCGACCTCGAAGCTATTTTAGTTGGTTTATGATGTAATGATAAGTGTGACCAGTAGATGGCAGTCAAACATAAGAGATACGTGTAGACTGTAATATGATGGCAGTCACACACAACACATAGAATAGAATAGAATAGAGTTGTATTTGTCATTATTACAGTGAACAGGTTCAAAGTGAACAGGTTGGGGCGGTGTAGCTCGGTTGGTAGAGCGGCCGTGCCAGCAACTTGAGGGTTGCAGGTTCGACCCCCGCTTCCGCCATCCTAGTCACTGCTGTTGTGTCCTTGGGCAAGACACTTTACCCACCTGCTCCCAGTGCCACCAACCTCTGGTTTAAATGTAACTTAGATATTGGGTTTCACTATGTAAAGCGCTTTGAGTCACTAGTGAAAAGCGCTACATAAATATAATTCACTTCACTTCACGAAGAACAACAAAATTGGAGCAGATCCCCTAAAGTGCATACACAATAATTTAGTAATATAAATAGTAAAAAAAAAAAAAGATAGAAAAGAAGATATGTATCTATATATGTATATATCCACACACGTGCATACAACCATACATATGCATATATATATATATATATACATATACACATATAACATTATTGCACATGTTAGTCCGAAAAAATAAAAAGACATAATACATGAGGACATGACGGACGTATTCTGCTCACTCAGGCCTGTTTAATGCTACTATCGCTCTTGAGTAAAAACTGTTTTTTAGTCTATTTGTGCCCGCTTTTAGCACCCTATAGCGTCTGTCCGAGGGTAGCAGTTCGAGGTGGCAGTGCCCGGGTGAATAAAACATATGTTTAGACTGCAATATGACTCAAGTAAACAAAACCAACATTTTATATGTTCCATTGAAAATATAGAACATTACACACGGCGCTGAAAAATCTATCAAAATGTTTTAGTACGACTTTGGTAAGCTATGAAGCCACACTGCTTGATGGATTGCACTGTGCTTCAACATACCAGTATTATTATGGTGTGTGTATAAGGTAAGACATATTATCTGGCGTTTTGTTTCGTAATATTATGCAAAAAGAAACTTTTCTTACCTTGTGGTAAGTCCTGAAAAATTGCGCGCGTTCACCTTTGTCGTCTGTGACGACGCCGTAGTCGATAAGTTTCTTCTTTTTCTCTATCTTCTTGTTATGGGACATTCATCCTGGCATCGTTGTTGCCATTTCTAATATAAAGTAGTGTAAAGTTCTTACTTATATCTGTCAGTAAACTCGCCATGAAAGCGCTAAAACATACCGGTGTAGTGACTTTACTTTATTCACCCAAGGAACTTTAGTTATTAGAGCATTCCGTTTGGACGGTTTTTCACGGGACACATTTCCGACCTTGTTGTTGTTGCACTAGTGAGCCAAGGATGAGAGGATGCTGCTCCGTTATTGATTGAAGTAAAGTCTGAATGTCATTAAAACAGTTAGCTCCATCTTTTGATACTTCTTCCACGCCCGTTCTTGCACGCTACACCGCTACAACAAAGATGACGGGGAGAAGACGCTGCCGAAGGTAAATAAGACCACTGTTTTTAATTTAGTAAAAAAACATAATAATATGACTCCTTTAATGCGCCTTATAATCCGGTGCACCTTTTGTATGAAAAAACCCCTGAATAAACCTGATCGGTAGTGCGCCTTTTAATCCGGTGCGCCCTATGGTCCGGAAAATACGGTAAATTATTGCTTGATAGCAGTTTGGTGACTTCACTTCAGATCACCATCATCTTAAATTACCGTATTTTTCGGACTATAAGTCGCAGTTTTTTTCATAGTTTGGCCGGGCTCAAGTGCGATTTATATGTTTTTTTCCTTCTTTATTATGCATTTTTGGCAGGTGCGACTTATACTCCGGTGCGATTTATACTCCGAAAAATACGGTAAACATTATAATTTTTCTGTCATTTAGTAACTTGTTAGGGAACCTTTGAGTGAAAGGAAAACAAGCTTTGACTCGCTTGAACTTGTTTAACTCCACCTGCTGTTTTGCACTTATATACTGTATCTCTAAACCCCAAGTATAAGACGATTAATAAAACATTTCCGGTCACACCATTAGCCGTTTCTAAATAATCTCTCGTCGCAACTGAAGGCGATGTAACCTTATAAGTGACAGCGTGTTAGCCAATGGGAAGCCTGAAGAGAGTAATTTCTGAAAGAAGACACAACCTTAACAATGGGAAAGACAAATCATATGCGTGGACTGATTTTTTTTGTTTTCAAGTTACAGTAGGTAAGGTTCCTGTGAGAATCCCACATGTGGCTGAAGCATTAAGGAGTGGGACTATCCACTTATTTTGTGGGCGGTCTTATTTACGTGGCTCACCTTCGACAGCGTCTTCTCCCCGTCATCTTTTTTGTAGCGGTGTAGCGTGCAAGGACGGGGGTGGAAGAAGTGTCAAAAGATGGAGCTAACTGTTTTAATGACATTCAGACTTTACTTCAATCAACAATGGAGCAGCATCTCCTCATCCATGGCTCACTAGTGCAATAACAAAGCCGAAAATGTGTCCGGCGAAAAACCGTCGGACCGGAACTCCCTAAAAACTAAAGTTCCTTGGGTGAATAATCGAAACTCACTACACCGGTATGTTTTAGCGCTTTCATGGCGAGTTTACTGACAGACATAAGTCAGAACTTTACACTACTTTATATTACAAATGGCAACAGCGGAGGATGAATGTCCCATAACAAGAAGATAGAGAAAAAGAAGAAGCTTATCTACTACAGTGTCGGCACGGACTACAAAGGCGGACGCGTGCAAATTTTCAGGACTTATGCAGATCCCAAATACAGATCAGCAGGTACCAGAAGGTAAGAAAAGTTGCTTTTGCATAATATTGCGAAACAAAAGTTAAGTTAAGCTGGGAGGTGAGGGGAGCAGTGGGCAGCAGTGGGCAGCAGCGGTGGCCGCGCCCAGGAATAATTTTTGGTGATTTAACCCCCAATTCCAACCCTTGATGCTGAGTGCCAAGCAGGGAGGTAATGGGTTCCATTTTTATAGTCTTTGGTATGACTCGGCCGGTGTTTGAACTCACAACCTACCGATCTCAGGGCGGACACGCTAACCCAGTGGTTCTTAACTTGGGTTCGATCGAACCTTAGGAGTTTGGTGAGTCGGCCTCAGGGGTTCGGCAGAGCCTCCGCCGCGGAGGTCAAGACACGCCCGACTCATCGTGTAAACAAAAACTTCTCTCTGTCGGCGTATTATGGATACCCCCAAACAATGTTCCCTCTAATTTTCCATTTGTGTGAGCAAACGCAAAAACTCCTTGAGCATTCATGTGGAGCGCATGTGAGCGACGTCAGACGTGCACATGCACTGTGGTCACACCTGCAGCACACTTGTCCCAAACCTGACTAAATAACAAGTTCAATGTTTTATTATTATAATCAAGTGACAACAGTCATTTCTATGAGATTATTTTCTAATATGTTTTGGCTCACTTACAATGACTATAACATATTGTTTTTCATGAGCTGTGTACTTGTAATATATGTCTGGATGGGGGGTCCTGCTTTGGAAATAATTTGTATCCCTTTCAGATATCGCATTTAGTTCCCACTAAAACATTCACATGTTGCACAATGAGATGTAAACATGGGATCATGTGTACATTCCTGTAACTTTCCGTTTGTAAAATATATCTTTATTAGTATTTATTTAATATAACATCATTTTTTGATTACGGTTCGGGTTCGGTGAATGCGCATATGAAACTGGTGGGTTTCGGTACCTCCAACAAGGTTAAAAACCACTTCTCTAACCACTAGGCCACTGAGTAGGTAGCCTAGATAATGCCAGATAATACGTTTTACCTTATACACACACCATAATAATGCTTGTATGTTGAAGCACAGTACAATCCATCAAGCTTTAATAGCTTTCCAAAGTCGTACTAAAACATGTTGATAGATTTTTGAGCACTGTGTGTTCTATATTTTCAATGGAACATATAAAAATGTTGGTGTTGTTTACTTGAGTCATATTGCATTGTACACATATCTCTTATGTGTGACTGCCATCATATTGCAGTCTACACGTATATCTTATGTGTGACTGCCATCTACTGGTCACACTTATAATTACACCATATACCAACTAAAATATTTTTTTCAAAATGCATGCAGATCCCAAATACAGATCAGCAGGTACGAAAAAGGTAAGAAAAGTTACCAAAACGCCAGATATAATATCTTACCTTATACACACACCATAATAATACTGGTATGTTGAAGCACAGTACAATCCTTCAAGCAGTGCGGCTTCATGGCTCACCAACGACGTACTAAAACATTTTGATAGATTTTGTAATATGTGTTTTGCTATGCCTAGTCCCATTTCGTGTGTAATGTTCTATATTTTCAATGGATTATATACAATGTTGGTGTTGTTTACTTGAGTCATATTGCAGTCTACACGTATCTCTTATGTGTGACTGCCATCTCCTGGTTACACGTATCATTTTACCACGTACCAAATAAAATAGCTTCGAGGACGGTAAGCACAATCAAAATGATTCCGTACATCAGGCGCACCGGGTTATAGAGTTAAATGTAGTTGCAGAAAAACGAATGCATTAAAAATACTATTCACTCTATCACTGTTATAGTGTAAACTAGTTCAGTTGTTTGTGCATGAAAGAGGCATGAACATAAATGCTGGCCTTCCATTTCATCCAGCTGCACCTCGAAGTTAGCCATGGTGCATCTCAACGCAAGCTGTTGTCCTAAATCACGATAAAAAAAAATGTCACCTTGCACGAAGCAAAAAAAATAATAAAAAATACAATAAATGCACCTCTAGGGGCCTGAGGATGGTGGCCACAAGTGTCGTAACCTAGCAACCGGGGAGCCGCTGCCGTGATAAAGGCGGCGGCGGCGATGGGGGCGGGGAGGTAGTCTGGTGGGTGGTTTCCTCTCGAAAATAAAACCCACGCACTCGTTCCCGTTTTATCCGCGCCTTTGTTTGAGCGCCTATTTTAAGACCTTTGAGCACGTCTCTTCCTCGCCCCAGGATTAATTTATTTTTAGTCTCATGGCCGCCTTCACATTGTAACCTGCTCTGCTGCTGCATGGGCTGCCTGCATCTGTTGTGCAGCATGGGAGGATGTGCAGGGGTGTGGGTGTGTGTGTGTGTGTGTGTGTGTGTGTGGAGGGCGGGGGCTGTTTGTGAAGGACGACACACACAGAGGAATGTGAGAAGGAGGACACACAGAGGAATGTTTTCCATCTGGGGTTTTGGCTCGGTGTATTCCCTTTGTTTGAGGCAGTCATGCCACGCAGCATGTCTGCAAATATGTCCGTACTGTATCTCCTCCTACTTCCCTCGATCGGGATTAAACAGCATTGTCTATGTTCAAGGTGCACACGTTTGCAGCGTTTTCTGTTAATTAAGATGCAGAAATGATGGTCTGCATTGTTTCTACCCAGGGTGGTAAAGCATATCTTAAAGGCCTACTGAAACCCACTATTACCGACCACGCAGTCTGATAGTTTATATATCAATGATGAAATCTTAACATTGCAACACATGCCAATACGACCGGGTTAGCTTACTAAAGTGCAATTTTAAATTTTGCACGAAATCGTCTCAGTATGATGACGTCAGCGCGTGACGTCACGGATTGTGGAGGACATTTTGGGACAGCATGGTGGCCAGCTATTAAGTCGTCTATTTTCATCGCAAAATTCCACAGTATTCTGGACATCTGTGTTGGTGAATCTTTTGCAATCTGTTCAATGAACAATGGAGACAGCAAAGAAGAAAGCTGTAGGTGGGAAGCGGTGTATTGCGACCGACTGCAGCAACACAAACGCAGTCGGTGTTTCATTGTTTACATTCCCAAAAGATGACAGTCAAGCTTTACCTTTACCCCCTCTCTAGAACTGGGACAACAGAGACTCTTACCAGGAGGACTTTGAGTTGGATGCGCAGACCCGGTACCGTGAGTACGCATGTAGCTGCAGCTTCCAAACATTTGATCGCTTGCCCGTACGTGCGTGCCGCTATGTGCATGTCACGTACATAACTTTGGAGACTTTGGGGAAATATATGTGCTGTATGAACTTTGGGGAGGTGAACGGTACTTTGGGCTGTGGGATTGAGTGTGTTGTGCAGGTGTTTGAGTTGTATTGGCGGGTTATATGGACGGGAGGGGGGAGGTGTTTGTTATGCGGGATTAATTTGTGGCATATTAAATATAAGCCTGGTTGTGTTGTGGCTAATAGAGTATATATATGTCTTGTGTTTATTTACTGTTTTAGTCATTCCCAGCTGAATATCAGGTCCCACCCGCCTCTCACAGCATCTTCCCTATCTGAATCGCTCCCACTGCCCTCTAGTCCTTCACTCTCACTTTCCTCATCCACGAATCTTTCATCCTCGCTCAAATTAATGGGGAAATCGTCGCTTTCTCGGTCCGAATCGCTCTCGCTGCTGGTGGCCATGATTGTAAACAATGTGCGGATGTGAGGAGCTCCACAAGCTGTGACGTCACGCGCATATCGTCTGCTACTTCCGGTACAGGCAAGGCTTTTTTATCAGCGACCAAAAGTTGCAAACTTTATCGTCGATGTTCTCTACTAAATCCTTTCAGCAAAAATATGGCAATATCGCGAAATTATCAAGTATGACACATAGAATGGACCTGCTATCCCCGTTTAAATAAGAAAATCGCATTTCAGTAGGCCTTTAAATATACGGATGTATTGTTTATTAACACACCAAATCTCAATATTGCAAAACACTGCAAAACCATTCCATTAACCACTGAGTCTCCCATAATTGTTGGGTATGTGGTCTAAAAAAGCAATTAATGACCAGGATATCTAATTAGTGTCAGGTCAAAAAAGAATGGCATCAACAGATGAAGCTATAGTAAACGTCCTGATGTACATACCGTATTTTCCGGACCATAGGGCGCACCGGATTATAAAGCGAACTGCCGATGAGCGGGTCCAGTCAGGTCTATTTTCATACAAAAGGTACACCAGATTATAAGGTGCATTAAAGGGGTGTAGCGGTTACTTTTTAAGGACATAATTCACCACACCTGTTTAATTGACTTTGTCGTCATTATTCACTGTCATTGTTCTCTAACATAACAATGTTGTTCTTGTCCATCCATTCTCTACCGCTTGTCACTGTTGGGGTCGCGGGGGGTGCTGGAGCCTATCTCAGCTGCATTCGGGCGGAAGGCGGGGTGCACCCTGGACAAGTCGCCACCTCATCGCAGGGCCAACACAGATAGACATACAACATTCACACTCACATTCACACACTAGGGCCAATTTAGTGTTGCCAATCAACCTATCCCCAGGTGCATGTCTTTGGAGGTGGGAGGAAGCCGGAGTACCCGGAGGGAACCCACGCAGTCACGGGGAGAACATGCAAACTCCAAAGAAGTAAAATTATGGCCACCAAACAAATTTAAAACCAAATTGTAGTTCTAAAACAACTCAACAGGAGGGGAGAACATGCAAACTCCATACAGAAAGATCCCGAGCCCGGTATTGAACTCTGGACCTTCGTATTGTGAGGCACATGGATTAACCCCATGTTGTTCTTGTTTAGCATTCATATACAGTATGCAGTTAAGAGTTAAGTGACCGTCAGGAGATTTACCCAAAGGTGGGCGTTTGTTGTGACCACCTTTTTGAGTCTCTTTGACATAAGCGGTCATTCAGTCTCGTCTTTGATGGAATGAACGGCACACACGTTTTTGTCTGCCAAAAGATACGTCAAGTTGTCTTGTTTTCGCGTTACAAGCGCAACAGGGGTCATATTATTATTATTTTTTTCTAAATTGAAAACACTTCCTTGTGGATTATGTTTTACAGCCGCTTCAGGATGTGCCGTTTTGTGGGCGGTCTTATTTACGTGGCTCACCTTCGGCAGCTTCTTCTCGCCGTCATCTTTGTTGTAGCGGTGTAGCGTGCAAGGACGGGGGTGGAAGAAGTGTCAAAAGATGGAGCTAACTGTTTTAATGACATTCAGACTATACTTCAATCAATAACTATATTCGTCGCCATGGATGCGAGGATTAGTGATTTAGAAGTAGCTAAAACACTGCCGACTGCGGATGGACTTTAGCCGCTAGCTAGCTAGCCATGTCTTAAAGCACCTCTTCCTGAGGGCCTTTCAGTGTTATAACTTCACTTTTATGTTTACTTTTTAAGCCAAAATGCGTCCGTTCTCCCTTTTCTGTCCACACACTGTGTCTGCTTGTAAGTACACTGTGATTGTGCGCTGCCAAACACGCTCCTCTGCTCGTAAACCAGCAATGTCACGACGTGAAAACGATAGGGGGGCGGGGAACCGGTACTTTTTAGAGGCGGTATAGTACCGAATATGATTCATTAGTATCGCGGTACTATACTAATACCGGTATACCGTACAACCCTAATAGCAACCAAGTCCATGGTCACAAAGTCCAAGGATGAACATGGAGACGCTTGAGTGCTGTCGATGAAGTTATTCTTTTCAAGGCGAAGACAGCTTAAACTTGAGGTTACATTCCGAGACCTCACATTCCGTTCATGGGACTTGACATACCAAAACAGGCATTCATTTCTCAAAACAACAGCTCGCAGGCCTGAAGGTCGAGGATGCAGCTACATAGTGTGTTTGTGCAGATAGTGACAGTAGCCAGGCAGAGTGATGGTGCGCATGCTCTTCAAGTGAAGTTTGAGAATTTAAGTGAATATTTCCTATAATATTCTAACCAACTCATCGATATTATTTATGCTGACTGAGAAATTTGATTGATACAACATTTGGTTCTCTTGCTGCTGTGTAGTGCAACATGTTGTTAGCAAATAAAAATGTCCTTTCCACTTTCTTATGCAATCCTAAAGGGCACATTTGATAAAATTTGTAATCTACATTTAACACACTTCCTTGTGGTCTAGATAATTGGATATGATTTATTTTGAATGTTGTGTAAATCTTGCCCCCAGCTCCCCCCCCCCCCCCCAACAAAACCCAAAACCAGTGAAGTTGGCACGTTGTATAAATGGTAAATAAAAACAGAATACAATCATTTGCAAATCCTTTTCAACCTAAATTCAATTCAATGGACTGCAAAGAAAAGATACTTAACGTTTGAACTGGAAAAGGTTGTTATTTTTTGCAAATATTCGCTCATTTGGAATTTGATGCCTGTAACATGTTTCAAAAAAAAGCTGGCACAAAGGGCAAAAAAGACTGAGAAAGTGGAGGAATGCTCATCAAACACTTATTTGGAACATCCCACAGGTGAACAGGCTAATTGGGAACAGGTGGGTGCCATGATTGGGTATAAAAACAGCTTCCATGAAATGCTCAGCCTTGTCGTTCACAAACAAGGATGGGGCGAGGGTCAACACTTTGTGAACAAATGCGTTTAAGAACAACATTTCTCAACAAATTTAGGGATTTCACCATCTACGGTCCGTAATATTATCAAAAGGTTCAGAGAATATGGAGAAATCTCTGCACGTAAGCAGCAAGGCTGAAAACCAACATTGAATGCCTGTGACCTTCAGGTGGTATTGCATCAAAAAGCAAGATCGGTGTGTAAAGGATTGGCTATTGCAACTGTCTATCAACTGTATGTGCCCGTTCACTTACAGTGCACAGACGCCCGCATTGTTGATTCTGAAGGCCCCGGGCAGATTTGGTACAGCATGGCAACATAAGCTTGCTGAATTCTGATTGGATAAAAACTCTAACCTAAAAACAAATAGCATTGGAAGGAGTATATTATGACATGAAGAGAATATGAATATGTTTACAGTTGATATTTAGGGAAAGTAAATAAAAAAGTACTTTTATCTTTAATTATGATCATGATTTCTGGTTATGTTAGGCCAGCAGAGAAGGCCTTGCTGGCCCTGACGGCACATCACTGATATATATATATATATATATATATATATATATATATATATATATAAATGATGTGGGAATCTACATATAAGTGGGCCTCAGCTGATGTTATGGTAGCTTCCTTAGACAGCAAACTGGTTGAGACGGAATCAACAGGTGGTTGCAGCCAAGCAGAGCACAACATTTGACAGATTTCAGTTGCTTCGAAGGACGAACAATCAACAATTAATTCCACATTGTTTACTATAGTGGTTTTTGATTGATTGATTGAAACTTTAATTATTAGATTGCACAGTACAGTACATATTCCGTACAATTGACCACTAAATGGTAACACCCGAATACGTTTTTCAACTTGTTTTAAGTCGGGGTCCACGTAAATCAATTCATGGTTCAAATATATACTATCAGCATAATACAGTCATCACACAAGTTAATCATCAGAGTATATACATTGAATTATCTACATTATGTACAATAATTACAATCCGGGGGGTGGGATGAGGAGGGTTTAGTTCAGGGGTCGGCAACCCGCGGCTCCGGAGCCGCATGCGGCTCTTTGATCACTCTGATGCGGCTCAGCTGCATACTTGCCGACCCTCATTTTGGTGCCTCTCGCAGAAAACTCCCGGGATTAATATTCTCCGATTTTCACCCTAACAATAATAATAAGGGCGTGCCATCATCGAACAGCATTTAGCGCCCTCTACAATCTGTACAAACAGCGTGCCAGCCCAGCCTTTTGTTGTATGCATCTTCTACTTGCACATGCAAGTGACAGCAAGGCATTCTTGTTCAACAGCCACACAGGTTGCACTGACGGTGGCTATATAAAACAACTTTAACCCTCTTACTAATAATGCGCCACACTTTGAACCAAAACCAAACAAGAATGACAAACACATTTCGGGAGAACATCTGCACCTTAACACAACATAAACACAACAGAACAAATACCCAGAATCCCATGCAGTCCCTACTCTTCCGGGCTACATTATACACCCCTGCTACCACCAAACCCCGCCCCCACCCCAACCCTGCTCCCCCACACATCAACCCCCCCCCTCCGTGCGTCGGTTGAGGTGGGCGGGGTTGTATAATGTAGCCCGGAAGAGTTAGGGCTGCATGGAATTCTGGGTATTTGTTCTGTTGTGTTTATGTTGTGTTACAGTGCAGATGTTCTCCCGAAATGTGTTTGTCATTCTTGTTTGATGTGGGTTCACAGTGTGGCACATTATTATTAAGAGTGTTAAAGTTTTTTATACCGCCACCGTCAGTGTAACCTGTGTGGTTGTTGACCAAGTATGCCTTGCTGTCACTTACGTGAACAAGCAGAAGCCCCATACAACGTGTGGCTGGACCGGCACGCTGGTTGTAGTGGGCGCTGAATCCTGCACCATCACGGCACGTTCGAGAGAATAATTACCCTGAAATTCGTAGTCTGCCGGAAAAATCGGGAGGGTTGACAAGCATGACGCTGTCAAGCGCCATTCATATAAATCTCGCGGGCCGCACTAACATTCAATATTCATATTAAGGTGTGGGCCTCGTGTCTGAGACCCTTGGTTTATACCAGCGTTTCTCAAAGTGTGGGGCGCGCCCCACTGGTGGGGAATAGAGACATGACAGGTGGGGCGCGAGGAACGGGAGGAAATTTCACTTTAAATTTTTTTTTTTAATTATTATATTCTTAGATTATTTTTTTTACTATGCTTTCATTTTCTATACACACTGTAAATCACTTTGTGATTCTGTCTGTGAAATCCGCTATATAAATAAATGGAAATTACCGGTACTTATTTTTACTCTAGGCTTTATATTTCTCGGTACGAGCGAAAGTTTGACAGACATAGCAACAGTAACTAATGGGGGCGGGGCTAAGCGGAACAAACTTTTGCACGGATGGGTAGCAGGCTAATGTGTGGATCACAATTACACAAATATATACATTTGTGACTCGCACCTCAAAGGTCGTCGAGCCAGAGCCAGCGCCTGCAGAGAAACAAAAATGTGACGGGCACACACTGTGTCATTCACCGGGAAGCACTCGCGTCAAGGCAGCTCAGCCCCGAACTCAATGAGGTTTTAACAGATGTTGTGAGCGCGGTAAATTTGATCAAAACACGACCACTGAAAGCGCGTCTGTTCTCTGCATTGTGTGAGGAAATGGGAGCTGATCATACAGCCGTGCTGTTTCACAGTGAAGCAAGGTAGCTCTCCTGGGGGAAAGTGCTGTCACTTGCCCTGTCTTGCCAAATGCATAGCTCCTCCTTTTTTTTTTTGCAAAGATTGCAAAGTGGCACTTTTATTGTATTTATTTTTTAACTTGATGCAAGTTATTTGATTTATTATTGAACTTGATGCAAGTTATAACACTTTTTTTGATTTATTATTGAACTTAATGCAAGTTATAACACTTTTGTTTTATTTATTATTGAACTTGATGCAAGTTATAACACTTTTTTTGATTTATTATTGAACTTGATGCAAGTTATAACACTTTTGTTTTATTTATTATTGAACTTGATGCAAGTTATAACACTTTTGTTTTATTTATTATTGAACTTGATGCAAGTTATAACACTTTTTTTGATTTATTATTGAACTTGATGCAAGTTATAACACTTTTGTTTTATTTATTATTGAACTTGATGCAAGTTATAACACTTTTTTTGATTTATTATTGAACTTGATGCAAGTTATTTGATTTATTATTGAACTTGATGCAAGTTATAACACTTTGGTTTTATTTATTATTGAACTTGATGCAAGTTATAACACTTTTTTTGATTTATTATTGAACTTGATGCAAGTTATTTGATTTATTATTGAACTTGATGCAAGTTATAACACTTTTATTTGATTTATTATTGAACTTGATGCAAGTTATAACCCTTTTTTTATTATTGAACTTGATGCAAGTTATAACACTTTTTTTGATTTATTATTGAACTTGATGCAAGTTATAACACTTTTTTTTATTTATTATTGAACGTGATGCAAGTTATAACACTTTTTGATTTATTATTGAACTTGATGCAAGTTATAACACTTTTTTTTATTTATTATTGAACTTGATGCAAGTTATAACACTTTTTTGATTTATTATTGAACTTGATGCAAGTGATAACACTTTTTTTGATTTATTATTGAACTTGATGCAAGTTATAACACTTTTTTTGATTTATTATTGAACTTGATGCAAGTTATAACAGTTTTTTTTATTTGTTTTTGAACGTGATGCAAGTTATAACACTTTTTTTGATTTATTATTGAACTTGATGCAAGTTATAACACTTTTTTTGATTTATTATTGAACTTGATGGAAGTTATTTTATTTATTATTGAACTTGATGCAAGTTATAACAGTTTTTTTGATTTATTTTTTAACGTGATGCAAGTTATAACACTTTTTTTGATTTATTATTGAACTTGATGCAAGTTATAACACTTTTGTTTTATTTATTATTGAACTTGATGGAAGTTATTTTATTTATTATTGAACTTGATGCAAGTTATACCACAGCTGCACAGTTATTTTATTTATTATTGAACTTAATGTTATTTTATGTTATTGAGTTCGAATGTATACAACTTGATGTTCAATAAATTTGAAAATGTTAAAGCTTGGCATTAGCGCTCTGTTGGGGCGATGGGGGCAGGTGGGGCTTGAAAACTCCCCCTTGTCCAAAGTGGGGGATGACAAAAAAAGTTTGAGAACCACTGGTTTATACATAGCACAAAGCAAAAAAAAAGTTTGTATGCAGTGTTATTTCATTTTAAATTTCAAAAGATTTTTTGGCTCCCATTGTTTTCTTTAATTTGTGAAACTGGTCAAAAAGGCTCTTTGAGTGGTAAAGGTTGCCGACCACTGGTTTAGTTGATATCAGCACTTCAGTCATCAACAGTTGCATCATCTGAGAAATGGACATTGAAACAGTGTAGGTCTGACTTGGTAGGATATGTACAGCGAGCAGTGAACATAGTGAGTTCAGAAAGCATAAGAACAAGTATATACATTTGATTATTTACATTTGGTTATTTACCATCCGGGGAGGTAGGATGTGGAAGGGGGAGGGTGTTAGTCAAGGGTTGAGGTTGACTGTAGGTGTTGTTTTAGTGCAGTTTTGAAGGAGGATGGAGATGCCCTTTCTTTTACACCTGTTGGGAGTGCATTCCATATTGATGTGGCATAGAAGGAGAATGAGTTAAGACCTTTGTTAGATCGGAATCTGGGTTTAACGTGGTTAGTGGAGTTCCCACTTGTTGTACTCAACAGTGGTATAGAACCACCCAAACTATTCTTACTGCTGTTCCTGTTATCGTCTCTGATATACCGTATTTTTCGGACTATAAGTCGCAGTTTTTTTCATAGTTTGGCCGGGGGTGCGACTTATACTCAGGAGCGACTTATGTGTGAAATTATTAACACATTACCGTAAAATATCAAACAATATTATTTAGCTCATTCACGTAAGAGACTAGGCGTATAAGATTTCATCGGATTGTTTGGTAAACGTATAGCATGATCTATATGTTATAGTTATTTGAATGACTCTTACCATAATTGTCATGTCTGTGTAATCATGTTTTGTTTTAGTCATGTTTTGTTTTGTTTAGTTATTGGACTCTTTAGTTTCTGGCTTTTCACTCCCTTGTCTTGTTTCCATAGTTACCCATTAGTTTCACCTGTTCCACGTTTGGACTCATTGTGCACTCTTGTTTGTCACCATAGCAACCCATTAGTTTTCACCTGTCACGTCACGCACCTGTTTCACGTTTTGAGTCACGCACCTGTTTTCACCAATCATGTCACTGTTATTTAAGCCTACCTTTGTTCATCACTCGTTCTGCCTGCATTGTCTTTATGCCACACTGGTTCATGTCTCTTTCTGACCAAGTAAGTTTCCTAGTCCATGCTATAGCTTCTGATCTATTTAGCATCTTCACTTATGTTTTAGGCACGCTTGCCTTTTTTGTTGTATTTTTGTGTTTGTGGGAGTGAGTGATTTATGTTAAATAAATCCAAGCTTACCTTCACGCTGTCGTCCGGAGCCGTTTTTTGCGTTGGAAGAACAACCCCGCAGCAAGCTGCGACCCCCCCCCATGTGACAATAATATGCTACGTTAACATACCAGGCACGTTCTCAGTTGGTTATTTATGCCTCATATAACGTACACTTATTCAGCCTGTTGTTCACTATTCTTTATTTATTTTTAAATTGCCTTTCAAGTGTCTATTCTTGGTGTTGGGTTTTATCAAATAAATTTCCCCCAAAAATCCTACTTATACTATGTTTTTTTCCTTCTTTATTATGCATTTTCGGCCGGTGCGACTTATACTCCGAAAAATACGGTACATTAGCATGTACATCTCAGTATGATGCAGTGCAATTCAAAAACTGAGCAGCTCTGTGAGGCCGAGATTTCTGATTCGATGGTTTTAATTACAATGTGCGGGTGTGCCCGATTGAAGTGCCCATCGAGTGTTTATCCTCCAAATCCCCCCGCCCAACCGCAAGCCTTGCATATCCCCCGGAGAAATGTTCAAAGTCTGACTGGGTTTGAAGTACAAGCACAAATATATGACTATGAATCCACGTCTTTACCACCCTACCCGCCTCTTCGATCTGCATATTCAAAGCTTGAGCTCATGCACAATGTCACAGGTACAATGTATCTGAGTCACAAGCTGTCCCCCTCCCACCCGGGATGAAACCCAGCGCCCTCTGCATATGGTAGGCGACAGCAGCAATAAAAAATAGGAAAACATATAGCGCTGACGTGTGACTCTCTGGTGGCGATTTCATTGTATCGTCATTGGCTGGAGAAAGGTCATGGCAAAGACACTTGGAGATTGGAGTCAGGGTGGGGCACGGGGGTAAGGGGCGGTGGAGGCGGAGCATGGAGGCAACCATGGAAGCAGTGCCAAGGGAGGTCCCAATCTATTCGCCGCACGCTTCCATTACAGACCTCATCAGCATTAAATCCCCTCCAGAAGGAGTGTTACCTCCTCCCCCACATACACTACATTATATGTGTCCCCTTTCTCACACGTAAACACCTTAGCTGCAGGTGTTCTTGCAAGAATGAGGCAATTTGTGCAAATCTTATGGGAGTCTTCACATTTTGCATGCATGTTAAGTACTGCTTTTAACAACGTCAGCTTGTCTTGGTGGTTTCCATTCAGGGCCTTGTTTTTAAGAGAAAACACACTTTTTCCTTATGTGAGATAAGCACGAGGATGCGGGCTCCCGTGGATGTGATAAAAAAAAAAAAAAGATAGCGTGTGCTTTGTATTACCTGGCCGTCGAGGGAAGTCTTATGGACCTGCAAAGCAGACTGTATCAGTTATTGTCTGCTATGTACAAAACCCGTTTCCATATGAGTTGGGAAATTGTGTTAGATGTAAATATAAACGGAATATTATGATTTGTAAATCGTTTGCAACCCATATTCAGTTGAATATGCTACAAAGACAACATATTTGATGTTCAAATTGATAAACATTTTTTTTTTTTTGCAAATAATCATTAACTTTAGAATTTGATGCCAGCAACACGTGACAAAGAAGTTGGGAAAGGTGGCAATAAATACTGATAAAGTTGAGGAATGCTCATCAAACACTTATTTGGAACATCCTACAGGTGTGCAGGCTAATTGGGAACAGGTGGGTGCCATGATTGGGTATAAAAGTAGATTCCATGAAATGCTCAGTCATTCACAAACAAGGATGGGGCGAGGGTCACCACTTTGTCAACAAATGTGTGAGCAAATTGTTGAACAGTTTAAGAAAAACCTTTCTCAACCAGCTATTGCAAGGAATTTAGGGATTTCACCATCTACGGTCCGTAATATCATCAAAGGGTTCAGAGAATCTGGAGAAATCACTGCACGTAAGCAGCTAAGCCCGTGACCTTTGATCCCTCAGGCTGTACTGCATCAACAAGCGACATCAGTGTGCAAAGGATATCACCACATGGGCTCAGGAACACTTCAGAAAACCACTGTCAGTAACTACAGTTGGTCGCTACATCTGTAAGTGCAAGTTAAAACTCTCCTATGCAAGGCGAAAACCGTTTATCAACAACACCCAGAAACGCCGTCGGCTTCTCTGGGCCTGAGCTCATCTAAGATGGACTGATGCAAAGTGGAAAAGTGTTCTGTGGTCTGACGAGTCCACATTTCAAATTGTTTTTGGAAACTGTGGATGTTGTGTCCTCTGGACCAAAGAGGAAAAGAACTATCCGGATTGTTATAGGCGCAAAGTTGAAAAGTCAGCATCTGTGATGGTATGGGGGTGTATTAGTGCCCAAGGCATGGGTAACTTACACATCTGTGAAGGCGCCATTAATGCTGAAAGGCACATACAGGTTTTGGAGCAACATATGTTGCCATCCAAGCAACGTTACCATGGACGCCCCTGCTTATTTCAGCAAGACAATGCCAAGCCACGTGTTACATCAACGTGGCTTCATAGTAAAAGAGTGCGGGTACTAGACTGGCCTGCCTGTAGTCCAGACCTGTCTCCCATTGAAAATGTGTGGCTCATTATGAAGCCTAAAATACCACAACGGAGACCCCCGGACTGTTGAACAACTTAAGCTGTACATCAAGCAAGAATGGGAAATAATTCCACCTGAGAAGCTTAAAAAATATCTCCTCGGTTCCCAAACGTTTACTGAGTGTTGTTAAAAGGAAAGGCCATGTTACACAGTGGTGAACATGCCCTTTCCCAACTACTTTGGCACGTGTTGCAGCCATGAAATTCTAAGTTAATTATTATTTGCAAAAAAAAAAAACAGTTTATGAGTTTGAACATCAAATGTCTTGTCTTTGTAGTGCATTCGATTGGTTGAAAAGGATTTGCAAATCATTGTATTCCGTTTATATTTACATCTAACACAATTTCCCAACTCATATGGAAACAGGGTTTGTATGTCGTGGACTCCACGTCTAGGTCCAGAGTATATAAAGTCACCAAAAAGGAATGGACAATGAAGGTGAAGGCAAAAGAGTGAGTAGTGTCCTGACCAGATATCAAGATCCCTGGATTGATTGATGTAAAGTGTTCTTTTTTACATTGTTTACTTTCACATGTCCATTAGAGATTTGATACATTTATGATGGCTCAGGTGTGATTCACTACAATAATTTAAGAACTTGCACACAAAAGCAACACTGGAGGTGACTATGATGTGCGCATTTTCCGCGAATGTGTACTAGGTCGCGTCGCGCCGGCGGACGGAGGACGGAGGGGGTCTTAAACGACCATTGTGTGTGTGGGGACAAGGATAAGGTTAGGTGGGATTTACCCTGGATAACCGGCTTAGTGTAGAAGAAGTAAAGTTGATTGAAGTAAAGTCTGAATGTCATTAAAAATGTTAGCTCCATCTTTTGACACTTCTTCCGCTACACCCCTACAACAAAGATGACGGGGAGAAGACGCGTAAATAAGAACGCTCACAAAACGGCGCATCCTGAAACGACTGTCAGAAAATGTCTCAAAGATGATCTGTAAAACATAATCCATGCAACATTTTGACCAAAGAACTACCATTGCATGTTATGTAGACCACAACAAAGTGTTTTCTATTTAGAAAAAACATAAAATAATATGAGTCCTTTAATGCGGTCTATAATCCGACGCCTTATTTATGAAAAACGATCAAAAGTAGACCATTTATTGGCAGTGCGCCTTATAATCCGGTGCGCCCTATGGTCCGGGAAAATACGGTACTTGCTGAAAAACATGTTAAATTGTATAATCTGTCGGTCAAGGTAACGGATCGGCACTCGAAATCGGATCAGGATGGGAGGCCAAAATGTTGATCGCCACGTTCTTAGTAGTAACAGTTTAATAGTCACGAAAGAGAAATGTTAAAGGCCTACTGAAATGCGATTTTCTTATTCAAACGGGGATAGCAGGTCCATACTATGTGTCATACTTGATCATTTTGTGATATTGCCATATTTTTGCTGAAAGGATTTAGTAGAGAATATCGACGATAAAGTTCGCAACTTTTGGTCGCTGATAAAAAAGCCTTGCCTGTACCGGAAGTAGCAGACGAGTAGCGTGACGTCACAGGTTGTGGAGCTCCTCACATCTGCACATTGTTTACAATCATGGCCACCAGCAGCGAGAGCGATTCGGACCGAGAAAGCGACGATTTCCCCATTAATTTGAGCGAGGATGAAAGATTTGTGGATGAGGAAAGTGAGAGTGAAGGACTAGAGGGCAGTGGGAGCGATTCAGATAGGGAAGATGCTGTGAGAGGCGGGTGGGACCTGATATTCAGCTGGGAATGACTAAAACAGTAAATAAACACAAGACATATATATACTCTACTAGCCACAACACAACCAGGCTTATATTTAATATGCCACAAATTAATCCCGCATAACAAACACCTCCCCCTTCCCGTCCATATAACCCGCCAATACAACTCAAACACCTGCAAAACACACTCAATCCCACAGCCCAAAGTACCGTTCACCTCCCCAAAGTTCATACACCACACATATTTCCCCAAAGTTACATACGTGACATGCACATAGCGGCACGCACGTACGGGCAAGCGATCAAATGTTTGGAAGCCGCAGCTGCATGCATACTCACGGTACCGCGTCTGCGTATCCAACTCAAAGTCCTCCTGGTAAGAGTCTCTGTTGTCCCAGTTCTCCACAGGCCAATGGTAAAGCTTCACTGTCATCTTCTAGGAATGTAAACAATGAAACACCGGCTGTGTTATCTGGCACACCAGTCAAGGGGTGCATTCTATGGCGGGGGTGTGTTATCCGGCACAACACCTGCCGCAACATACCGCTTCCCACCTACAGCTTTCTTCTTTGCTGTCTCCATTGTTCATTGAACAAATTGCAAAAGATTCACCAACACAAATGTCCAGAATACTGTGGAATTTTGCGATGAAAACAGACGACTTAATAGCTGGCCACCATGCTGTCCCAAAATGTCCTCTACAATCCGTGACGTCACGCGCTGACGTCATCATACCGAGACGTTTTCAGCAGGATATTTCGCGCGAAATTTAAAATTGCACTTTAGTAAGCTAACCCGGCCGTATTGGCATGTGTGGCAATAGTAAGATTTCATCATTGATATATAAACTATCAGACTGCGTGGTCGGTAGTAGTGGGTTTCAGTAGGCCTTTAAGAATGACAGTACAAGCGTAACAGGAACATATTGTTGAAAGTGGTGCTGAAAGTTATTTTTATCTGGTAGTTTTGCACATTTATTTAAAAGTTTGAAGTGGAAAATAGTCCAAATTACAATCAACATCACGGACTAATTGGGGTTTCTTGGGGACCCTGAATGGCCCATATTTCACACTTTTGACCAAAACTGTCTTTGATTATGCCCTTTGACTGATATGTAGTTACTATAATTATGAAACTTTTGTAGCCAACTATTTTAACATTAGCTTTTTGGTTGGGGAACAAAATGGCACTATCACTGCCCCAACTACCACTGTCTCTATGTGACAAAGGGAGGCTGATAGTCTTCCTCCTCCTCCAGTGGACAGTCGTCCTCTCAGCTGTGCTAAACATGACAGGCTGGGTGGATGATGATAAATGCAGAGGAGGAAAAGCAATTAGAGGATCAGTTAGGTGTTGTAGGGAGTGCTCAGGGCACCCATTAACGACAGAGGATGCTTACCAACACGCTTGACAACACACACACACACACACACACCACATACACACTGTACTATAGGCAACAGGAAGTTCTGATGAGAGAACTATGTCAGGGCGATATGGCCTTAAAATAATATCTCAGATTTTTTTGTAAGAAATTAAATTCACATTTTTTTTCACTAAAAAAAAGAAAGAAAACAGTAAGTACAGATGACGAACATAATTCAAAACAAGTGGAGCATTACGGTTATAATCTTTTGCACTGATAATCCATTCCTTTCATTGAGACCTCCTGATCAATGGAAACGCTGTAAGAGCTATAGGAAAACAAGATGCATGTAAGCATGTGATCTAAAAAATTAAATACATCTTTCTGTAGCTATTCATCTACAAAAACCCAAAACCAGTGAAGTTGGCACATTGTGTAATTCGTAAATAAAAACAGAATACAATGATTTGCAAATCATTTTCAACTCATATTCAATTGAATAGACTGCAAAGACAAAATGTTTAACGTTGGAAATCATGAACTTAGAATTTAATGGCAGCAACACATTGCAAAAAAGTTGGCACAAGGGCATTTTTACCACTGTGTTACATGGCCTTTCTTTTAACAACACTTAGTAAACGTTTGAGAACTGAGGAGACCGATTTTTGAAGCTTTTCAGGTGGAATTTTTTCCCATTCTTGCTTGATGTACAGCTTAAGTTGTTCAACAGTCTGGGGTCTCTGTTGTGGTATTTTAGGCTTCATAATGCGCCACACGTTTTCAAAGGGAGACAGGTCTGGACTACAGGCAGGCCAGTCTTTTACTATGAAGCCACGTTGATGTAACACGTGGCTTGGCATTGTCTTGCTGAAATAAGCAGGGGTGTCCATGATAACGTTGCTTGGACGTCAACATATGTTGCGCCAAAACCTGTATGTACCTTTCAGCATTAATGGTGCTTTCACAGATGTGTAAATTACCCAGGCTTTGGGCACTAATACACCCCCATACCATCACAGATGCTGGCTTTTCAACTTTGCGCCTATAACAATCCGGATAGTTAATTTCCTCTTTGGTCCGGAGGACACGACGTCCACAGTTTCCAAAAACTATTTGAAATGTGGACTCGTCAGACCACAGAACACCTTTCCACTTTGTATCAGTCCATCTTAGATGAGCTCAGGCCCAGCGAAGCCGACGGCGTTTCTGGGTGTTGTCGATAAACTGTTTTCACTTTGCATAGGAGAGTTTTAACTTGCACTTACAGATGTAGCGACCAACTGTAGTTACTGACAGTGGGTTTCTGAAGTGTTCCTGAGCCCATGTGGTGATATCCTTTACACACTGATGTCGCTTGTTGATGCAGTACAGCCCAAGGGATCGGAGGTGACAGACTTAGCTGCTTACGTGCAGTGATTTCTCCAGATTCTCTGAACCCTTTGATGATATTACGGACAGGAGATGGTGAAATCCCTAAATTCCTCGCAATAGCTGGTTGAGAAAGGTTTTTCTTAAACTGTTCAACAATTTGCTCACGCATTTGTTGACAAAGTGGTGACCCTCGCCCCATCCTTGTTTGTGAATGACTGAGCATTTCATGGAATCTACTTTTATACCCAATCATGGCACCCACCTGTTCCCAATTTACCTGTTCACCTGTGGGATGTTCCAAATAAGTATTTGATGAGCATTCCTCAACTTTATCAGTATTTATTGCCACCTTTCCCAACTTCTTTGTCAAGTGTTGCTGGCATCAAATTCTAAAGTTAATGATTATTTGCAAAATAAAAGTTTATCAGTTTGAACATCAAATATAATGTCTTTGTAGCATATTCAACTGAATATGGGTTGAAAATCATTTGCAAATCATTGTATTCCGTTTATATTTACATCTAACACAATTTCCCAACTCATATGGAAACGGGGTTTGTATATATATAGTATGTACATGCACATACATAGATTCTAAACCCATAGAAGATAACCCTTCTACCATTTAAGTCTCGTTTGAGAGTGCAGTACAAAATATATATTTTCAAAAAGATAATTACTTAATGAAAATTCCTACATGTCCTTTACATCTCACAGATAAACGCTATATATGTTTAAAACATGTGGATTGCAGCATGATGACATGAGTTAACGACCATACACTTGTAATACAGGACTAAAACAGCATCCATTAGGGAGATGATACACAAGTGACTTAGCAGTGCATTTTACAACAGACATCGAACAACAACACAGTAGAATATCCATCCATCCATCCATCTTCTTCCGCTTATCCAAAGTCGGGTCGCGGGGGAAGCAGCCTAAGCAGAGAGGCCCAGACTTCCCTCTCCCCAGCCACTTCGTCCAGCTCCTCCTGGGGGATCCCAAGGCGTTCCCAGGCCAGCCGGGAGACATAGTCTTCCTAACGTGTCCTGGTTGGACGTGCCCGAAACACCTCCCTAGGGAGGCGTTCGGGTGGCATCCTGACCAGATGCCCGAACCACCTCATCTGGCTCCTCTTGATAGAATATATATACAGAAGAATATATGGCACTAATATGTGAACATTTATACTCAAACGACATACCTTTATGCCTTTTTAACCAGGAGCTATGTATTTGAGATGTTTTAAATTCTCTATCAACAGACACTTTCTTTGTCAAGTGAGGAGACGCTCGAGCACACCAACTTCCTCTTTAGAAAAGGAAGCCTTCAAAATAAAGTTTCGGTGTCAAAACAAGTTGCTTCCTCTAACATAAAATAAACAATATAGAAGCTCATTCTCACTTGGAGCGGTATAGCTCGGTTGGTAGACCGGCCGTGCCAGCAACTTGAGGGTTCCAGGTTCGATCCCCGCTTCCGCCATCCTAGTACTTGCCGTTGTGTCCTTGGGCAAGACACTTTACCCACCTGCTCCCAGTGCCACCCACACTGGTTTAAATGTAACTTAGATATTGGGTTTCACTCTGTAAAGCGCTTTGAGTCACTAGAGAAAAGCGCTATATAAATATAATTCACTTCACTTCACTTCATTAACACTCCCATCAAATTATGAGGGCCCATTTGCCACTATGAAAATACACACCATTGTCATGACGTTGACTTTGGAGGGTTTGTTTTCTCGAGGTGCAAGAGAAATTGGACCGGACATGGCGTGAAGGTAAAGACATGATTTAATTCTAACAAAAAGAGTGAACAAAAAGCGCGCACAAGGCGGAGGTACAAACTTGGCTAATGAAAACAAAAACTAGAACTTGGGCAAAAACTATGGACATGAAACAAAAGGACTTACTGTGGCATGGCATGAAGCATGAGCTATGGTAACAGCAGATAGCATGGGCGCCAAGGGTAATGTCACCAGGCCGACTGCCTGGCAACTACAAGCTTAAATAACACAGACATGATTAGTGACAGGTGCGTGAGTCCAAATGTGCAACAGGTGAAACTAATGGTTGTCATGGAAACAAAACAAGGGAGTGAAAAAGCAGGAACAAAGTGTCCAAAAACCAAACAGCACATGCCCAAACAAAAACATGATCAAAAGACATGACAACCAAATACTACACGTATGTTGAAGCACATCATACAGTGCAGCCTACACTTATCTCTAATGTTTGACTGCCATCTACTGGTAACACTTTTTACTACACCATGTACCAAATAAAATTGCTTTGAGGTGGGGTAAGCTCAACCAAACGTATTCCTTACATAAGGCGCACCGGGTTATAAGGCGCACTGTCAAGTTTTGAGGGGGGAAAAAAATATTTTAAGTGCAAGTTATAGTCCGGAAAATGCGGTAGTCTTTTATACAAGTGTCTTAAAAAAGTTTTTCAAACATTAAGTGATATACATCTTAAATGAAGCAGATGATCAACCAGTCTCTAGCAGCAGGATCAGCTTCTCGACATGGCGTTCAACAATCGTTTGCTTCTGCTTGTCTACAATTAGTATCTTCACGTCCATCAGAGTCAGCTGTAGCATCCACGACTCTTGCCAATCTCCATTCGTTCCAAAGTAGATTATCCCATTCTCCATGACAATGTTGCAGACGTTGACGTTTCTCTGGGCTGCATATCACTTAAGTCTTGTGGCAATGTTGGACACGTACTCGGGCGGTATAGCTCGGTTGGTAGAGTGGCCGTGCCAGCAACTTGAGGGTTCCAGGTTCAATCACCGCTTCCGCCATCCTAGTCACTGCTGTTGTCATACTTGCCAACCTTGAGACCTCCGATTTCGGGGGGGTGGGCGTGGTCGGGGGTGGGGCGGGGTGTGTGGTTGGGGCGGGGGCGTGGTTAGGGGCGTGGTTAAGAGGGGAGGAGTATATTTACAGCTAGAATTCACCAAGTATTTCATATATATATATATATATATATATATATATATATATATATATATATATATATATATAAACAAAAGAAATACTTGAATTTCAGTGTTCATTTATTTACACATATACACACACATAACACTCATCTACTCATTGTTGAGTTAAGGGTTGAATTGTCCATCCTTGTTCTATTCTCTGTCACTATTTTTCTAACCATGCTGAACACCCTCTCTGATGATGCATTGACGTGTGGCACGCACAAAAGTGCTTTCATCGAATGCATTAGAGTCTGGAATCTTCCATCTCTCCCTAGCATGGCCCAAAACCGGTCAATCTTTGCTTCCTGAGGAAGATCTTCAGTGCCAAGCACTTGGTAGTCCACTACTTCTTCCTGGAGGCTATCCAGGTCCAATCGCAGCTGCGGCTTGGAACTTACAAGCTGTTATGAGAGTAGCGTATGTGTGTGTGTGTGTGGCCCTTTAATAGGTGAGCATGTGAGGTGAGTGACGTCAGTGAGTGTGTGGGCGAGAGAAGAGAGGGAGCGGTAGCGTGAGTGCGGGCGGCACTAGTTTGTTTTGTGTTGGATTGGCTGTGTGCAAGCAATCAATAAAGCAAGATTTGCAACTAATCGCCGGACTCAGGCAGGAAAGGTGCAACAAAGCGTATTTCTTCATCTTACTCGTCGTCGGCATCGCCATGGCTGTATCTTCCTCGTTCTTCTGCTTCGTCTCCTTGTTGTGTGCGCAGTTGTGCACTGCACTCTCTAAAAGCCGTATATGTTATTGATGTTATAGATGGCAGTATTGTCCTGTTTAAGAGTGTCACAACATTGCTGTTTACGGCAGACAAACTGCTTTACGGTAGACAAAAACGTGACTGCTGCTGTTGTGTGTTGTTACTGCGCTGGGAGGACGTTAATGAAACTGCCTAACAATAAACCCACATAAGAAACCAAGAACTCACCCTCGATCATTCTACAGTTATAATGTGATTGGGCAGGCACACTGTTTATATCGTGGGAAAGCGGACTCAGGTCCGCATGGAGCTGGAGGGGGCGTGGCCTCCAGCTCTGCCTGAATTTCGGGAGATTTTCGGGAGAAAATTTGTCCCGGAAGGTTTTCGGGAAAGGCGCTGAATTTTGGGAGTCTCCCGGAAATTCCGGGAGGGTTGGCAAGTATGGCCGTTGTGTCCTTGGGCAAGACACTTTACCCACCTGCTCCCAGTGCCACCGACACTGGTTTAAATGTAACTTATATATTGGGTTTCACTATGCAAAAGCGCTTTGAGTCACGAGAGAAAATATAATTCACTTCACTACTCTGTTTTCCAAAGACTCCAGAACTGCTTTGTAAGGTATTGTACACTAAGCCATCCTTTCCGTGCATATAGGTCCTCTCTGATCAATTTTCCTGGAGGCGGTAACGCTGCTGTGGATTTCATTGTGAGCAAGTGATTTGGCGTTAGTGGTTGTGGGCTGTTTGGATCGTTGAGGTTGTCAACTGTAAGTGGACGACTATTGACAACTGCCATTGCCTCATAGAAGAAAGTCCGTCGTGATGAGTCATCCAGCCTGTCTGATGAGAGTGATAATGTAGAGCAAAGAACATCCATTTTGTCTCTCCCAAACACCTTCTGCATGACTTGAGTGGGGAGCATTCATGATTAAGCCACACTGCCTAAGAGTTAATATTTGGCTCCAATGAAATTAGTCCCTTGATCACATCTGAAATGACAGACAGCTTAATGAACGAATCAGTTGATAAATCATCCAACTCTACAGCTCATACATGTGAAAATGAGACCATGGCGCGTATTCACATTCCGTGCTTGCTTGGTGAGAAAGGGACCAAAGTAGTCAATTCCACAATAGGGGAACGGATGGCAGGTCTGCCATTTTTTGCTCTTCTCTTCTTCTCCTTAATTTCCGACATGTGACACATTGGTGCACATATGTCGCAAAAGCTCAAGATGAAAGAGTTTGCTTTGCAATGGAACTGGATCACCTCGTGATAGGTTAGACTTTGTACGGGTAGTTTTATACCATGAAGAAAACTTTGACAATCTGTCGGAAAGACTAACATTGTGACGATCTGTCACTTCACTTCTGTTTGTGTTTCCTTGTTTGGTGTTTGTTTCCTTTCGGCGCTCTTAATTTTGTTCCATTACCTGCATGTCTCCCTGAGGGCTCGTTTACCTCACCTGTCCCTGATTGGCAGCCCGGCACACCTGGTTGCAGTTGCCAATCAAGCTGCTATTTATGCTCGCCTCGCCTGTTCCTCAGTGCTCAAGGATTGTGATTATGTTAAGAACCTTTACATGTATGACTGCTTCCTCCTATTTTGAGAGTAATAAGGACTTTTACCTGCACATCGATCTCCTGTTTCCTGCATCTTGGGGTCACAACTACTGCAGTCATGCGAGATCCCAACAAACAGGTTCCATTGTCATTGACTAAGTGCCCTTTGGATCTCCGGATCGCCAATGGAGATACCTGGATTAACGGCTGCCACTGGAGGTATTTCTTACTCCCTTAAAAACGGTGGTCCTGTAAACCAGTTTGAGGTAGAAAGTTAATTTACCCTGCAACTTTTGGATTTAATGTCTGCAGGATTTTGATTTGTAGGGACATATCTCCACTGATGAGGTGATGTGTTGTGTCATATTATCTGTATTCTGTTCGAGGCAAATGTATGGAAACGGCATACCTTCTTATTCAAGTATCCCAATGCAACTTTTGAGTCTGGCCAGAAATGTTCTTCTATATCAGTGGTTGGAGGTACCGAACCCCACCATTTGCTCATTCACCGAACCCTTCTTTAGTGAAAAATAAAATGCTTTTTTTTTCAAATTCAAGACAAAGTTATATGTTTTTGGTAGCACTTTAGTATGGGGAACATATTCTAAGTAACAGATACTTAATTTAGAGTTATTTGGTTAGGGCCAGGGTTAGAGGGGTAGGGTTATAATAAGGCCATGCAGAATAAGGCATTAATAAGTACTTAATAATGACTAGTTAAGAGCCAATGTGTTACTAATTTGCATGTTAATAAGCAACTAATTAATGGTGAATATGTTCCCCATACTAAAGTGTTACCATGTTTTTTTACTGGTGCACAAAATGAACCGTGCATGAACATCACCTTGTTCAAAGAACAAAACCAACACAGTGCATAAACTCACAACAAATTACACACCTGCAAATCAGTCTGACTTCTGCTGTTGCCGTTTCCGTAATTCGCCGATAGAGAGAAGTTTTTATTTACACGATGAGTCGGGTGTGTCTTGACCTCCGCCGAACCCCTAAACCCTACTCACCGAACCCCTAGGGTTCGATCGAACCCAGGTTAAGAACCACTGTTCTATATCCATTAATTTAAGACGTTGCTTGCAGTAGCTGAAACAACAGCAGCTGTCAACTGTATCCTAGGGTATCATGTTCACTTTAACAGGAGCTAGTCTGGATTTTGCCATTGCCAAAGCACAATGCACATTTCCAATTTCAATCACAAAGTGTAGATTTGAGCACTGTCCATAACAATATGCGCTTGCATTTGAGAAATAGTCTAGTTCTGTTTTCATGACTTGTCCAAAACAGGGAGGTAGATAACATCGGGGTATATTGATCTATAACAAATTCGCGAGATCGCATTTTCAGTTTTCCCACAATGGTTTCAGTTCATTTGACACAGGGTCATCCCATCACACATTTCTTGAAGCAACTGTTTTCCAGCGATAAGAAAGGAACAACAAACCCCAGGGAGTCGAAGGGAGAAGCCACTGTTGAAAAAATGCCTTGTCGTGAAGGTGATTTGTCACCTGGGTGAACACAAAATTAGAAGCTTTCTGATTCAGTATGCAATTGAAGTCCCAGGGCTCTTTCAAATTTTGAATCACTGAAGGCCATGTCAAGTGGCTTTGCTACAGCTGCCCGCTCGGAGGGAGATTTACTCTCCATAACTAATCTGTTACTGACAATCGTATGTAGTCTCTGACCACCGGCAGTGGTCTTCTTTTACGAACTGGTTTGCCACACCATCGTCAACATAAAAGTTGTTTATAATTAACAGGTCTTCAGTTTCTTTGGCGAGATGTTTAAGCCCGTAATTGGCACATCCTGGAGATGAAGCAGTGCCAGAGAGGTGAACGTTCACACGATACTTCTGTGGCTCCGTGCTAAGGTCTTTGTCTTTCCACCAAAGGAAACAAGGGTAGTCCCTGTCGGATTCATGCACATGAAATTGATTAAACATATTTTCGATACCACTCATATTTGCAATTTGATGCATTCTAAATCTGAGGAGCACACCCTTCAGGTTGTTTATTCAATCTGTTCCTGTCAGCAAATGTTCATTTAAACTGGTTCCTTTGTACTTAGAACAATGAAAAACCACCCAGAGCTTTTCTGGGTTTTTTTAATTATAAACTCGGTGGTGGGGTACGTACCGTCTTTCTCTATCCTTTCTGTTTTTGTAGATTTCCTTTGCATCTCCCTTTTTAATTATTTTGTTCATAAACTATATGTAATGTTACTTATACTTGTCGTCTTTCATCAGTTTTCTTTTCAGATGACTAAGTCATATAATGGCAAGTTGCTTGTTGTCAGGGAGGCATGGTCTCTCTTTAAAGGGGAGTGGCATTTCATAAAGCCCATCACTGCTTTTGGAGATGGCTTCCTATAGGATGACCAGGAAGAGGATATCCTCTTGAGAAACAATTGTTATATTCTTACTGTCATCCTTAAAATTCAATTCACAAACCTTAAGGATGTCTGTTGGAGTTTCAGGAGCGAGCTCTCTCAGAGATGCTGTGACAAATATTAGTGATGCTGGGTAAGTCTTGAGTTGGTGAAGAGTGTCCCACAATGCTCCATCCCTGGTCTGTGCAAACTGCATATGGTTGATTGTCTTCTCCGAGAATCACCGTTGAGCAATTATAACCAATTGACAGGCATCACAATCTAACTGAGGTGGAATCGCATATACTATTGCCTTGAGATGATTCCAATGCTTTGCTGTGTCACATTTAGGGATGTGTGTTCTATTTACAGGTATACAATCCTTCGCGTAAGCAGAGGGCAGATCAATTGTTACTTTTGAGTTATATCCTCTAACTCGAATACCAGAGATTAGTTCACTTTGTATTAACATATCTTTTCCAAGCATGGTTCCATCCATCTTCAACCGCTTATCCGGTATCGGGTCGTGGGGACAACAGCTCCAGCAGAGACCCCCAGACTTCCCTCTCCAGAGCAATATTAGCGACTTCCTCCTGGGGAATCCCGAAGCGTTCCCAGGCCAGAGAGGAGATGTAATCCCCCCATCTGGTCCTTGGCCTGCCATGGGGTCTCCTCCCAGTGGGACGTGCAACGAAGACCTCCCTAGGGAGACGCTCGTGAGGCATCCGCACGAGATGCCCGAACCACCTAAGCTGGCTCCTTTCCAAGCGAAGGAGCAGCGGCTCTACTCCGAGTCTCTCTCGGGTGACTGAACTTCTCACCCTATCTCTAAGGGAGATGCCAGCCACCCTTCTGAGGAAACTTATTTCGGCCGCTTGTATCCGCGATCTTATTCTTTCGGTCATTACCCACACTTCATGACCATAGGTGAGAGTAGGAATGTAGATAGCTCGGTAGACCGAGAGCTTTGCCTTCTGGCTCAAGCATGGTTGTTAGCTTTAACTTAACAGGACTTGACTTAGCTTTTAAAGTGTTTTTGAGGTATTTCTCGATAAACACAGTGTTACTTTGCGTGTCCAAAAGTAATCATATAATTTGGGTTACAAGCAGAAGAAATCCACGATCATGGAGGTGTTGACTGATCTATCGTCAGTTTCTGTGACTAGCGACATTGAGTTGGCTGCATCCTCTGCATTCTTTTGTTTGGAGGCCGACACAGGTTTGACTCTTATGTAATCATTGTCATGAAGATAGGTAGGATGTTTCTTCCTACTGCTATCACATATGTTTCAGTTATGGTAGTCCTTAGCAGTATGGCCTGGCTTGAGACAGACAAAGCATAATTTATTTTCCATTGAATAAGGTCCTTGGTTCAATCCTGGGCTCGGGATCTTTCTGTGTGGAGTATGCATGTTCTCCCTGTGACTGTGTGGGTTCCCTCCGGATACTTCGGCTTCCTCCCACCTCCAAAGATATGCACCTGGGGATTGGCTGATTGGCAACACTAAATTGGCCCTAGTGAATGAATGAGAGTGATAATGTTGTCTGTCTATCTGTGTTGGCCCTGTGATGAGGTGGCGACTTCTCCAGGGTGTACACTGCCTTCAGCACATGTGCAGCTGGGATAGGCTCCAGCACCCCCGCGACCCCATAAAGGACACGCGGTAGAAAATGGATGGATGGATGTTCTCTGTTCAACAAGACTCTTCCTTGCAAACTCTGTAGACATTTTTTTGTTACATGACAAAGCATACTCTGGGGCTTGATGTATGTCGTTGCGTCTCCTTCACTGTTAGACCTTGTTGTTATGTTAGTATGTAGCACATCGGTTGTAAACTTCCTTTCTTTTGGAAATGTTGTATCCGTGCAGGTGTCAGATGAGGACGTTATTGGGTTGCATGAAATCTCTGCCTCCATCATCATGAATTTAGTGAAATTATCAAATGATAGAACATATCCCTTTTTCTTGTATGGCTTGGCAATTCCATCTTGTTGCAGCCCAATCCGGTAACTTTCTTACTAAATTTTGGGTTTCTTCACAGTCATTAAGAATGTCTAAACCAGTGGTTCTTAACCTTGTTGGAGGTACCGAACCCCACCAGTTTCATATGCGCATTCACCGAACTCTTCTTTAGTGAAAAATAAAATGTTGTTTTTTTTCAAATTCCTAATTACTAATTTGCATGTTAATAAGCAACTAATTAATGGTGAATATGTTCCCCATACTAAAGTGTTACCATGTTTTTTTACTGGTGCACAAAATGAACCGTGCATGAACATCACCTTGTTCAAAGAACAAAACCAACACAGTGCATAAACTCACAACAAATTACACACCTGCAAATCAGTGTGACTTCTGCTGTTGTCGTATCCGTAATACGCCGATAGGGAGAAGTTTTCATTTACACGATGAGTCGGGTGTATTTTGACCTCCACCGAACCCCTGAGCCCAACTCACCGAACCCCTAGAGTTTGATCGAACCCAGGTTAAGAACCACTGGTCTAAACCTTTTATATATGGCATAGCTTCATGATACAACTTAAGAAAATCTATAAATTCCCTAAATCCACAGCATCTTTGGCCAGTCAGCCAGTTTATGTCAAAAGGTTATTTGAATAGTGAAAGGCTGACCATACCTGTGGTTGAGGTGGTTCTATGCATCCTGACAAGCTTCATCAATCAGTTCTGTAAAAGAGGCCATCAATAAATTTTCCAGCTGGACCTCCAACATATTTCCCCAAAACATGTAGTTTGTTAGCTGAAGAGATGTTTCGCTTATCTATAAGTGATGCGAATGAACCTTTCTATTCAATGAACTCAACAAAGTCACAGGTAAATGCAGTTGGTTCCGGGGTTGGAAGCCTGTTCATTGTCATGCTATCTTGGAGAGCTTGTGCAAGGTAAAACACATATGTCTGTACAACAGGTGCAGGAGTTCTGAGGTTGTCAAAATCACCAACTATTTTGACCATTCTTCCATAAGCAATCTCCTTTCTAAAGACTTACATTTTCTTAGTAAATAATTGCATAAAGTCATCAGCCGAGTGGGTGGAGCTACTGGGAGAGGTCTCTTGTTTAGTTGGCAATGCTACTGTATTAAACAAATATGTAGGATCGTTTTTATTGAGGCGGATGAGATTTGAGTAGTAATTAGTTTTAGCTAAGGTCAGAGCATGTTTATAAGTTAATAAACTATCACTCCATGCTTAATGGAAAATCCAAGTTTAGTCGCACGCCATTTGCGTTCAAGAGCTCTGGTTTCTTCTGTGAACCAGGCGGTAGACCTTTTAGCATTAGCGGTGCTATACTATCCATGGTGTTGCGGAGAGCATCGTTAAAGTTGTCATTGAGGTTATCTATAGAGCCCGCATAATTTGGGAATGGTGCCAATATCGAAAGTGGTATGCCAGCAAGAGTCATAGTTCTGGCAGCAATAATATGGCAGCTGCTAAAGCATTGGTTATTAGTAGTTTGTTGACAATTAGTCAGAACTTCAAATTTTATAAGGTAATGATCGGACGTTACTTTAGATTACGGGAGTATCATAACTTTGGAGGTGGTGACACCCCAGACAAGGACTAGGTCTATCGTATTACCGTTGCGATGTGTGGGTTTAATTAATATTTGTGTAATACCACAGCTATCAATTACAGTCTGGAGCGCCACGCACAGAGGGTCTGATGGGGTATTCATATGGATATTAAAATACCCCATTATAAATATATTATCTGTGTGTATCAGTAGATCATCAACAACAACAAAAAAAGCTGATAAAGTCTGAATAGGGCTCAGGGGCGGCGATAGATAACAGACAGATGGAGAGGTAGTGGTGCCACAGACCTCATAGTAAGTAACTCAAATTATTTATATTTATTACTAAGGTTAGGTTCGGGTTAATGTTTTCATTGAACATTAGTGCGGCGACTCCACCCCTTTTAAAGGGACGAGCAATATGTGCACTTGTATAGTTAAGAGGAGATGCCTCGTTAAGTGGAAAAAAATCATCTGGTTTTAGCCAAGTCTCACTGAGACCAATGAGGTTAAGATTGTTGTCTCTAATGACCTCATTGACTAAAAGTGCTTTGGGGGTCAATGATCTGAGTCCATAGTATAGGCTGTTTTGAGGCATTTTTGTTAATGGTATCCGTAGTAGTGATCTTAAAGGCCTACTGAAATGCGATTTTCTTATTTAAACGGGGATAGCAGGTCCATTCTATGTGTCATACTTGATCATTTTGCGATATTGCCATATTTTTGCTGAAAGGATTTAGTAGAGAACATCGACGATAAAGTTTGCAACTTTTGGTCGCTAATAAAAAAGCCTTGCCTGTACCGGAAGTAGCAGACGTGTAGCGTGACGTCACAGGTTGTGGAGCTCCTCACATCTGCACATTGTTTACAATCATGGCCACCAGCAGCGAGAGCGATTCGGACCAAGAAAGCCATGATTTCCCCATTAATTTGAGCGAGGATGAAAGTTTTGTGGATGAGGAAAGTGAGAGTGAAGGACTAGAGGGCAGTGAGAGCGATTCGGATAGGGAAGATGCTGTGAGAGGCGGGTGGGACCTGATATTCAGCTGGAAATGACTAAAACAGTAAATAAACACAAGACATATATATACTCTATTAGCCACAACACAACCAGGCTTATATTTAATATGCCACAAATTAATCCCGCATAACAAACACCTCCCCCCTCCCGTCCATATAACCCGCCAACTCAAACACCTGCACAACACACTCAATCCCACAGCCCAAAGTACTGTTCACCTACCCAAAGTTCATACAGCACATACAGTATATTTCCCCAAAGTCCCCAAAGTTACGTACGTGACATGCACATAGCGGCACACACGTACGGGCAAGCGATCAAATGTTTGGAAGCCGCAGCTGCATGCGTACTCACGGTACCGTGTCTGCGTATCCAACTCAAAGTCCTCCTGGTAAGAGTCTCTGTTGTCCCAGTTCTCCACAGGCCAATGGTAAAGCTTGACTGTCATCTTTCAGGAATGTAAACAATGAAACACAGGCTGTGTTATCTGGCAAAACAGTCAGGGGGTGCATTCTACGGCGGGGGTGCGTTATTCAGCACAACACCTGCCGCAATACACCACTTCTCACCTACAGCTTTCTTCTTTGCTGTCTCCATTGTTCATTGAAAAAATTGCAAAAGATTCATCAACACAGATGTCCAGAATACTGTGGAATTTTGCGATGAAAACAGACGACTTAATAGCTGGCCACCATGCTGTCCCAAAATGTCCTCTACAATCCGTGACGTCACGCGCTGACGTCATTATACCGAGACGTTTTCAGCAGGATATTTCGCGCAAAATTTAAAATTGCACTTTAGTAAGCTAACCCGGCCGTATTGGCATGTGTTGCAATGTTAAGATTTCATCATTGATATATAAACTATCAGACTGCGTGGTCGGTAGTAGTGGGTTTCAGTAGGCCTTTAATAACGTCACATCTATTTCGTGAAGTAACATTATAAATTTCAATCACATTTACAAACTGATGTGGTGGGGATCTTGAGATTATTTGCTTGGTGATGTGATAGATTTAACGCTTCATAATTTGCCACCTCAGTAGAATGGATGTCTACCTCTGGCACAGTCACTACAGAAAAAAACATTATGTGAGTCATGTATTATTCTATGAGAAATTCTATGTGTGTGAATTTTCCAGCCTTGCGCTGGTTAGTTCTAGTTTAACTGACTCATCACCCAGGCTAACACGCACTGTAATTCCCTGTGTCCGAGCTTGCTCTAGTGTCGTTAGTCAAGTGTGACTCAACCAGTAATCTGTGTTTCGAGAAAGAGTGATGGTGCCTTCCCGGCTAGGGTGAAGTCCGTCCCTCGTCAGCAAGCCCGGTTTTCCCCAGGAAGAGGGCCAATTATCAATAAACGTTAGTCCCTGTTGTGTTCAAAAAGTTACCAGCCACTTGTTAAGCGAGACTAATCTGCTATACCTCTCATCATTGCCTCTCACAGGTTGGGCCCCGAGACAAGTGCTCGATGCCGAGACCTCCTTCTAGCGAGATTATAAGTCCTAGCTACACTATATTGGCAAAAGTATTTGGCCACCTGCCTTGATTCACATATGAACTTGAAGTGCCATTCCATTCCTAACCCATAGGGTTCAATATGATGTCGGTCCACCTTTTGCAGCTATTACAGCTTCAACTCTTCGGGGAAGGCTGTCCACAAGGTTGCGGAGTGCGTGAATAGGAATTTTTGACCATTCTTCCAAAAGCGCATTGATGAGGTCACACACTGATGTTGGTGGAGAAGGCCTGGCTCTCAGTCTCTGTTCTCATTCATCCCAAGGGTGTTCTATCGGGTTCAGGTCAGGACTCTGTGCAGGCCAGTCAAGTTCATCCACACCAGACTCTGTCATCCATGTCTTTATGGACCTTGTCATGTTGGAAGAGGAAGGGGCCCGCTCCAAACTGTTCCCACAAGGTTGGGAGCATGGAATTGTCCAAATATTTTGGTATCCTGGAGCATTCAAAGTTCCTTTCACCGGAACTAAGGGGCCCAGAAATACAACCCTACACATTCTGATCATTTGGATGGGTGGCCAAATACTTTTGGCAATATAGTGTATGTTCCTCTTTGTAATCTCTGATTACAAGAGCACACTAACATCCTCTTTAGCATCGGAAGCCTTCAAGATAAAGATTTGGTGCCAAAACAAATCACATCCTTTAACATAAAATAAACAATATAGAAGGTCATTAAAGGCCTACTGAAACCCACTACTACCGACCACGCAGTCTGATAGTTTATACATCAATGATGAAATCTTAACATTGCAACACATGCCAATACGGCCGGGTTAGCTTGCTAAAGTGCAATTTTAAATTTCACGCAAAATATCCTGCTGAAAACGTCTCGGTATGATGACGTCTGCGCGTGACGTCACGGATTGTAGAGGACATTTTGGGACAGCATGGTGGCCAGCTATTAAGTCGTCTGTTTTCATCGCAAAATTCCACAGTATTCTGGACGTCTGTGTTGGTGAATCTTTTGCAATTTGTTCAATGAACAATGGAGACAGCAAAGAAGAAAGCTGTAGGTGGGAAGCGGTGTATTGCGGCTGGCTGCAGCAACACAAACACAGCCGGTGTTTCATTATTTACATTCCCAGAAGATGACAGTCAAGCTTTACCATTGGCCTGTGGAGAACTGGGACAACAGAGACTCTTACCAGGGGGACTTTGAGTTGGATGCGCAGACGTGGTACCGTGAGTACGGATGCAGCTGCGGCTTCCAAACATTTGATCGCTTGCCCGTACGTGCGTGCCGCTATGTGCATGTCACGTACGTAACTTTGGGGAAATATGTGTGCTGTATGAACTTTGGGGAGGTGAACGATACTTTGGGCTGTGGGATTGAGTGTGTTGTGCAGGTGTTTGAGTTGTATTGGCGGGTTATATGGACGGGAGGGAGGAGGTGTTTGTTATGCGGGATTAATTTGTGGCATATTAAATATAAGCCTGGTTGTGTTGTGGCTAATAGAGTATATATATGTCTTGTGTTTATTTACTGTTTTAGTCATTCCCAGCTGAATATCAGGTCCCACCCGCCTCTCACAGCATCTTCCCTATCTGAATCGCTCCCACTGCCCTCTAGTCTTTCACTCTCACTTTCCTCATCCACAAACCTTTCATCCTCGCTCAAATTAATGGGGAAATCGTCGCTTTCTCGGTCCGAATCGCTCTCGCTGCTGGTGGCCATGATTGTAAACAATGTGCAGATGTGAGGAGCTCCACAACCTGTGACGTCACGCTACTCGTCTGCTACTTCCGGTACAGGCAAGGCTTTTTTTATTAGCGACCAAAAGTTGCAAACTTTATCGCCGATGTTCTCTACTAAATCCTTTCAGCAGAAATATGGCAATATCGCGAAATGATCAAGTATGACACATAGAATGGACCTGCTATCCCCGTTAAATAAGAAAATCGCATTTCAGTAGGCCTTTAACAGCACTTTTTAATTGTATTTTATCAAAAACCAAAAACTAGCCCCTATTTGCCTCCTGTTCTTTTGTTTTGAGAAAAAAAAAACACACTTTTATAATTAAAAATGAAATAGACTCGTTTACATGCAAATTAAAAACGGCAAATTATATCATTACTGAATCTGAAGAAAAATACACTTTACAATTGTCTCTAGCTTCAAACATGGCTACAACTTACAAGGATATACGGTTGCGATGAAAAGACCGCTTCACTCATCGCTCTCCATGGTGCTTCTTTCCTATCATGCATGGTGCTTTGTGGGAATGATTCCAACACAGTAAGCTGCTTATTAGCAGAAGTTTTTTGGCATTATGGCATAAATTACATTACTCCTACTTGGCTGGATGCCTCGGTTTTAGATGAAGTAATAAATGTGTTTTGTTGCAATGGGCTTTAGATAAACTTTATAGCATGCAGTCACTTGTTTTACATCTGATGCTGCAAACTCAAGCCGGTTTGAAGGGCCACAATATGATTTAAAACACTTCCTTGTGGTCTACAAAACATGTGATGCTGTTTTTTTTTGGTCAATATGTTGCATAGATTTGATTGGCAACACTAAATTGGCCCTAGTGTGTGAATGTGAGTGTGAATGTTGTCTATCTGTGTTGGCCCTGTGATGAGGTGGCGACTTGTCCAGGGTGTACACCGCCTTCCGCCTGAATTAAGCTGAGATAGGCTCCAGCACTCCCCGCGACCCCAAAAGGGACAAGCGGTAGAAAATGGATGGATGTTGTATAGATTATGTTTTACAGACCGTTTTCAAGCTGCTTTCTGACTGTCTCTTCAGGATGCGCCGTTTTGTGGGCGGTCTTATTTACGTGCCTCCACTCTGACTGCGTCTTCTTCCCGCCATTTTGTTGTAGTTTTTAGTGGTTCCATCACGATTCAGCAGAGGATGCATGTGCATGTACGAGTCAGTCTGCCCCACAACAAGAAGATAGAGGGGGAAAAAAGGAGCTTATCGACTATTTTGTCGGACTACAATGACGGACACGCGCAAAGCTCTTCGGGTAAAACTTTACCAAAGATGGATAATCCACTGACGTCACTATTGGTAAAAACGTCATTAAAGGAGAAAATTGCAAACAAATTGTTTAGCAGAAGTATAAAGGAAGGCAATATTATTTAAAAAATAACTCCCCAATGCCAGCTTTCTGAAGATTTAAAACTAGAGATGTCCGATAATATCGGCCGATAAATGCATTAAAATGTAATATCGGAAATTATCGGTATCATTTTTTTTATTATCGTTTTTTTTCTTTTTTTTTCTTTTTTTATTAAATCAACATAAAAAACACAAGATACACTTGCAATTAGTGCACCAACCCAAAAAACCTCCCTCCCCCATTTACACTCATTCACACAAAAGGGTTGTTTCTTTCTGTTATTAATATTCTGGTTCCTACATTCCATCCATCCATTTTCTACCGCTTATTCCCTTTGGGGTCGCGGGGGGGCGCTGGAGCCTATCTCAGCTACAGTCGTATATCAATATATATCAATACAGTCTGCAAGGGATACAGTCCGTAAGCACACATGATTGTGCGTGCTGCTGGTCCACTAATAGTACTAACCTTTAACAGTTAATTTGACTCATTTTCATTAATTACTAGTTTCTATGTAACTGTTTTTATATTGCTTTACTTTCTTTTTTATTCAAGAAAATGTTTTTAATGTATTTATCTTATTTTATTTATTTATTTATTTTTTAAAGTACCTTATCTTCACCATACCTGGTTGTCCAAATTAGGCATAATAATGTGTTAATTCCACGACTGTATATATCGGTTGATATCGGTATCGGTAATTAAAGAGTTGGACAATATCAAAATATCGGATATCGGCAAAAAGCCATTATCGGACATCCCTACTTAAAACTCAGCACGGATCTGAAAAAAACGAATCATTGACATGAATAAGTCAGGAAAGTCACTTGGAGCCATTTCTGAGCAGCTTAAGGTCCCAAGAGCAACTGTTCAGACAATTGTTCGTAAGTATAAAGTGCATGGCACAGTTTTGTCACTGCCAAGACCACCAAGGAAACACAAGCCATGAATGGTACCATTCATTTCTCTGTACATGGGGTGTGCTCATTTAGCTAGGGGTGTGTCAGAGGTGGTATCAGAATTCATGAGAAAGGATGATTTTCTTTCATGAGCGTTGTGTATGTGCAGCACAATAACAACACGGTGTTGTCTCGTTACTGTCATGATCTGGCAACTTTGCTGCCGCATGTCTGCTTTGTGTTGCAGTGCCTGGTTTTTGGGCTAAGAGGCAGAGCACACCTGATCATCATATTCTTCTGACTACTTAAGCTGTCCAGTTTATTCTCTCGGCGCTATTAGAATACTGATGGTTCACCCTTCCAGTTGTGTTCATCTCCCCTTGCTTTGGTCTCATTGTGTATATCCTCTCCACACCTTTTGTGTGCGATTTCTGTTTTTTTTTTCACCTTTTGTGTGCATTCTTAGTTATTTTTCTCACTCCTTTTTGAGTGTGCCTATTGTTATTTTTCCTATTCATTTCATCTCTGCTTTAGGGTCCTACTCTGGCTAAAGCCAATGGTGACAGTAACACCCTTTATTCAACTTCCTCATATTACAAACCCCGTTCCCATATGAGTTGGGAAATTGTGTTAGATGTTAATATAAACGGAATACAATGATTTGCAAATCATGTTCAACCCATATTCAGTTGAATATTCTACAAAGACAACATATTTGATCTTCAAACTGATAAACTTTTTTTTTTTTTTTGCAAATAATCATTAACTTTAGAATTTGATGCCAGCAACACGTGACAAAGAAGTTGGGAAAGGTGGCAATAAATACTGATAAAGTTGAAGAATGTTCATCAAACACTTATTTGGAACATCCCACAGGTGTGCAGGCTAATTGGGAACAGGTGGGTAAAAAAACAGCTTCCCAAAAAATGCTCAGTTTTTCACAAGAAAGGATGGGGCGAGGTACACCCCTTTGTCCACAACTGCGTGAGCAAATAGTCAAACAGTTTAAGAACAACGTTTCTCAAAATGCAATTCGAAGAAATTTAGCGATTTCAACATCTACGGTCCATAATATCATCAAAAGGTTCAGAGAATCTGGAGAAATCACTCCACGTAAGCGGCATGGCCAGAAACCAACTTTGAATGACCGTGACCTTCGATCCCTGAGACGGCGCTGTATCAAAAACCGACATCAATCTCTAAAGGATATCACCACATGGGCTCAGGAACACTTCATAAAACCACTGTCACTAAATGCAGTGTGTCGCTACATCTGTAAGTGCAAGTTAAAGCTCTACTATGCAAAGCGTAAGCCATTTATCAACAACATCCAGAAACGCCGCCGGCTTCTCGGGGCCCGAGATCATCTAAGATGGACTAATGCAAAGTGGAAAAGTGTTCTGTGGTCTGACGAGTCCACATTTCAAATTGTTTTTAGAAATATTCGACACTGTGTCATCCGTACCAAAGGGGAAGCGAACCATCCAGACTGTTATCGACGCAAAGTTGAAAAGCCAGCATCTGTGATGGTATGGGGGTGCATTAGTGCCCAAGGCATGGGTAACTTACACATCTGTGAAGGCACCATTAATGCTGAAAGGTACATACAGGTTTTGGAACAACATATGCTGCCATCTAAGCGCTGTCTTTTTCATAGATGCCCCTGCTTATTTCATCAAGACAATGCCAAGCCACATTCAGCACGTGTTACAACAGTGTGGCTTCGTAAAAAGAGTGTGGGTACTTTCCTGGTCCGCCTGCAGTCCAGACCTGTCTCCCATCGAAAATGTGTGGCGACTGAAGCTCTACATAAAACAAGAATGGGAAAGAATTTCACTTTCATAGCTTCAACAGTTAGTTTCCTCAGTTCCCAAATGTTTACTGAGTGTTGTTAAAAGAAAAGGTGATGTAACACAGTGGTGAACATGCCCTTTCCCAACTACTTTGGCACGTGTTGCAGCCATGAAATTCTAAGTAAATTATTATTTGCAAAAAAAAATAAAGTTTATGAGTTTGAACATCAAATATCTTGTCTTTGTAGTGCATTCAATTGAATATGGGTTGAAAAGGATTTGCAAATAATTGTATTCCGTTTATATTTACATCTAACACAATTTCCCAACTCATATGGAAACGGGGTTTGTAAGTACTCCGTGATTGTGCGCTGCCGAACATGCTAGTCTGCTCGTAAAACCAGCAATGTCATGACGTGACGACGACGGGGGCGATTTGAAGTTCAGAGGAGGTATAGTACCAAATATGATTCATTAGAATCACGGTACTATACTACTACCAGTATACCATACAACCCTAGTCAGTATCAGAGTATCTGTCGACTGGCAACGTGAGCATGGATAGAGTCTGTTGTCCTTCTTGGCCAAGTGAATGACTACGTTTCCATGCACCAAACTAGTCTGATTTTTCAAATAGTTTGGCTCCAAATAAGCATCCTTCAATCCATGGAAACACCTTATTGTGATCATGTTTGGCCTTTGACAAACCAGACTAACACACCTAGATTATGCGATTGGAAACCAGATCCATTAAGTGGGTGTGGACTGCCAGTCACACATGCGCCAGTCTTAAAGTTAAAGTTAAAAGTCCCAACAATAGTCAAACACACTAGGTGTGGTGAAATTACCCTCTGCATTTGACCCATCCCCTTGTTCCACCCCCTGGGAGGTGAGGGGAGCAGTGTGCAGCAGCGGTGGCCGCACTCGGGAATAATTTTGGTGATTTAACCCCCAATTCCAACCCTTGATGCTGAGTTCCAAGCATTTGTATAGTCTTTGGTATGACTCGAACTCACGACCTTCCAGTCTCTGGACGGACACTCTAACCCATGGGCTAGCTACAAGGTGTGTGTGTGGGGGGACAGCGGGGGTTGTATTTTGTTGCGTCCCGGAAGAGTTTGTGCTGCAAAGGGTTCCGGGTTGCATTCACGTGTGTGTGTGTGTGCATACAGAAGCTGCACATATCTTGTGACTTGGCCGGCACGTTGTTAGAATGGATGAAAAGCGGACGTGACAACAGCTCATAGAGGACGTTAAAGACAGTGCCTTTAAGGCACGCCCCCAAGACTGTGGTCCGGGTGGAATACGAGATATAATGACTGATGAACACCTTCGTTCGATAATGAAGGTTGCCTCAGCTCAAAGCCTGAGCCCCGACAATAATGAACTAGCATCCAAGAAAAGATGGCAGGTATCTGGCTTGGGCACATCAGATTAGATTAGTGTGTTGCAAATTGAGCAGTTTAAAGTCCTGAATGGTTGGTTTATTCATTGTTATTTTATTTTCAAATGTATTAGCCTGTGGTAAAAGTTAATGTTGATATTTACCTCAGAAGGCTGCAAATAAAAAAGAGACATTAAATTTTTATTTAAATTGTATTTGATATGCCATTGATATTTTTAAATTATTATTATTATTATTTGAAACTCGATTTTGCATGTCACTATAAAGTTATATAAGCCTTGCTTGTTCAATATTCAATGCAAAACTTGATTGGGTCCCTATTAAAAGGTTAATTTGTTCAACCTTGGCCCGCGGCTTTGTTCAGTTTTAAATTTTGGCCCACTCTGTATTTGAGTTTGACACCCCTGATCTAACCACTGTAACCTGGATGCAGATACCATTCAATAAAAACAGCAACAATTGGAATGAAGAAGATAATGTTTATTTGCTTCACATATTTATAGAACATCTTGAAGTGCATCAATAGGAGAAAAAAATGTAACAGAGATTTTGTTCCAAGGAAGCAGAGAATGCCGGCTTAATTCGGACTCCCGAACAAACATGAGTGAGATGGAAGAAAATGAAGCAGGTACTTTATATTACAAGGCAATTAATAAAGTGACAAATCAAATGATCCAGGTGCCTTGTAGATGTAATATGTATCTATGTTTAATTGTTTTTAAAGAGAACACTGGAAAAACTCACAATCCCACCAAGTATACATCATTTCTAGTCAAAATATCAAAACAAACTTAATTTAAATCCCCTGAATAGCCATTTTTCAGTGAGACATAAGAGCTTGTTTTTAGGCAATAGATGTTTTGAAGGGGGGGGACTACTTTTGAGCATCACAAGTTTGTTATAAGACACAAAACTTCACAATACTATTAAGTACAGCTAATAATAATAAAAATACTTGGTAATTTCAAGATCGTTTTGAAGTTTTCAAAATCTTAAATATAATGTCTAATTAAAAAAAAAAAAATCTTACCAAGACAATTTTGATTTGTTCCATTGGCAGATTTTTGCTCATTACAAGCAAAAATAACTTGTATTAATTTTTTTCTAAATCTTTTTAAGAGGGCCATTTTTTTCCACATAAATAACCTGCATTAAAAAGTGTATTATAACTATAGTGTTATTACTATTAACTTTTTAACTGTTTCTTCATACATTATGCCTTTTTGCTCTTTTCATGTTTTTAGTTTTCTTTTTTTTCCATTTCTTTAACTGTATTTTTAGTATGAGCTGCAGGGCAAAAAAAAAAAAAAAAAAAACTGGCTGCAGACAGAAAATGTCCTCCAGGCTGCACTTTGTACATATTGCCATATGCCCTCATTTTTTATAATGTGTGCATGTGGATGTGAGACTGCAGGTTAGAACCCATGCAATGCAGTCCACATACTGTATTTTCAGGGTTATAAGGCGCACTGTCGATTTTTGAGAAATTGAAAGGAAAATACGGTACTCTAGAAACACACTTGGCTGCACAGAGGCCAAAATTGTCGAAAGAGTGCTTGCATGTATACTCTTGCAAGCATAAGGGTCCTCCAGGGTTGTGTCCTCATTGCTTTGGCAGTGCAGTGTTGCCCGCTCTTAATAGAATACATTGTGGAGGTCTAAATGTGACAAGATTCCCCGCCCGATAGGAACTTCATACGGCAAAGCAGCAAAAATGTAAACAAACCATTCCTTAAGCAATGTCTAAAAATCCTCTCTCGCCAACAGCTTGTACTGGCACAATTACAAAACAGACTCAGTCTAAAAATATTCAGTCTAAGCCTGGGCCCCTGGAGAGGGGGTCCAGACTGAGGCCAAGGGGGGAAAAAAATCATAGCCATTGCAAACATAAACATGTGTGTAAGAGGGAAACATCAAAGAACACAAAGGACATTAAATACATTAAAAGAGCAGAGCTGATGCAACCAGCCACTTCTACACACAGCCACAAAAGTAAAACAACAACAAAAAAAACATATACACTGTGGTGGCCTCTGCGGTGTTCCACGCCATCATCTCCCGGGGTGGGGGGAGCATGGCCAGAGACAGGAGCAGACCCAACAAAGCAACCAAGAGAGCCGACTCCAACCTTGGCCGCCAATTTTAAATTTTGCGCGAAATATCCTGCTGAAAACGTCTCGGTATGATGATGCCTGCGCGTGACGTCACGGATTGTAGAGGACATTTTGGGACAGCATGGTGGCCAGCTATTAAGTCGTCTGTTTTCATCGCAAAATTCCACAGTATTCTGGACATCTGTGTTGGTGAATCTTTTGCAATTTGTTCAATGAACAATGGAGACAGCAAAGAAGAAAGCTGTAGGTGGGAAGCCCTCTAGTCCTTCACTCTCACTTTCCTCATCCACAAATCTTTCATCCTCGCTCAAATTAATGGGGAAATCGTCGCTTTCTCGGTCCGAATCGCTCTCGCTGCTGGTGGCCATGATTGTAAACGATGTGAGGAGCTCCACAACCTGTGACGTCACGCGCATATCGTCTGCTACTTCCGGTACAGGCAAGGCTTTTTTATCAGCGACCAAAAGTTGCAAACTTTATCGTCGATGTTCTCTACTAAATCCTTTCAGCAAAAATATAGCAATATCGCGAAATGATCAAGTTTGACACATAGAATGGACCTGCTATCCCCGTTTGAATAAGAAAATCGCATTTCAGTAGGCCTTTAATTTCAGATGTTTTGTTTTTAGATTACAAAAACAGTTTGGACATGCTAGCATCGTGAGTCAGTTTCACTACCCAAAATGTAAATAATCACTTAAATATCTGCTCAACTTATGATTTCGAAGCAAGTTATCCATCAAATTGTACGCCATAAAAATGACCAATAAATTTGACTGTAAAATTTAGGGAGGTTTTTACAGCATATAGAAGAAGATGGATGGATTACTGTCAGTTGAGATAAAACGACCAATATACATATACACTGTGGTGGCCTCTGCGGTGGTCCAAGTCATCGTCTGCCCGGGTGGGGGGAGCATGGCCAGAGACAGGAGCAGACCCAACAAAGCAACCAAGACAGCCGACTCCACCCTTGGCCGCCCACTAACTCTCGGCCAGTGTCCAGTCCGCATGGATGTGCAAGGATGCATCCAAGGAAACCTAAGTGCATGGGTCTTAATTTCAGATGTTTTATTTTTAGATTAGAAAAAAAGGGGCGCTTGTTTTGCTGACCTGTTGGTTATGTTTAGTTTCGGTAGCTTGCGAGGACATTTTCTAACGTGTCTGACCACATTGGACTGGACAAAATGTTCTTTGCGGTGCTGGAGGTGGCACGGTGAAGTGTGTGTCGCCATGAAAGAGTGTATCTGAGTGTGTGTGTGTGTGTGTGTGTGTAAATGGGCTAGTGGGGGTGGCAGGTCTATAATCTGCTCCAAACTGCTCGCGGGCAGAGGCGAGGTGGGCGAGACAGTGATACAGAAAGAGAGCACGAGAAGGAGAGCGCGGGGGCGTGAGGACAAGTGAGGAAGTTGGCAAGGAAGAAGGAAGAGAGCACGAGTTGCGATCCGGGCTTACAGATGCTCTACAGCCACTGTCCTCTCCCGTCTCCCGCCCATTGTCATGCTGCGTTCTGTGGGCGCCACCAAGGCAGCTAATTCCTCTGACATTTACGCCGCTCTCTTCCCCTTCGATGACGCAAAAGCCGAGCCAGAATCGCTGTCACCACCCACAATGGCCTCAGGTGGTTGGGAGATGGCGGATGGTGCTAAGCCAATGAGGATGCCCTCAGAAGCACTCGGCGAGCCAAGCCCCCGTATATTGTGTTCTATTATACAGTATGTCTTGAATAAAACAGGGGCAGTGTGGGTGGAGGGAATAAGAGAAGCAGTCAGGGGAAGAAGACGAGGGAGGATGAAGAAGCAGAAAAGTAATAGCGACGCACTTTAGTTTGAAAAATAAAGTATAACAAAACTGCTGTACACTACTTACAAATGGGGCTATTTTGCATGTACAGTAGAGCAGCGTTTTCAACCTTTTTTGAGCCAAGGCACATTTTCTGCGTTGAAAAAATCCGGAGGCACACCACCAGCAGAAATCACTAAAAAACTAAACTCAGTTGACAGTAAAAAGTCGTTGTCGCAATTGTTGGATATGACTTTAAAGCATAACCAAGCATCAATATAGCTCTTGTCTCAAAGTAGGTGTACTGTCATCACCTGTCACATCACGCTGTGCTTATTTGGAGTTTTTTTTGCTGTTTTCCTGTGTGTCTTGCGCTCCTATTTTGGTGGCTTTTCCTCTTTTTTTGGTATTTTCCTGTAGCAGTTTCATGTCTTCCTTTGAGCGATATTTCCCGCATCTGCTTTGTTTTAGCAATCAAGAATAGTTCAGTTGTTTTTATCCTTCTTTGCGGGGACATTGTTGATCGTCATGTCATGTTCGGATGTACATTGTGGACGCCGTCTTTGCTCCGCAGTAAGTCTTTGCTGTTGTCCAGCATTTTGTTTTTGTTTACTTTGTCGCCAGTTCAGTTTTAGTTTCGTTCTGCATAGCCTTCCCTAAGCTTCAATGCCTTTTCTTAGGGGCACTCACCTGTTTGTTTATTTTTGGTTTAAGCATTAGACACCTTTTTACCTGCACACTGCCTCTCGCTGTTTCCGACATCTACAAAGCAATTAGCAACCGGCTGCCACCTACTGATATGGAAGAGTATTACACGGTTACTCTGCCGAGCTCTAGACAGCATCGACACTCAACAACAACACATCATTTGCAGACTATAATTACTGGTTTGCAAAAAATACTTTTAACCCAAATAGGTGAATTTAGATAATCTCCCACGGCACACCAGACTGTATCTCACGGCACAGCGGTTGAAAAACACTGCAGTAGTGTACAGCAGTACAGTACACAAAAGAGTTTTTATAAGTGTGGCACGGTTAACCTCCACTTAGACAAAAATGCTATTTTTCTGAAGTACCGTATTTTTCGGACTATAAGGCGCACTTAAAACCCTTTAATTTTCTCAAAAATCGACAGTGCGCCTTATAGCCCGGTGCGCCTAATGTACGGAATAACTCTGGTTGTGCTTACCGACCTCAAAGCAATTTTCTTTGGTGCATGGTGTAATGATAAGTGTGACCAGTAGATGGCAGTCACACATAAAATATACGTGCAGACTGCAATATGAGGCTAGTAAACAACACCAAAAGTTTAAATGTTCCATTGAGTTGTTGTTCAAAAATCGGTCAAAATGTTTTAGTATGATTTTGAAGCCGCACCACTTGATGGATTGTCGGCCCATTACGGCTACCGTAGTCAGAGATACAAGTATTACTATGGTGTGTGTATAAGGTAAGACATATTATCTGGCGTTTTGTTTCACAATATTATGCAAAAACAACTTTTCTTACCTTCTGGTACCTGTTGATGTGTATTTGAGATCTGCATAAGTCCTGAAAATTTTCCCACGTCCGCCACTGTAGTCCATAGTCGATAAGCTTCTTCTTTTTCTCTATCTTCTTGTTATGGGACATTCATCCTCCGCTGTTGCCATTTCTAATATAAAGTAGTGTAAAGTTCTTACTTATATCTGTCAGTAAAGTCGCCATGAAAACGTTAAAACATACCGGTGTAGTGAGTTTACATTATTCACCCAAGGGACTTTAGTTATTAGAGAGTTCCGGTCGGTCGTTTTTTCTACGGGACACATTTCCGGCGTTGTTGTTGCACTAGTGAGCCACGGATGAGAAGATGCTGCTCTGTTATTGATTTAAGTAAAGTCTGAATGTCATTAAAAAAACAGTTAAGTTTTAATCAAAAATGCAGCCAATATTACATAGAGACAATGTGTCATTAAGACATGCAAAAATAAATTAAATACACAAAAGACTCAAGTAAAGGAAATTAAATGAGCTCAAATATACCTACGAACGAGGCATGATGATATGATATACAGCTAGCCTGAATAGCATGTTAGCATTGATTAGCTTGCAGTCATGCACTGACCAAATATGCCTGATTAGCACTCCAACAAGTCAATAACATCAACACAGCTGACTGTGGAGGGGGGGTGTGGCCTGCGGGGCTGCAGCGAAGCGGGGTGTGCCAGGACCAGCTTCAAAATCAGCGACAGGTGCGTAGATGGCCCACCTGGGCCTGGTTATCTAATCACCTGTCGCTCTGCTAAAAGGCAGCAGCCGGGAGGAGAGAGTGGTTGGAACTGGAGGGGAGCTGGCGAGTGAGAAAGAGACTTAAGGACAATTGCTGAAAAGCAGCCGGGGACAATTCATCAAAATAAAACACTATTGTAACCCTGAAACGTACTCTCATGTCGGTGCTTGGTGGTCTGAAGAACCCCCAGGAGGGCAACCTCCACACCGACCTTTGTGCATTCACGCACAGCATAAAAAGTTTGGTGGACAAAATGAGACAAAAAAAGAGTGGCATAAAACACGTCTTTCTTTGGCAGCATCGGAGAAAGTTGTACGTTGGGACGGCGTGGCGCAGTGGAAGAGTGGCCGTGCGCGACCCGAGGGTCCCTGGTTCAATCCCCACCTAGTACCAACCTCGTCATGTCCGTTGTGTCCTGAGCAAGACACTTCACCCTTGCTCCTGATGGCTGCTGGTTAACGCCTTGCATGGCAGCTCCCTCCATCAGTGTGTGAATGTGTGTGTGAATGGGTAAATGTGGAAGTAGTGTCAAAGCGCTTTGAGTACCTTGAAGGTAGAAAAGCGCTATACAAGTACAACCCATTTATCATTTATCATTTACGTGCAAACAAACTATGGTGAGTTCAAGGTCTGCCCAAATTAGTAGGACAAAACGGCGCTCGCCAAATACTCTCCACAGTGAAGCATGTTTAATACAAACAGTGGGATTTCTAACAATTAGGAAGGTTTGAGTCATGTTTGTTCTCCTGCAGAAACAATATTGAAGCAAAACAATATATCTTTTCACCCATCTTTTTCCATTTTAATACATTTTTGAAAACGCTCCATAAAGCCACTAAAGCGGCGCTAAACACATGCTATTTTAAATACAGCATTGCCATCATCAAGGACATACAACATATATAAGGAGGTTGGCTAAAGCCACAGCTATTATTGACAATGTTTTTCGACCGGCACTATTTGAAGACCCCGGCAGTTATTCGCTTTGTTTGAACACGCATCTGGCAACTACAAGAAACCTAATTGTATAGAAGTGGTAATTGGAGCATTTAACACGTGGTAGTTAGCGTTCTCTGATCCTTGTGTGTAAACATGGTCTGTTTTCCACATTTGTTTGGTTTATTTTCTCTTGTATTGATCACAAGGACGTAGACGGAAATAAGACTTAGTGCAGGGATACTAAATAATACCTTAATAATGATAAATGCCAATGTCCCTCTGGCCAGTTATTACTAATTACTGTCACTGTATATACAAATGTGAAATATACCACAGAGGCAAAGCCCATTGTATAGCCCGCACATCATATATGTACAACCAAAGCATTCCCCCACCAGTAATTAATGATTAATGACACATTCAGAATCAGAATCAGAAGTACTTTAATAAGATTAAGATTTTCAGCACAATCCCATTCAAGAGCAGACAAACATTACAGGGAGACAGAACAGGATTGCTGACGGGTCTGCCAGCTTCCGGTGCCCCTTACAAAAAAAGATGAGAAACAGGTAAACAAACGCTGGGGAGTGGGGTGATTAAAAAAATAAATAAATTATATATATATATATATATATATATATATATATATATATATATATATATATATATATATATTTATATATATATATATATATATATATATATATATATATATATATATATATATATATATATATATATATATTCAGTCTAAGCCTGGGCCCCTGGAGAGGGGGTCCAGATTGAGGCCAAGGAAGAAGAAAAAACCTCATAGCCATAGCACACATATTCAATTCAATTCCAATTCAAACAACTTTATTAATCTCTCAAGGGGCAATTTGTCATCAGGGGATTTTCGCAGTTTACAGAGGCTTGTTTTCCCGGGAAACAATCGGACTATTCCGGACAAGGCGTGAAGGTAAGAACATATTTAATTGTCTTCTCTCAAAAAGGTACAAAAAAACAGAAAACAAGGCTGATCGCACTTGGAGTTAAAGTAAACAACTAGCATAAGCTATGGCATAGCAAGAAACAAGCATGAAACTGTGGCATGAACAGAGCATGAAACTGTGGCATGAAAAGAGCAATGACGCCAGGACGACGAACTGGCAAAGACAGGCTTAAATAATAGTCTCTTGATTAGAGCAGGTGCGCGTCCCGAACACATGAGGCAGGTGAAACCAATCAGTCGCCATGGAAACTAAAACAAACAAAGATGTACAAAAACAGGAACTATGGAGTCTCAAAACTAACAGAAAATAACAAAAACATGATCCAGACCACAGATCATGACACAATTAAATTTGAGAAACAGGTTGTCGTGGTTCACAAAGCCTACATGGCTTGCAATAAATTAAAAAAAAAGGTCGATATATACATAAACAATACAACATTCTAAAAAAAAAAAAAAAATAACCAAAAAAATGTAAAAGTAAAAAGTGTAAGAGGAAAACATCAAATCAATCAACCAATCAATCAATTCCTTTATTGTCATTGTCATAATAACACTTAAGTCATACAAGATTTGTCCAGCGGCATAGAAACTGCATTGATGTGCAGGTTGACAATAGTTTACATTTTAGCATTTTAGCCTTGTCAGCAAGATCGCGATAAGAGGGACGTGGGGGTGGGAACAGTCAGATGTCTGATGGGTGTTACGTTGATGTTGCAGCAATGCAATGTCCAGAGCACAATTATTGAGGTGGTGAAGAGTGAGGTCATAAGATGGTCCGGGGCAGCAAAGGGGCAGACTGTTCATTTAGCAATCTCACAGCCTGGGGATACAGACTGTGAGACATTCTGGTGGTCCTGGCGCGAATCAATCTATACCTCCTTCCAGAGGGTAGCAGGTTGAAGAGGCCATGTGCTGGGTGGTATCTGTCCTTCAGGATGTTGTGTATTCGCTTTAGGCAGCGAGTTGTGTACATGGCACTCATCTCTGGGAGTATTGTCCTTGTAATTTTCCCCGCCGCTTTAACCACTCGCTGGAGGGCCTGTTGGTTCGCTTTAGTGCAGCTAGCGAACCACACTAAAAATCCGTAAGTGAGGACACTGCTGATGGCACAGTTGTAAAAGTTGACCATTGATTTCTGCGGAATTTTTGCACATTTTAGTTTCCTCAAACAAAAAAAAGATGTTGTTGGGCCTTTCCGACTGTAGAAGCAGTGTTAATATCCCAGCATAGATCTTCTGTTATGTTCACCCCTAAGAATTTGAAATGCTTGACCCTTTCTATGAGATTGTTATTAATTAAAAGTGGAGGGTGTTTGTTCTGCCCTTTCCTGCAGAAGTCTACAATTAGTTCTTGGGTTTTGTTAGTGTTAAGAACCAAGTTATTGTTAGCACACCATGAAGCCAGCTGTTGGACCTCTGCATTGTATGCTGTCTCATCGTTATTATTGATGAGCCCAAGCACCGTGGTGTCGTCGGCATATTTGACAGTGAGATTGGATGTTGAAGAGGCTATGCAGTCATGTGTGAAGAGGGTGAAGAGCGCAGGGCTTAGCACACAACCCTGTGGGGCACCGGTGTTGATGGTGAGCGTGGCAGAAATGTGCTCGCTCATTTAAGTAATTATTAAAGAACCCAAAGGACATAAAATACATTAAAAGAGCAGAGCTGATGCAACCAGCTGCCACTCCAGCAGTTCCATTTCTACATACAGCTACAAAAGTAAAACAACAACAACAAAAATAATAATAATTAAAGCTGCAAGCAGCGTTGGTCGGGCCCGCCTTTTGCTGGTGTTTCCTGCCTTTACCCACTCAACATATCTTTACCTGCACATTACCTACCTTCCCTGCATACTGGGGTCACACTGGTGCTTCTTTCTTTCAACCATACAACATATCTTTACCCGCACATTACCTACCTTCTCTGCATAGTGGGGTCACGCTGGTGTTAGTCCTAAGTGTCCCAATACTTGTGTCCAGTGTTAGTCCTAAGTGTCCCAATATTTGTGTTTAGTGTTAGTTCTTCGTGTCCAAATACTATTGTCCAGTGTTAGTCCTAAGTGTCCCAATACTTTTGCCTAGTGTTAGTCCCAAGTGTCCCAATACTTTTGTCTAGTTATACTCCTAAGTGTCCAAATACTTTTGTCCAGTGTTAGTCCTAGGTGTCCCAATACTTTTGCCTAGTGTTAGTCCTAAGTGTCCCAATACGTTTGTCTACATGTAGGCCATAATTGTCCCAATACTGTTGCCTGGTGTAAGTCCTAAGTGTCCCAATACTTTTGTCTAGTGTTAGTCCTAAGTGTCCAAATACTTTTGTCTAGTGTTAGTCCTAAGTGTCCCAAAACTTTTGTCTACTTGTATTCCATAAGTGTCCCAATACTTTAGCCTAGGATTAGTCCTAAGTGTCCAAATACTTTTGTCCAGTGTTAGTCCCAAGTGTCCCAATTCTTTTGCCTAGTGTTAGTCCTAAGTGTCCCAATACTTTTGTCCAGTGTAAGTCCTAAGTGTCCCAATACTTTTGTCTAGTGTTAGTCCTAAGTGTCCCAATACTTCTGTCTACTTGTAGTCCATAAGTGTTTTAATACTTTTGCCTAGTGTTAGTCCTAAGTGTCCAAATACTTTTGTCTATTTGTAGTCCATACATACTTTTGTCCAGTGTTAGTCCTAAGTGTCCCAATACTTTTGTCTAGTTATAGTCCTAAGTGTCCAAATACTTTTGTCCAGTGTTAGTCCTAGGTGTCCCAATACTTTTGCCTAGTGTTAGTCCTAAGTGTCCCAATACTTTTGTCTACGTGTAGGCCATAAGTGTCCCAATACTTTTGCCTAGTGTAAGTCCTAAGTGTCCCAATACTTTTGTCTAGTGTTAGTCTTAAGTGTCCAAATACTTTTGTCTAGTGTTAGTCCTAAGTGTCCCAATACTTTTGTCTACTTATATTATATATTTTACAGCCCGTGGGCTCATACCTCCACCTCACTCTAGGGCGGGGGTCAGCAACTCGCGGCTCTCGAGCCGCATGCGGCTCTTTGGCGCCGCCCTAGTGGCTCCCTGGAGCATTTTTAAGAAAGGTTTGAAAATGGAAAAAAATGGGAGAAATATCCTTTTTTTATTTTAGTATGTTTTTTCTTTGAGGACAAACATGACACAAACGTTCCCAATTGTTAGAAAGCCCACTGTTTAATATGTTTGTGTGTATGCTTCACTGATGAGTGTCATGATCCGTGGTCCGGATCATGTTTTGTTTAGTTATGTTCTGTTAGTTTTGGACTTCTTTAGTTCCCGTCTGCGCTTCCTTGTTTGTTTTGTCACCATGGGGACTCAATAGTTTACCTGCCTCATTTGTTTGGATCACACCTGTCGCTACTCATTGTGTTCACCTGTCTCTGATTAGTGCTCGCCCGCTCACCTGCTTCCTGAGCACTAATCAGAGGCATTATTTAAACCTGCCATTGCCGGTCAGTCGTCCTGGCGACATTACACTGTTCTTGCTATGTGCTACTCTGATTTTGCTGTTCATGCCATTGATTCATGCTCTGCCAAGGAAGTTTTGTTTCATGTCCATAGTTTCTGCCCATGTGTTAGTTTTGTTACCTGCGCCAAGTTTTGAGCGCCTTTTGTTTGTAACCTTTTTTGAGTAGGAATTAAATCATGATCCTACCTTCTACCGATGTCTGGTCCAGTCCGTTTGCATTACGGGAAAACAATCCTTGCAGTAAGCTGCGTAAAGGTCCACGCCATGGCAATGAGAGTATTTTGTGAACATCGTTTTGTCCTACTAATGTTGGCGGTTCTTGAACTCACCATAGTTTGTTTACATGTAAAATCGTGGGTTCCCTCCGGGTACTCTGGCTTCCTCCCACCTCCAAAGACATGCACCTGGGGATATGTTGATTGGCAACACTAAATTGGTCCTAGTGTGTGAATGTGAGTGTGAATGTTGTCTGTCTATCTGTGTTGGCCCTGCAATGAGGTGGCGACTTGTCCAGGGTGTACCCCGCCTTCCGCACGATTGTAGCTGAGATAGGCTCCAGCGCCCCCCGCGACCCCGAAGGGAATAAGCGGTAGAAAATGGATGGATGGATGAATCTTCCACTCCTTTGTCTCATTTTGTCCACCAAACTTTTTATTCTGTGCGTGAATACACAAAGGGGAACTTTGTTTATGTTATTGACTTGTTGGAGTGCTAATGAGGCTTATTTGGTCAGTGCATGACTGCAAGCTAATCAATGCTAACATGCTATTTAGGCAAACATGTACATAATGATGTACATATTGCATTTTATGCCTCATTTTTAGGTATATTTGAGCTCATGTAACATCCTTTCTTTTATCCTCTTTGTATATCATTTACTTTTGCATGTCTCATGACACACTATCTGTATGTAATATGGGCTGCATTTCAGATCGTTGTTTGTGTGCCATGTTGTTCCAGACCACAGCAAACATTACCTAGCTTGCCAAAGATTGTAATGAATCTATTAAAAGAAGGCAGCCTGCTGTTACTCTGTTGGACACACACATCTATACCTTTGGCCATTAAAAGCCAGTAATTTCCAGGAGTTATCTCACCTTCTGAGTAGCCCTAAAAATGTCCATCCATCCATCCATCCATCTTCTTCCGCTTATCCGAGGTCGGGTCGCGGGGGCAGCAGCTTTAGCAGGGAAGCCCAGACTTCCCTCTCCCCAGCCACTTCGTCCAGCTCCTCCCGGGGGATCCCGAGGCGTTCCCAGGCCAGCCGGGAGAGATAGTCTTCCCAGCGTGTCCTGGGTCTTCCCCGTGGCCTCCTACCGGTCGGACGTGCCCGAAACACCTTCCTAGGGAGGCGTTCGGGTGGCATCCTGACCAGATGCCCGAACCACCTCATCTGGCTCCTCTCGATGTGGAGGAGCAGCGGCTTTACTTTGAGCTCCCCCCGAATGACAGAGCTTCTCACCCTATCTCTAAGGGAGAGCCCCGCCACTCGGCGGAGGAAACTCATTTCGGCCGCTTGTACCCGTGATCTTGTCCTTTCGGTCATGACCCAAAGCTCATGACCATAGGTGAGGATGGGAACGTAGATCGACCGGTAACTCGAGAGCTTTGCCTTCCGGCTCAGCTCCTTCTTCACCACAACGGATCGATACAGCGTCCGCATTACTGAAGACGCCGCACCGATCCGCCTGTCGATCTCACGATCCACTCCTCCCCCACTTGTGAACAAGACTCCGAGGTACTTGAACTCCTCCACTTGGGGCAAGATCTCCTCCCCAACCCGGAGATGGCACTCCACCCTTTTCCGGGAGAGAACCATGGACTCGGACTTGGAGGTGCTGATTCCCATCCCAGTCGCTTCACACTCGGCTGCGAACCGATCCAGTGAGAGCTGAAGATCTTGGCCGGAGGAAGCCATCAGGACCACATCATCTGCAAATAGCAGTGACCTAATCCTGCAGCCACCAAACCAGATCCCCTCAACGCCCTAACTGCGCCTAGAAATTCTGTCCATAAAGGTTATGAACAGAATCGGTGACAAAGGGCAGCCTTGGCGGAGTCCAACCCTCACTGGAAACGTGTCCGACTTACTGCCGGCAATGCGGACCAAGCTCTGACACTGATTATACAGGGAGCGAACTGCCACAATAAGACAGTCCGTTACCCCATACTCTCTGAGCACTCCCCACAGGACTTCCCGGGGTACACGGTCGAATGCCTTCTCCAAGTCCACAAAGCACATGTAGACTGGTTGGGCAAACTCCCATGCACCCTCAAGGACCCTGCCGAGAGTATAGAGCTGGTCCACAGTTCCACGACCAGGATGAAAACCACACTGTTCCTCCTGAATCCGAGGTTCGACTATCCGGCGTAGCCTCCTCTCCAGTACACCTGAATAGACCTTACCGGGAAGGCTGAGGAGTGTGATCCCACGATAGTTGGAACACACCCTCCGGTTCCCCTTCTTAAAGAGAGGAACCACCACCCCGGTCTGCCAATCCAGAGGTACCGCCCCCGATGTCCACGCAATGTTGCAGAGTCTTGTCAACCAAGACAGCCCCACAACATCCAGAGCCTTAAGGAACTCCGGGCGGATCTCATCCACCCCTGGGGCCTTGCCACCGAGGAGCTTTTTAACTACCTCGGCAACCTCAGCCCCAGAAATAGGAGAGCCCACCACAGATTCCCCAGGCCCTGCTTCCTTATAGGAAGACGTGCTGGTAGGATTGAGGAGGTCTTCGAAGTATTCCCTCCACCGATCCACAACATCCGCAGTCGAGGTCAGCAGAGCACCATCCCCACCATACACGGTGTTGACACTGCACTGCTTCCCCTTCCTGAGGCGGCGGATGGTGGTCCAGAATTGCTTCGAAGCTGTCCGGAAGTCTTTTTCCATGGCCTCCCCGAACGCCTCCCATGTCCGAGTTTTTGCCTCCGCGACCGCTGAAGCCGCACACCGCTTGGCCTGTCGGTACCTGTCTGCTGCCTCAGGAGTCCCATGAGCCAAAAGAACCCGATAGGACTCCTTCTTCAGCCTGACGGCATCCCTCACCGCCGGCGTCCACCTAAAAATGTGTAGAATAAATATAAAATGTCAACATTTAAATAAATAAATAATGATAAATGGGTTGTACTTGTATAGCGCTTTTCTACCTTCAAGGTACTCAAAGCGCTTTGACACTACTTCCACATTTACCCATTCACACACACATTCACACACTGATGGAGGGAGCTGCCATGCAAGGCGCTAACCAGCAGCCATCAGGAGCAAGGGTGAAGTGTCTTGCTCAGGACACAACGGACATGACGAGGTTGGCACATTTCTGCTGAAATGTTGAAATTTCATATTAATTTAATACATTTAATATTAATTTAATAAATTATTCAGCTGCGACACATAGTCATTTTGATAGTAGGCTATTATAGCTAATATAGACACTTACATCATGTGTTGCCATCATTATAACACTATAAAGGCTTTACATTTATTTTTATTTTTGGTCCAGTATGGCTCTTTCAACATTTTGTGTTGCCGACCCCTTGCTCTAGGGTCTGCATTTTTTTTTGTAAGTCTCTTTAACTGTCCTTGGGGGACATACCAATAGATACTATCATCAGGGCGTTCCTCCAGCCTAAGAGCACACACATACACACATTGCTCACATTTATTATTACTATCTTACATAACGCCATGATTTAAGTGGGTATATTAGGAGGAGGGAAGGAGCACTGTGACCATGGGGATCAGTCAAATCCACTGATGAGAAATTAGCTTTTGGTCACAACGGACAGGAGGCACCTGTCTGTCTTGGCAGAAAAAATCCTCAATTGCAAATGACTATGAAAAAAAAATGCAAATATTTCATTGTGAGCTTAAACACTTCAAGCTTAACAATGCAAATCGTGGAGCAGATCTATTCTCTTGCCAAGTCTCTCCCTGTCGATTTTTCCTGTGCACTGACTCATGGCTGTGTGAAGAAGAAATCCCTAATTATCCGTACCTGGTTCCATCGTGTTCTTTTTATCCATCCAGTTTAAGATGTGTAAAATACAAAACCCAAAACCAGTGAAGTTGGCGCGTTGTGTAATTCGTAAATAAAAACAGAATACAATGATTTGCAAATCCTTTTCAACATATATTCAATTGAATAGACTGCAAATACAAGATACTTAATGTTTTTTTTGCAAATAATCATTAACTTAGAATTTAATGGCAGCAACACATTGCAAAAAAAGTTGGCACAATGGCATTTTTACCACTGTGTTACATGGCCTTTCTGTTGAACAACACTCAGTAAACAACTGGGAACAGAGGAGATCAATTTTTGGAGCTTTTCAGGTGGAATTCTTTCCCATTCTTGCTTGATGTACAGCTTAAGTTGTTCAACAGTCTTTGTTGTGATAGTTTAGGCTTCATTTTGCGCAACACATTTTCAATGGGAAACAGGTCTGGACTACAGGCAGGCCAGTCAAGTACCGGCACTCTTTTACTACGAAGCCACGCTGTTGTAACACGTGCAGAATGTGGCTTGGTATTGTCTTGCTGAAATAAGCAGGGGCGTCCATGAAAAAGATCTTGCTTGAATGGCAAATTATGTTGTTCTAAAACTTGTATGTACCTTTCAGCATTAATGGTGCCTTCACAGATGTGTAAGTTACCCATGCCTTGTGTTAAGAACTGGTCAAGGGGGTGACCCCGGCATGCAGAGACGGGAGGCAAGTTTGAATAACAAAAAAGAATACATTTAAAAAGTCCAAAAAGTGTAACCAAAAGCGATGGGGCAGAAATGCACACCATGAATACTAACTAAAACAGGTTCCTCAGTAGTCGACAGGGGAAAAAGCCAGGGCGCACTCAGCACAGCATAATGTCTTTGCTGCCTCAAGGAGGCTAGGAAACAAACACAACAAAGTTAGAAATAACAGGACTAAGGAAAAGCAACGTACCAGGACTGACAAGGAGAAGCAGGCGCATGCACGTGGGAGGTGCAGGATAAAATAACCGGCAAGACCCAGCTGTGGGTGACGAGCTTGAATACTCCTCTGAAGAAATACGTTGCAGGTGTGCCTTAGTGTCCGCCCCTCGCTGGAGACTAATGAGCTGAGGAAACACATCACAATAAAAGAGAAGGCAGGGAAATAAAAACACAACACCTTGGGCACTAATACACCCCCATACCATCACAGATGCTGGCTTTTGAACTTTGCGCCTATAACAATCTAGATGATTTTGTTCCTCTTTGGTCCGCAGGACACGGCGTCCACAGTTTCCAAAAACAATTTGAAATGTGGACTCGTCAGACCACAGAAGACTTTTCCACTTTGCATCAGTCCATCTTAGATGAGCTCGGGCCCAGCGAAGCCGGTGGTGTTTCTGGGTGTTGTTGATAAATGGCTTTCGTATAGTAGAGTTTTAACTTGCGTTTACAGATGTAGCGACAAACTGTAGTTACTGACAGTGATCTTCTGAAGTGTTCCTGAGCCAATGTGGTGATATCCTTTACACACTGATGTTGTTTTTTGATGCAGTTCCACCTGAGGGATCGAAGGTCACGGCCTTGCCGCTTACGTGCAGTGATTTCTCCAGATTCCCTGAACCTTTTGATTATATTACGGACCGTAGATGGTAAATGTCCTCAACAAAATGAGCAAGGACCAAACTTTGGCCTCGTTTCTATAGCAGATATCCGATCTGCACCCAAAATCGGAACTAATCGCAACAGAACATAATTGACGTAAAGGAGAGCGCATCAAATCGGCGCTCCAATCGCATCTGAACGGATCCTTCATCGCATCACCATCGCCGCCAGATCTTATTAGAACTTTTCAAATTGGACCACAAATACCACAATCAGCAATGAGTAGGCGACCATGGTGATCGCAGGATAGAATGAACAAGGCCCGAACACAATCAAATGGGTTTAATAATGCATTGATACTTAAATATCCTTTGATCCATCACTTGGAATTAATCCTACTCATTCTTTCTCACTCGATCTTGTTTCAGTCTGTTGTGGCCAGTGCCCTGTACTTTGCAGTGGTTTGTTGGGGGAGCAGCACCAGCAAAAGGGACAAACTGATCCGGAAAGCCGGCCAAACTATTGGCACACGGTTGGAGGCGTTTGTGTGGAGTGCCCACCCACTCCACCAGACAATTGAGGGACAGCGGAGCCCATAGTCCAACAGGCTCCTTCAGCTTCGTTCCCACAGTGTTCCATTCAAGAACTCCTTCGTTCCACACTCCATCCAGCTGTATAATCACTCGCCATTCAGCAATAGATGATATCTGTCTATTACCTGACACCTTCTATGTTAGCTACCTGTCTTTGTTTATAATGTATATTTTCTGCTGGATCTACTTTTTTTTTGCTGCAGCCGTTACATATACTGTAATATTGTACAAACCCCGTTTCCATATGAGTTGGGAAATTGTGTTAGATGTAAATATAAACGGAATACAATGATTTGCAAATCATTTTCAACCCATATTCAGTTGAATATGCTACAAAGACAACATATTTGATGTTCAAACTGATAAACTTTTTTTTTTTTGCAAATAATCATTAACTTTAGAATTTGATGCCAGCAACGCGTGACAAAGAAGTTGGGAAAGGTTGCAATAAATACTGATAAAGTTGAGGAATGCTCATCAAACACTTATTTGGAACATCCCACAGGTGAACAGGCAAATTGGGAACAGGTGGGTGCCATGATTGGGTATAAAAATAGATTCCATGAAATGCTCAGTCATTCACAAACAAGGATGGGGCGAGGGTCACCACTTTGTCAACAAATGTGTGAGCAAATTGTTGAACAGTTTAAGAAAAACCTTTCTCAACCAGCTATTGCAAGGAGTTTAGGGATTTCACCATCTACGGTCCGTAATATCATCAAAGGGTTCAGAGAATCTGGAGAAATCACTGCACGTAAGCAGCTAAGCCTGTGACCTCCGATCCCTCGGGCTGTACTGCATCAACAAGCGACATCAGTGTGTAAAGGATATCACCACATGGGCTCAGGAACACTTCAGAAACCCACTGTCAGTAACTACAGTTGGTCGCTACATCTGTAAGTGCAAGTTAAAACTCTCCTATGCAAGGCGAAAACCGTTTATCAACAACACCCAGAAACGCCGTCGGCTTCGCTGGGCCTGAGCTCATCTAAGATGGACTGATACAAAGTGGAAAAGTGTTCTGTGGTCTGTTGAGTCCACATTTCAAATTGTTTTTGGAAACTGTGGACGTCGTGTCCTCCGGACCAAAGAGGAAAAGAACCATCCGGATTGTTATAGGCGCAAAGTTGAAAAGCCAGCATCTGTGATGGTATGGGGGTGTATTAGTGCCCAAGACATGGGTAACTTACACATCTGTGAAGGCGCCATTAATGCTGAAAGGTACATACAGGTTTTGGAGCAACATATGTTGCCATCAAAGCAACGTTACCATGGACGCCCCTGCTTATTTCAGCAAGACAATGCCAAGCCACATGTTACATCAACGTGGCTTCATAGTAAAAGAGTGCGGGTACTAGACTGGCCTGCCTGTAGTCCAGGCCTGTCTCCCATTGAAAATGTGTGGCGCATTATGAAGCCTAAAATACCACAACGGAGACCCCCAGACTGTTGAACAACTTAAGCTGTACATCAAGCAAGAATGGGAAAGAATTCCACCTGAGAAGCTTAAAAAATGTGTCTCCTCAGTTCCCAAACGTTTATTGAGTGTTGTTAAAAGGAAAGGCCATGTAACACAGTGGTGAACATGCTCTTTCCCTACTACTTTGGCACGTGTTGCAGCCATGAAATTCTAAGTTAATTATTATTTGCAAAAAAAAAAAAAAAATGTATGAGTTTGAACATCAAATATCTTGTCTTTGTAGCATATTCAACTGAATATGGGTTGAAAAGGATTTGCAAATCATTGTATTCCGTTTATATTTACATCTAACACAATTTCCCAACTCATATGGAAACGGGGTTTGTACATGGTATTTGGGATTTGTTATATATTGTATATATTATATAAAAATACAATATATCAGTATATATCATATACTGTGTATATATAATATGTAAATATTAAATATATGTTATATTTTATATTGCTACCATGGTACATTTTTTGTCTACTTTATACCTGCATTATCCTTTCCATCCTTTGTAACTGAGCTACTGTGTGGAACAATTTCCCTTGTGGATCAATAAAGTTTGTCTAAGTCTAAGTCTAATTTTCCATCTCTCGGGAGTCTGTTCACGTTCTGTGTTCAACACGTACCAGTAATCACTCTCTTATCGAGGAAAATGTATAAAGAATGTGTCATAGTCAAGTTAATAACATTTGTAGATCTCTTTTTTCCACGCTTCTGGCTGCGGGGGTAAATGTTTCACTTCATGCTATAAGAAATATAGAGTTCTGGGGAGAATGTAAAAGAGTTGTATACAATATGTATTCCACTTGGTACTATAAATTGGCGAGATGAGGAGTATATACTGTACAATTGATCTGACCATGCATCACGCACCTGGGAATGCTTCCAACTGCTCACATCCAATGCGCATACAGCATCATATAACTCTCTCCTAAATTAATAACAACTCAAGACATATTTGCCATTAAAAAAAAAACAGTGTTGTTTGTCAGTCGATGCGTATAAAAATTAAATGTAGATTGCTGTGCTTTCTTGCGTACGCACATTGCATGGAACTCCGACAAGACTTCAGCATCCAAGAAGTGAATATTGAAGAGAAAGTCATTATGATCGAACACCAAGCCCACACACACCGATCCCACCCCCACCCACCCCCCATCCTCGCAGCCTGCGGTGCTCAGCCAGACAGATCTAAATGATATTGACAGTTGAATAAATTTTCTGCACGAAATCATGTCAGCTCGAGCATGCGTTCTACCCTCCTCAATGACCCAGTGAAGTGCTAAATAATTACATTAGTTTCCAGAGGCTAATTTGACTGAAAGCAATAATTTTTTGGTCCCAAGACCACCGTCGTTGTTTTCATTGGTTTCATATTGGTGTTGCTAAATGAGAATCAACGGAAGGTTAGCATGGCTGTGCATTCAGTCAGGTTTGCTGCTCCAGGACAATCTGACCTGGCCCCTACACACCGGAGCTCTTATAAAAAGAGCTCAGCAGCGCATGCACTTTTTATGTCGTATGAAAAGAGCACAGCTCCCTCTCCCCGTTCTCACCACATTCTACAGAGGCACTATAGCAGTGACGTGCAGTGAGGTTGATGGCTGGTGAGGCACTGACTTCATCACAGTCAGATTTACAAACATATGAACCCTAAAGAGTATCTTATTCACCATTTGATTGGCAGCAGTTAATGGGTTAAGTTTAAAAGCTCATACCAGCATTCTTCCCTGCTTGGCACTCAGCATCAAGGCTTGGAATTGGGGGTTATTAAATCACCAAAAATTATTCCCAGGCGCAGCGCCGCTGCTGCCCACTGCTCCCCTCACCTCCCAGGGGGTGATCAAGGGGATGGGTCAAATGCAGAAGACAAATTTCATTACACCTAGTGTGTGTGTGACAATCATTGCTACTTTAACTTAACTTTAACTTTACACATACAAACTGTAGCACACAAAAAAGCACATTTAATTTAGAAAACGTTATTATGGTCTTACCTTTACTTAAAACATAAATCCATGAGCCGCTATTGTGCTGGATTAATGCAATCCCTGACGAGAGTGTTATATCAACTAAAGCCCTCACTTAAACTTTCCACATGCAAGATTGAATCTATTTAAAAAAGTGTAACCGAGGGTTTATAAATGTCGCCTATACTGTATGAAACTACAAAATAACAAACACGGAGGCTCCAGTTTACACGAGGACCACTTTATTTACGATCTTTCAAAAACTTCCGCTCCACTCCAACGTGTCGTCACTTCCGCTCTCAGCGCCTTCAAAATAAGAGCTCAAGGCATATACTGTATAACAGCGCATAACAGGAACTTAACATCACAAAGAGGAAAGCCCATAAAAATAGGTTACAAAAGTTATTTAATAAGAAGCCAAAAAGTGCAAAAACAATAATGTTCGTGTTGGAGGAGTTGTGAATTAGGTACACCTGCAGTCTGCAGGTGTACCTAATGTTGTGGCCCTGCAGTCATTCACAACTCCTCCAACACGAACATTATTGTTTTTGCACTTTTTGGCTTCTTATGAAATAACTTTTTTAAATAGATTCAATCTTGCACGTGGAAAGTTTAAGTGTGGGCTTTAGTTGATATAACACTCCCGTCAGGGGTTGCCGTGCATTCTACGGCGGGGGTGCAGGAGGCGAGCCTCAGCCAGTGCGTCTTTTGCAGCCGTTTTATGATCGCTCAGCACAAGAAATACTTTACACACATACAGTTGTTGACAAAATACACTGTACATTATATACCTCAGCTAACTAAACTATGGAAATGTATAATATAGTTCATATAGCAATACGGTCTCACTGCACAGCAGACCAGCAGTTAGCCGAGTCCGCAATCCATGTTGAGGCACTGAGTGACGTGCCTCGACTGGCTGCTGATCACCGCACCGTCTCTTCTCAGTATTTGAACGGCAAATGTGAAAATTCAGCGATTTTTAATAAAAAATAATCTAAAACGGGTGAAGTTAAATGGAAAATAACTTTATAGTATAATCACTGGATACATATAACAATTTAATTAAAAAAAAATATTTTTACATTTTTTTTCTTTCCATGATGGCAGGTGAGGCCCCGCCTCACCTGCCTCTAGTGACTGCACGTCACTGCACTATAGAGAATCTACTGACCAGCTGCATCTCTGTCTGGACTGGAGCCTGCAGTGCCTCAGACTGGAAGTCTCTGCAGAGAGTGGTGAGGACGTCTGAAAAGATCATCAGGACTCCTCTTCCTCCTATCTGGGAGATCGCAAAAAGTCGCTGCCTGACCAGGGCTCAGAAAATCTGTAGAGACTCCTCCCACCCCCACCAAGGACTGTTTTCACTGCTGGACTCTAGAAAGAGGTTCTGCAGCCTCCGTAGCAGAACCTACAGGTTATGTAACAGCTTCTTCCCTCAGGCCATAAGACTCTTGAACGCATCATAATAATCCCCTCAATTCCCCCCAAAAATGGATTAACTCGCTGGAATATAAAGACAATATAACATGCATCTGTAAACGTGGATGCATATGCAAAAGTAGAATATATTTATCTGTACAGTAATCTATTTATTTATATCTGCACCTTTATCCTGCACTACAACGAGCTAATGCAACAAAATGTTGTTCTTATCTCTACTGTAAAGTTCAAATTTGAATGACAATTAAGGAAGTCTAAGTCTTTTTAACCCCAATACAAACATGACTTGCGCAAAGGTTTCTTGTACTTGGACACCAGCGTCGCACACATCTGAAGATTACATTTGGGGTCCACCCAACTTTACAGAGTCTTGCCAAATCCTAAAGGTTTTGAGGCTGTTGCTTAACAACTCTTAAGTTTCAACTGCCGCTACATGGCATTTAGCCCCAGAGACTAGGTACCACTCCAGGGTCTTATTGTGCTTCTCTTTTCACTCTTGTGCCTGAGGTCCTTTGACAGCTCTTTGGTCTTGAACATGGTGCTAAGAGATTTGAATGAAAGAGACAGTTGTCTTTTGTATCCACACATAAATAATAAATGATAAATGGGTTGTACTTGTATAGCGCTTTTCTACCTTCAAGGTACTCAAAGCGCTTTGACACTACTTCCACATTTACCCATTCACACACACATTCACACACTGATGGAGGGAGCTGTCATGCAAGGCGCTAACCAGCACCCATCAGGAGCAAGGGTGAAGTGTCTTGCTCAGGACACAACAGACATGACGAGGTTGGTACTAGGTGGGGATTGAACCAGGGACCCTCGGGTCGCGCACGGCCATTCTTCCACTGCGCCACGCCGTCCACATCAAGTCCTTATTTCTTAAAGGGGACCTGTTATGTAAAACAACCTTTTTCTTACCTACCAACTGACGTGTATTTGAGATCTGCATAAGTGCTGAGCATTTTTAAATCAAACCGTTGACACATTGCAGAGATTTTTAGAAGGCCCGTTTGGAATTTGCCCTGTTAGTGATGTTTTTCCCATTAGTGATGTCAGCGGATTATCCATATATGGTAAAGTTTTACCCGAAAAGCTTTGCACGAGTCCACCATTGTAGTCCCACGCTCTAGTCAATAAGCCCCTTCTTTTTCTCTGTCCTCTTGTTGTGGGGCAGACTGGCTCGTACATGCACATGCACCCTCCGCTGTTGCCATTTCTAATACAAAGTAGAGTATAGTTCTAACTTAATGTGTCAGTCGACTCGCTTCAGAAGCCCTACAAGCTACAAAAAATATGACGGAGAGAAGACACAGTCGAAGTGGAGCCACGTAAATAAGACCGCCCACAAAACGGCGCAGCTTGAAGATGGTCTGTAAAACATAATAAAAGCAACATTTTGACCAAAGAACCACGATTACATGTTCTGTAGACCACAAGGAAGGAACATGACTCATGTATGTGTTTAATGGGCACAAAACCAATTTGTAGGGGTGAGAATGCTACCTGGTTGGTCAGGGATTAAATATATTTCCTTCAATCAAATACAAATGTATAAAAAAAAATGTTCTGCTCTTTTTTTAATTCTGTCAAACCAATCAATCCGGACATACTGTATATTTGTAAAGGTGTAAACTAAAAAGAATATCAGCAGGGGACCACATACTTTTTTTTCCATGTAATGTTACGATTTAAATGCATATTTTCCCTTACATATTGCCTCATCCATTGTATCTAAATGTATGTGTGATATTATATCCATCCATCCATTTTCTTCTGCTTATCCGAGGTCAGGTCGCGGCGACATCAGCCTAAGCAGAAAAGCCCAGACTTCCCTCTCCCCAGCCACTTCGTCCAACTCCTTCCGGGGGATCGTGATGCCTTCCCAGGCCAGCCTGGAGACATAGTCTTCCCAACATGTCGTGGGTCTTCCCCGCCGCCTCCTACTGGTCATGCGTGCCCTAAACACCCCCCCAGGGAGGCGTCCGGGTGGCATCTTGACCAGATGCCGGCTTTACTTTGAGCTCCTCCCGGATGGCAGAGCTTCTCACTCAATCTCTAATGGAGAGCCCCACCACCCTATAGAGAAAACTATTTTCGGCTGCTTGTACCCGTGATCTTGTCTTTTCAGTCAAAACCCAAAGCTCATGACCATAGGTGAGGATGGGAACATAGATCGACTGGTAAATTGAGAGTTTTGCCTTCCGGCTCAGCTCTCGATAGTGTCCACATGACTGAAGACGCCGCACCAATCCGCCTGTCGATCGTCGATCTCACGATCCACTCTTCCCTCATTCGTTGACAAGACTCCAAGGTACTTGAATTCCTCTACTTGGAGCAAGATCTCTTTCCCAACCCGGAGATGGCACTCCACCCTTTTCCGGGCTAGAACCTTGGACTCGGATTTGGAGGTGCTGATTCTCATCCCAGTCGCTTCACACTCGGCTGCGAACCGATCCATTGAGAGCTGAAGATCCTGGCCAGATGAAGCCATCAGGACCACATCATCTACAAAAAGACCTAATTCCCCAGCCACCAAACCGGATCCCCTCAATGCACTGACTCCGCCAAGAAATTCTGTCCATAAAAGTTATGAACAGAATCGGGCAGCCCTAAAAACGGGTCCGACTTACTGCCGGCAAGGTCTGACACTGATCATACAGGGAGCGGACCGCCACAATCAGACAGTCCGAAACCCCATACTCTCTGAGCACTCCCCATAGGACTTCCCGAGGGACACTGTCGAATGCCTTCTCCAAGTCCACAAAGCACATGTAGACTGGTTGGGCAAACACCCATGTACCCTCAAGGACCCTGCCGAGAGTATAGAACTGGTCCACAGTTCCACGACCAGGACGAAAATCACACTGCTCCTCCTGAATCCGAGGTTTGACTATCCGGCGTAGCCTCCTCTCCAGTACACCTGAAAAGACCTTACCGGGAAGGCTGAGGAGTGTGATCCCATGATAGTTGAAACACACCCTTCGGTTCCACTTCTTAAAGAGAGGAACCACCACCCCGGTCTGTCAATCCAGAAGTACCGTCCCCAATGTCTACACAATGTTGCAGAGTCTTATAATAGATCTTATATTGAAACCGTATGACTGAACCTGACAATCTTGAAAGTTAATACTTTGACACGCAGTGAAACATTAAAGTTCCAAAATTGTCATTTGTAAAAAAATGTATGCCTGTAAAGTCACATTAATGTTCGTATCAAACTTCTATTATACAATGCCGATGCTCGGCGTATTATTATTATAGTCCTATAGACTTTAACGTCCTGGGCATGACGTTAAAGTGCATCCGGCAGTGGAGGCTCCTCTATGGGGTCTTGGGGCACTAGGAGGTTAACCCCTTTACTACTGTTACCACAGGTGGAACTTGGCAAAGGCCTAGTACCTGACTGCCCCCTAGCCAGGGATACGGTGAAGACCTCAACGGCGGAGCAGGCAGAAGACGGTAGATGTATGAACCACCACAATGGCTGCGATGGCAGAAGAAGGCACCCCCACATCCATGTGGGCCCAGTTATGGGGAAATAACAACCCAAGACCTCAACGGTGGAACAGGCGGAGGATGACTGCTAACCCTATGGAGCATCACAACGGCTGGGATGGCGGAAGAAGGCTGCAGCAGAAAAGGGTCCCCAGTCGTCTTGGACTCCATGCCACCGGACCCTGACCTGGATCTGTCAAGGATCGTGTGGTGACTGTCTGTGCACCAGTCTCCCCACGTTAAACAAAGTCACGCACAGGCATCCTCCATAAAGGGATACCCCCCTACCAGGAGGACCGTCATACTCGTTTCACGTGACCGCCGATGATGATGATGATTATTATAGTATGCCATGAGATTTCTGCATGTGTTCAGAATACAGAAATCCCGGTGAGGTTAAAGGGGAACATTATCACAATTTCAGAAGGGTTAAAACCATTAAAAATCAGTTCCCAGTGGCTTATTTTTTTTTTTTTCAAAATTTTACCCATCATCGTTATATACACCCGTCCATTTTCCTGTGACGTCACATAGTGATGCCAACTCAAACAAACATGGCGGATAGAACAGCAAGATATAGCGACATTAGCTCGGATTCAGACTCGGATTTCAGCGGCTTAAACGATTCAACAGATTACGCATGTATTGAAACGGATGGTTGTAGTGTGGAGGCAGGTAGCGAAAACGAAATTGAAGAAGAAACTGAAGCTATTGAGCCATATCGGTTTGAAGCGTATGCAAGCGAAACCGACGAAAACGACACGACAGCCAGCGACACGGGAGAAAGCGAGGACGAATTCGGCGATCGCCTTCTAACCAACGATTGGTATGTGTTTGTTTTGCATTAAAGGAAACTAACAACTATGAACTAGGTTTACAGCATATGAAATACATTTGGCAACAACATGCACTTTGAGAGTGCAGACAGCCCATTTCAGGCGCGCTAAGAACATATATTTTTCCACGATTTCAGCACTCAGGTTAACCATACCTAAATAGACACAAAATACTGCGTTACACGAGACTACCCGAATGTACTCGAATGATTGAAAAAAATAAATGTTTTTAAGCTAAATTATTGGTAAACACAGTTTATGTATAATAATTTACGTAAAACCGCGAGTAATGAATAACGTTTTCATCAATTAATATATTCTGTAGACATACCCTCATCCGCTCTCTTTTCCTGAAAGCTGATCTGTCCAGTTTTGGAGTTGATGTCAGCATCTGCTTTGAGTGTCGCAGGATATCCACACATTCTTGCCATTTCTGTCGTAGCATAGCTTTCGTCGGTAAAGTGTGCGGAACAAACGACTGACCATTTCGTCGGCTTTCCCCACAGCCTTGTATTTTGAACAAATTTCGTCCAATTTCTTGCCACTTTCGCATCTTTGGGCCACTGGTGCAACTTGAATCTGTCCCTGTTCGTGTTGTCACACCCTCCGACAACACACCGACGAAAGTGAGAAAATGACGGATTGCTTCCCGATGTGACGTCACAACGTGACGTCATCGCTCCGAGAGCGAATAATAGAAAGGCATTTAATTCGCCAAAATTCACCCATTTAGAGTTCGGAAATCGGTTAAAAAAATATATGGTCTTTTTTCTGCAACATCAAGGTATATATTGACGCTTACATAGGTCTGGTGATAATGTTCCCCTTTAAGTTTTTTTAAACAACAGCATGACTAGCATGGTTTATAGACCTCTGTATCTTCAGCTGTGAATTAGCGCCATACATGCCATTAATGCACCTGACTTCATTTCGCACGTGCATGACAAAGTTAAGAAAATGTTGCCTCTAACACTGCCTGTAAAGAAAAACAAGGTTTATGACAGTTTAGCTATGCTGAATAGGGCTTATTTTGAAGCATCTTTCATGCAAAGTAACTCCATAATGATCAGTACTTAGTCTGTTAAATGTCTTAAATCTCCTTACTGGCTCCAAATTACTCCTCATAAATGTAGTCGTCATCAAGGCCTCTGCTAGACAGTGAGAGTTATGAGGCTTACACAGCTTTTATGTCTGTTTAATGACAAAGTGCAAGCCTATCAAAGCCACTGTTTACCTCCCAAGGACTGCTGCTACACAGACTGAGCCTGCAACTGTAATTTATGACTCATTTAGATCTTTGTATATCTGTCATGATGTTGTAATCACAGGATTAGCAAGGATTACCATGCTATAGGTATAGGATCTTGCGGTTTCATTGCAGACATATACTAATAATATATAGTGTGTGTGTTTTTTAAAAGGAGTGTGTATTATAGAAGAAAAGGGTTGTATCTATATTTTCCTTTCCTGCACTGCAAAAAGTCAGTGTTCAAAAACAAGAAAAAAAAATGACAAAAATTAGGGGTATTTTATTTGAACTGAGCAAAATTATCTGCCAATAGAACAAGAAAATTTGGCTTGTCAAGACTTTCCAAAACAAGTGAAATTAGCTAACCTCAATAAACCCCAAAATACTTTAAAATAAGTATATTCTCACTAATAACAAGTGCACTTTTCTTGGTAGAAAATAAAAATATGAGACCTTTTTGTTCAATATGTTGAAAAACATTCTTAAATGAAGTAAATGCTAGTGACATTATCTTGACATAATGATATGCGCTTGGCATTACATTTCTTGAAATCAGCAAACTTATACTAAAAACTAATTTATTGTTCTTAATGGAAAGGCAACAAGGCAACCGCTTGTTACTCTCGGGGTCTACGAGCCGCTCAGGCAAATCATATTGTCTAAAAATGCATTTTTCCATCGATAACATGACATCACGCCATGTGCATGCTCTTTCAGTCAATTAGTGCGCAAGGAATATATATATATATATATATATATATATACAGCCCGGCCCCAGTCCAAATTTTTATTAATTGTAATTTTGAAGAATTTATCTGAATGTGCATGAACTATTTCTTAAAAATTGTTTGAAATGTCACATGTTAAATGTTTAAATATTAACTGTCAGTTTACTGTACTGAGCCAACTGTACTACTATATGAGCAGTGTTTCGGCGGTAACTAGTAATCTAACGCGTTATTTTTTATATTCAGTAACTCAGTTACCGTTACTACATGATGCGTTACTGCATTATTTTACGTTATTTTTTATATACTATCGGCTAGAAACAGAAGATCTGAGTGTGTTTTATTGCAGCGCTTCGGTATCTTCCTTCTGTGTCACAAGGAAAAAAAGAGGCGTGCTTTGTGTGGGCGGGGGGTGCTCCCAGACCGTAGTTGAGGGGTGCAGGGGAGACGTTCCTCCAGGGCCTATGTACTTCGGGGCTAACAACCTTCACTTTACCCGGAAGTGGGTTTTTACAGCTGAGGGTGAATGATGAGGCCGGCGGTTTGTTGCAACTTTGTGACTTTATTGCACGTAGCCATCCACCAAGCTAGAGCACCTGCACGCACTCACTGTCGCAGTTCCCTCACCTCTCTCGCCCACTCACTCACTGACGTCACTCACCTCACATGCTGTCATATTTTAAAGGACCACACACACACACATACGCTACTCTCATAGCAACTAACAAGACATCATGGTGAAGCCAGAAGTCGAGTTTCTTAACATGGAGACATTCTCAATACTTTTCTTTTGTCCAGCAGAGAGAAAATAACATTTTAGTTAAATGTAAGTTGTGTCTTGGATCAAAGATCCTATCTACTTAAAGTTAAAGTTAAAGTGTCATTATGTTGCAGCTTTTTAAAATAGTTTTGTCAATTTAGTTCTGGCCTGTAATAAATTGGCCCTTTGAAACATATCTTTGTCTTTGTGTGTTGTATGTAGACCACATTGCTTTCTGAGTTCAGTGATGCAAATGCATGTCAAGTTGATCAACACATTGTATTATTCTCCAGTGCAATAACATTACTGAAATGAAGGCTAAAAGGGCATTAATGGGAGCCTTAAAAAAAAAAAGGAGAAAAAAAGAAGTAACTACGGTAAATAGTTTTCACAGTAACGCATTACTTTTTGGTGTAAGTAACTGAGTTACTTTTGAAATAAAGTAACTAGTAACTGTAACTACTAACTGGTTTTCAGTAACTAACCCAACACTGTGAGTACGTATTTTCTATTGTTTCATTGAAAATGAAACAGCAAAGTCCATTTGGCTGTCATCTGTTTTAATTATGAGACACAATTGTGTCAAAATCATGATTTTTTTTTTCATGCTTGAAATAAGAAATTATTTCTTTAAAAAAAGTAGTTTTATACTTGCGAGCGTTGATGACACAGCTTTGCAACAGTTGATATTCTAGTTTCAAGCATGTTTTACTCAATATAGGTCATCAAATCTTAGCAACAAGCTGTAATATCTTACTAAGATAATTTTGGACTAAAACCCTTAAAACAAGTAAAACACTAATATAAAATCTGCTTAGTGAGAAGAATTATCTTATCAGACAGAAAATAAGCAAATATGAACCTTATTTGAGATATTTAATCTTACTTAGACTTCAGTTTTTGCAGTGTACTAGTCAGAAAGGTTCCATTTGACTGCTCTGTCCCGACAACTTCCCAATAAACTAACCTGTTTCCAAAGTAAAACCGTCACATGAAACATTAATAATTATTCCTAGGTTATTTTGGAACATGGTCATGAATTTTCCGAGAAATGTTTTACCCTGTGGACAGGAAGTGTGAGTTGGATTAGCAAGCAGACATAGGTCTGTAGTTGCAGGGTTGATCACTAAAAATACCTAAAACAAGGTGATTTACGGAAAATTACAAGATAGCAAAGATTAAAATATAGAATAATCATAAACATAATTATAATTCAAATTAAATCCTGTAATTCAAATGAAAACCATTACATTTGTGTAGATAAAATACTTTCAGTTGTTATGGACAATGAAATAAAAGTGTTTTCAGCCAGGATTTGAACGTTGCCGAAGTTGAGGCCTGCCTCACATAATCTGGAAGACCATTCCAGATTTCCATTCATCCATCCATTGTCTACTGCTTGTCCCTCTCGGTGTAGCGGGGGCCCGGAGCCTATTCCAACTGCACTCGAGCGAAAGGCAGGGTACACCATGGACAAGTCACATTCAAAATCAGAACCAGAATCAGGGGTCCAGACCGAGGCCAAGAAAAAAAAACTTACTCATAACCATATCACACATAAGCATGTGTGTAAGAGGGAAACATCAAACATCCAAGAACACAAAGGACATTAAAAACATTAATAGAGCATAGCTAATTTCTACATACAGCTACAAAAAAATAAATACAAAAACTAAAAAGACCTATAGACTCTACCGTGTTCCATGCCATCGTCTGCTGGGGTGGCCAGAGACAGGAGCAGACCCAACAAAGCAACCAAGAGAGCCGACTCCACTCTCGGCCGCCCACTAATTCTTGGCCAGTGTCCAGTCTGCATGGATGAGCGAGAATGCGTCTAAGGAGACCGAGGTGTCCGATACCTGCTCATTCAGCCAAGACACTGTGAAGCCCGTCCGTCCCGGCGCTCAGCACTAGCTCTGCAGCCCTGGCTCTTCATCCGCATCTCCTCCAGTCTCTCCAAACGGACTCTGTTGTGGCAGAGACCCAGCAGCTGGTCTCCATGGCCAAAAGGCTCCCAAGAGGCAGATCCAGAAGTCCACAAAAAAGCACCGCAGAAGTCACAGAAGTGGCACCCCTGGTCGCACAAAAAATAAACACATGAAAACAAGAGGGAAACATCAGGAACACAAAAGGATGGTACAAGAGCACAGAGCAGCCACTACAGCGGCGCCATCGGTCTCTCACCAATGTTTGGTCCTCATTGGTACAAGCAGGAGACCACTCCCTGAGGTTCTCAGAGCTTGAGATGGTTCATATGGCTCGAACATGCCAGGGATGCACTTTGGCACAAGGCCAAAGAAAGACTCAAGGAGAGCTGTTTTGAAGTCTATTCTCTGAGCAACAGGAAGGCAGTTCAGTGACCTAAGCACTGGTTCCTGGTTCTAGTCCGGACACGAGCAGCAGCATTCTGCATGTACTGCAGCTGCTTTGCAGATCATTTAGAGAGCCCAGTGAGAAGGCCATCACAGTAGTCCAACCTGCTGGGGACAAAGGCATGGATTAGTCCTTCAAAGTCCTCTGATTTTAGCAATGTTTTTCAGGTGCTGATGTTATTGACATAATGTGGTGTTAAAGGCCTACTGAAACCCACTACTACCGACCACGCAGTCTGATAGTTTATATATCAATGATGAAATCTTAACATTGCAACACATGCCAATACGGCCGGGTTAGCTTACTAAAGTGCAATTTTAAATTTCGCGCGAAATATCCTGCTGAAAACGTCTCGGTATGATGACGTCAGAGCGTGACGTCACGGATTGTAGAGGACATTTTAGGACAGCATGGTGGCCAGCTATTAAGTTGTCTGTTTTCATCGCAAAATTCCACAGTATTCTGGACATCTGTGTTGGTGAATCTTTTGCAATTTGTTCAATGAACAATGGAGACAGCAAAAAAGAAAGCTGTAGGTGGCAAGTGGTGTATTACGGCCGACTGCTGCAACACAAACACAGCCGTTGTTTCATTGTCTACATTCCCGGAAGATGACAGTCAAGCTTTACCATTGGCCTGTGGAGAACTGGGACAACAGAGACTTTTACCAGGAGGACTTTGAGTTGGATGCGCAGACGCGATACCGTGAGTACGCATGCAGCTGCGGCTTCCAAACATTTGATTGCTTGCCCGTACATGCGTGCCGCTATGTGCATGTCACGTACGTAACTTTGGGGACTTTTGGGTAAATATATGTGCTGTATGAACTTTGGGGAGGTGAACGGTACTTTGGGCTGTGGGATTGAGTGTGTTGTGCAGGTGTTTGAGTTGTATTGACGGGTTATATGGACGGGAGGGGGGAGGTGTTTGTTATGCGGGGTTAATTTGTGGCATATTAAATATAAGCCTGGTTGTGTTGTGGCTAATAGAGTATATATATGTCTTGTGTTTATTTACTGTTTTAGTCATTCCCAGCTGAATATCAGGTCCCACCCGCCTCTCACAGCATCTTCCCTATCTGAATCGCTCTCACTGCCCTCTAGTCCTTCACTCTCACTTTCCTCATCCACGAAACTTTCATCCTCGCTCAAATTAATGGGGAAATCATGGCTTTCTTGGTCCGAATCGCTCTCGCTGCTGGTGGCCATGATTGTAAACAATGTGCAGATGTGAGGAGCTCCACAACCTGTGACGTCACGCTACTCGTCTGCTACTTCCGGTACAGGCAAGGCTTTTTTATCAGCGACCAAAAGTTGCGAACTTTATCGTCGATGTTCTCTACTAAATCCTTTCAGCAAAAATATGGCAATATCGCGAAATGATCAAGTATGACACATAGAATGGACCTGCTATCCCCGTTTAAATAAGAAAATCGCATTTCAGTAGGCCTTTAAAAGTTCAAGTCTGAGTTCATTAATACACATAGAGACTAACCTGTATATTAGATTTCAGGGAGAGGGCCTCAAGGTTACTAATAATAGTTTATATTTGCATCTGTGGGCCAAAGGCAATAATTTCAGTTTTGTCTGAGTTTAGCTGAATAAAATTGATTTGCATCCAAACAATTATTTGATTTGATTTGATGCAGCAACAAATTGAATCACCTGAGTGTCATCTGCACAGTCTGCAAACAAGCTGCTGATACGCAAACACATTCTTAAAGACAGGGGCTAACTCCTGTCAGATAGACGATCTTTGACTAGTGGTTTTTGCAGTTTGTTCCCAATAACAGCCGAGTGCTCTCGTTACGTACTGGATCTTTGGCGATCATTGTTTCGCAGTATGTCTTTATGTCTGGTCTTGACACAAACACATTATTAAAGATTCATATTCAGATAGATTCAGATAGGTCTTTATTGTCATTGCACAAGTACAAAGAAACTTTGTTTTCAGCACAAACCCGTTCAAGATTAGACAAAACAAACGTGTACAGGGTTACAGAACAGGAACGCTGATGGGTCGGCATTTTAAGGCGCCCCGTAAAAAATGGGGAAAAAGGTAAAACGCTGGGGAAAAAGACGAGTAAAAAAATACGATCTAGACTGGGCCCCTAAGGGGGCCCAGTCTAGATTTAAAAAAACAACAACAAAAAAAAAAAAACTTGGATTTATATAGCGCTTTTCTAAGTACCCAAAGTCGCTTTTACATGTAGAACCCATCAATCATTCACACCTGGTGGTGGTAAGCTACTTTCATAGCCACAGCTGCCCTGGGGTAGACTGACGGAAGCGTGGCTGCAATTTGCGCCAACGGCCCCTCCGACCACCACCTATCATTCAATTCACCGGTGTGAGTGGCACCGGGGGCAAAGGGTGAAGTGTCCTGCCCAAGGACACAACGGCAGCGATTTCAGATTAGGATGTTTGTTGTCCGCGAGCAGACAAGATTAGATTAGGATGTTTGTTTTCCGCGAGCAGACAAAAAACAATGACTTTGTCCATGCTGGCTTCTCTCAAATTCAATAAAATGTTCCTTTTCAGCAAGCTTCTCCATGATGTGATCCATCTTGCGATTCAGTTCAGAATACGCCGCAGTCTGTGTTCCCACAAAAAGACAACAGATTACTCCTGTCCTGTCCAGTCTTTGAAATAACGGCTTTACAAGTATTGGCATTAAAAGTAACAACATTACAAGTGTTACGGTGTTACTTGTAATCTCATTCAGAAAAACAGTACCTTGACTTCCGAGTAATTTGAGATACGAGCTGTCACTCAGGTTGTTGTTATGTCTAATATTGCGAGCATACTTTGAGTTACGAACAGTTTCACTATCGGTTGAAGTAATATTTGTAACCGGGATTGTGCCAAATAAAAGTGAAGCTACATCATCTATGTTTCTTTTTCTGCTTTGTTTACACTAGAAACCGCTCAGAGATCGACACAACCCTGCCCTCCAACCATCGGAACTAAGAAAGTAAGACCAAAGTCGGAGAAGCGAAAAGCCAAGACACAACCCTGCCCTCCAACCATCGGAACTAAGAAAGTAAGTGCAAAGTCGGAGAAGCGAAAAACCAAATTAGACCAAATCATTAACACAACACGTCGTCTGTTGTGTTGTTGTGAACGACATCATGGTCGTAACAGCAATGTACAAACAATCATACACATTCTACACATCTCATCTGTTGTGTTGTTGTGAACGACATCATGGATGTAATATATGTCCTACTTGTTAGCAGCCTAACCGCCGAGTCAGCCACAAATGTCCAAACGGCGAACGTTTATCCATAAAAGTATTGAGAAGCTGTGGATGCTGTGTTTGACATGTTTCAATTTGTTCATTGTAATCCTGACTCAACAAACCGAACAGTTGAACTCTGGCTTTACTACATATACCTGTTGTTAACTTACTTTTCCATGTCCTACATTTGTTAAGAGCTAATTTTGTTCATGATTAAAGTACTTATTTATGAAACTAACCAGTATTAATTTCTAAAGTATTTTACCCAACTTCCCATTTTATTTAGTTGATTTGCGTTTTTTCGTTCTGTTTGTTTTTTAGCAGTACATCAGAAAAACGTCACAGTTTGATAGTTACACTATATTGCCAAAAGTTTTTGGCTAACCATTGAAATGATCAGAATCAGGTGTCCTAATCACTTGGCCCGGCCACAGGTGTATAAAATCAAGTGCTTAGGCATGGAGACTGTTTCGACAAGCATTTGTGAAAGAATGGGCCGCTCTCAGTGATTTCCAGCGTGGAACTGTCATAGGATGCCACCTGTGCAACAAATCCACTTGCAAAATTTCCTCGCTCCTAAATATTCCACAGTCAACTGTCGGCTTTATTATAAGAAAATGGAAGAGTTTGGGAACAACAGCAACTCAGCCACATAGGCCACGTAAACTGACAGAGAGGGGTCAGCGGATGCTGCAGCGCATAGTGCAAAGAGGTCCCCGACTTTCTGCACAGTCAGTTGCTAAAGAGCTCTGAACTTCAAGTGACCTTCCATTTAGCCCACTTACAATACGCAGAGAGCTTAATGAAATGGGTTTCCATGGCCGACCAGCTGCATCTAAGCCATACATCACCAAGTCCAATGCAAAGCGTGGGATGCAGTGGTGTAAAGCACGTCGCCACTGGACTCTAGAGCAGTGGAGACGCCTTCTCTGGAGTGATGAATCACGCTTTTCCATCTGGCAATCTGATGGACGAGTCTGGGTTTGGAGGTTGCCAGGAGAACAGTACATTTCGGACTGTATTGTGCCGAGTGTGAAGTTTGGTGGAGGAGAAATTATGGTATGGGGTTGTTTTTCAGGAGTTGGCCCCTTAGTTCCAGTGAAAGGAACTTTGAATGCTCCAGGATACCAAAACATTTTGGACAACTCCATGCTGCCAACCTTGTGGGAACAGTTTGGAGCGGGCGCCTTCCTCTTCCAACATGACTGTGCACCAGTGCACAAAGCAAGGTCCATAAAGACATGGATGACAGAGTCTGGTGTGGATGAACTTGACTGGCCTGCACAGAGTCCTGACCTGAACTCGATAGAACACCCTTGGGATGAATTAGAACGGAGACTGAGAGCCAGGCCTTATTTGACCAACATCAGTGTGTGACCTAATTTTTGGAAGAATGGTCGAAAATTGTTATAAACACACTCCGCAACCTTGTGGACAGCCTTCCCAGAAGAGTTGAAGCTGTAATATCGTCAAAAGGTGGACCGAATTATATTGAACCCTATGGTTAGGAATGGGATGGCACTTCAAGTTCATATGTGAGTCAAGGCAGGTGGCCAAATACTTCTTAGAAAACATCGAGCCATGCATTTAAGTAAGTATACAGATAAAGAGACACTAAGAGAGTTTGCCAGGAAAAAGCTAAGGATCGCCCCTGAGGATGAATGCTATTAATGGTATAAACAGTCAGTAATTCCTCAGCACAAACAAAACAAGAGTTCACAGTAGTTTTTAACAGAATCACCAGCCAGTAAAATGTTGTACGCTCAGAAACAGGGCCGGCCCGTGGCATAGGCCGTATAGGCAAATGCTAAGGGCGCCGTCCATCAGGGGGCGCCACGCCAGTGCCACAAATGTTGGAGAAAAAAAAAAAAAAGAAGAAGTTGGTACTATTATTTCTAAATACAAAAAATAATCCCACGTTAATTAAAATGCAAAGTAAAGCCTATTTAATAGAAATATTATTTGTTACAACATTACGCCCCCCCTCCTCCCCCCGCACGGTGCGCCCCCTCCCTTCCTGTATCATGACTCTTTTTGGACGTCACCACATCAAAAAATCAACACAAGATGCCAAAACTGTCAGGTGCCCAGGGAAGAAAAAAGAGAAAAGAAGAGGAGGAGAAACGAGAAAAGACAGAGGTAGCAGGTTGGTAATGTTAGCCTACATGAAATTATTTGTCTGTTACAGAATGTGATAGTAACCTGGCTTTTTAGCATTAAGCTAATGTTACATGATTCGGCAATTGCTAATCAATAAATAGCTAGTTCTGTTTTAACGTCGGGTTAATATTGTGGAGGGGGCTAAATTGTTATGGAAAATAATAATGTAACGTTAGGTAATTACAGTACTCCCACCTTACATTCCTCAGGGACATTTCTTTCTTTCTTTAGTTTATTTCGAACATGAACACACTTACATCATAATACATCACACAATTTCATATCATTTCATTTTACATCATGCCCGAAAAGGAGTAGGAAGAAGCAAAGCTTATTTAATCCTACCCCTTTCCCACTTCAAAGCGTTTACAAATATATAGAATCATTTACTGACCTTTTTATATAATAAAATAACATCTATGAATTAGTATACAACAGCTTTGTAATATGTAATTAATTACTTAATTCAGTCATTATTAACATACTGAGATGAAAATATCTTATTTTCAATAAGGTTGAAAGTATTTCTCATAATTCTTCTTCTTTGTACTCTGTAAGCACTATTATTTTGAACAACCTCTTAAACTGGATCATATCAGTACAATTTTTAACTTCTTTACTTAATCCATTCCATAATTTAATTCCACATACTGATATGCTAAAAGTTCTAAGTGTTGTACGTGCATATAAATGTTTGTATTAGATCTTTTAAGCAGGTGTTTTTTGTTTACATTGTTATTGCCTTCTGGTTAGCTAATGTTTGCCCTGCAGGTAATCGTCACTTTTCCACCCCTTTATATATTAGGTATAGTTGTAAGTGAAAAAAAAGGTCAAAGACAAAGCTATTCGGGTTCTTGTGAGTATATACACTTCACTGCCGATGTGGGGGGGCGCCACCTAAAATCTTGCCTAGGGCGCCAGATTGGTTAGGGCCGGGCCTGCTCAGAAACATTGCCCCCCCTCAACCTTGACACACAATGTAGTATTACCAAATTGTCTGTCTTTCCCTGGCAGCTGTGTCAACACCCACAGGCCTCTAGTCTTAAACAAACATCCGTGCAGCCATTGTACACCGTGCCTTTCCCGTCCGCCAGGCTCAGGCTACAATGACAACTCTATAAACGCTGGCAGTCGGTCCCCGAGCCCCATTGATTTTGTTTCCAATCAATCTAGAGCAGATTGCGATGCAAGGCAAGCCGCGCGGCCCAGTGCGACATGGCATACGCTCTCAGCATTAATTGTTGCCGGGCAGACTTGGGGGTGCGTGCTCTGTGGAGGTCACGGTCACTTCACGTGTTTGTGAGATCAGGCTGATTGTGGCTCATTAGCTGGTTAAACACCAGGAGTAGAGATTTCCTCTCGTTTACATCGTCTGAAACGACTGAGATTGTCCCAATTGTCCCACTAAACTCTTGGAAAGTGGTACCTCACAAAATGTCAAACCATCATTATTCTTGTGATTTTTCAGAATATGCACTAGGGTGGTACGGTATACCGGTATTAGTATAGTACCGCGATACTAATGAATCATATTCTGTACTTTACCGGCTCTGAAAAGTACCGGTCTACCGCACCCCTGTCTTCGTCACGTCGTGTCATTGCTGGTTTACGAGCAGAGGAGCATGTTCGGCAGCGCAAAATCACGGAGTACTTATGAGCAGACACAGTGTGTAGACCAGTGGTTCTTAACCTGGGTTCGATCAAACCCTAGGGGTTCGGTGAGTCGGGCTCAGGGGTCCGGCGGAGGTCAAAACACACCCGACTCATCGTGTAAATAAAAACTTCTCCCTATCGGCGTATTACGGAAACAACAACAGCAGAAGTCAGACTGATTTGCAGGTGTGTAATTTGTTGTGAGTTTATGCACTGTGTTGGTTTTGTTCTTTGAACAAGGTGATGTTCATGCACGGTTCATTTTGTGCACCAGTAACAAAACTTTAGTATGGGGAACATATTCACCATTAATTAGTTACTTATTAACATGCAAAATTAGTAACATATTGACTCTTAACTAGTCATTATTAAGTACTTATTAATGCCTTATTCGGCATGGCCTTATTATAACCCTACCCCTCTAACCATGGCCCTAACCCTCTAACCCTAACCCTAACCAAATAACTCTAAATTAAGTCTTTGTTACTTAAAATATGTTCCCCTAGTGTCCAAAAAACTTTACATTAAGTCTTTGTTACTTAGAATATGTTCCCCATACTAAATTGTTACCAAAAACATATAACTTTGTCTTGAATTTGAAAAAAAACATTGTATTTTTCACTAAAGAAGGGTTCGGTGAATGTGCATATAAAACTGGTGGGGTTCTGTACCTCCAACAAGGTTAAGAACCACTGGTGTAGACAGAAAAGGGAGAACGGACGCATTTTGGCTTAAAAACTATAACACGGAAACGCCCACCGGAAGAGGTGCTTTAAGACATGGTTTTAGCTCCTTCTAAATCACTAATCCTCGCCTCCATGGCGACAAATAAAGTAAGTTTCTTACAAGTATCATCCCTGCAGGACGAGGAATAGCTAAACATGCTTCACTCCACACCGTAGCTCACCGGCGTCAAAATGTGAACAAACACCATGGGTGGATCTACACCTGACTACTGTAATTGTTGTGGTTTGCAGGGGAAAGTGACGGCAACTGACACCAGGGAATAATAATGTTCAATGATTTATTATACCGTATTTTCTCGGACTATAAGTCGCAGTTTTTTCATAGTTTGGCCGGGCTGCAGTGCGACTTATATATGTTTTTTTCCTTCTTTATTATGCATTTTCAGCCGGTGCGACTTATACTCCGATAAATACGGTATATATAAACCATATATATAATAATCAGACAATAGTAATATGAACTAAGGAAATCCAATGCGCCCTGGCCGTGACAGTAATGATATGAAGTACAGTAGTGTATCTAATCGATACTACTATGATTACGTCGATATTTTTTGGCATCATATATTATGTTCATAAACTCAGGAAATACGTCCCCGGACACATGAGGACTTTGAATATGACCAATGTATGATCCTGTAACGACTTGGTATCAGATTGATACCCAAATTTGTGGTATCATCCAAAACTAATGTAAAGTATCCAAACAACAGAAGAATAAGTGATTATTACATTTGAACAGAAGTGTAGGTAGAACATGTTAAAAGCAGATATTAACAGTAAATGAAAAAGTAGATTAATAATTAATTTTCTACCACTTGTCCTTAATTATTTTGACAAAATAATAGAATGATAAATGACACAATATGTGACTAAATTAGGAGCCTTTGTTTGTTTACTTACCAATAAAAGACAAGTTGTCTTGTATGTTCACTATTTTATTTAAGAACAAATTTACAATAAGAAGCATATGTTTAATGTACCCTAAGATCTTTGGTTAAAATAAAGCCAATAATGGCATTTTTTGTGGTCCCCTTTATTTACAAAAGTACCGAAAAGTATCTAAATAATTCTGGTATCGGGACAACACTAATGTGAAGTGAATCATATTTATATAGCGCTTTTCTCTAGTGACTCAAAGCGCTTTACATAGTGAAACCCAATATCTAAGTTACATTTAAACCAGTGTGGGTGGCACTGGCAGCAGGTGGGTAAAGTGTCTTGCCCAAGGACACAACGGCAGTGACTAGGATGGCGCAAGCGTGAATCGAACCTGGAACCCTCAACTTGCTGGCACGGCCACTCTACCAACCGAGCTATACCGCACTAACTGTCTCTGCACCCATTTGACGCTGCAATAATGGATTCTGCAGACTCTTTCCAGGCCAGACTATGTAAGGTCAGGGAACTTGCATGGATGTTATTCTAGCTGTCAGGCTTTGTTTACATTTCATTTTGACATCTTCCTGTTTCTTATTCCTGACTTTTGTGTGTTTTTCTTCACCTCGGCTGTTGTTTTGTGTCAAAACAAAGGGAACCATGTACCCAGCGTCCGATAGCTTGTCCTCCATCTTTTTTTTCCGTTTATGGTAGATCCGGTTGTTTATGTTCCACTCCATTATTCCTCTGGCCTTAATATGTGCAGAGAAGGAACACGGCCTGTTATTCCACTCCAGTCTCCGCGTGACTCTGGCACACAGCATATGCTTCAGGGAGTGCGCTAGGGCACGTGCAGTCGCGGCATGACGTCGGCGGCACGCTGATGCAGGGCTCGGAACAGTGTGACGTACCCCCGGTTACATCTTGACGCATTTTCCTTTGCCGCCCGCCTTTGTGTATGCAGATTGGAAGAGGGGGAGTGTTGTGTTGACAGACAGACGGGGGAGAAATATTAACGTGCCAGTGAGCAGTAACACAACCAACAACTCTGGGTAATACACTAAAAACCTACCGTTTGTCGTATAGGGCAGTGTTTTTCAACCTTTTTTGAGCCAAGGCACATTTTTTGTCATTGAAAAAATCCGGAGGCACACCACCAGCAGAAATCATTAAAAACAATTGAACTCCATATTGACAATAAAAAGTAGAGATGTCCGATAATGGCTTTTTTTTGCAACTCTTAATTACCGATTGCTAGGGATGATGTTTGATAAGAAATTATCGAGTTTGAGCCTATTATCGAATCCTCTTATCGAACCGATTCCTTATCGATTCTCAGATAGGTTGTTGTATATGGAAAAAAAAACCACACAATATTTGGTTTAACAAAAGCTCACTTTTATTATATAAAACAAAAATAAAATCTAATAAATAAAAAATAATATTGACTGTTACCCCCCTAAAAAATAAAATAAAATAAGTAGATATTGACTGTTGTTACCCAAAATATATTAAGTGGGATTTTTCAGAAAAACAAATATATACAGTAACACAAAAACAACCTGACTCTGTGATCACTATAGGTCATGGGTCGGCAACCCGCGGCTCTAGAGCTGCATGCGGCTCTTTAGCGCCGCCCTAGTGGCTCTCTGGAGCTTTTTCAAAAATGTATGAAAAATGGAAAAAGATGAGGGTAAAAAAGTTTTTTTGTTGTTTTAATATGGTTTCTGTAGGAGGACAAACATGACACAAACCTCCCTAATTGTTACAAAGCACACTGTTTATATTAAACATGCTTCACTGATTCGAGTATTTGGCGAGCACCATTTTGTCCTACTATTTTTGGCGGTCCTTGAACTCACAGTTTGTTTACATGTATAACTTTCTCCGACTTTCTCGGACGTGTTTTATGCCACATTTTTTTCTGTCTCATTTTGTCCACCAAACTTTTAACGTTGTGCATGAATGCACAAAGGTGAGTTTTGTTGATGTTATTGACTTGTGTGGAGTGCTAATCAGGCATATTTGGTCACTGCATGACTGCAAGCTAATCGATGCTAACATGCTATTTAGGCTAGCTATATGTACATATTGCATCATTATGCCTCATTTGTAGCTATATTTGAGGTCATTTAGTTTCCTCTAAGTCCTCTTAATTCAATTTATATCTCATGACACACTATCTGTATGTAATATGGTTTTTAATTTTTTTTGCGGCTCCAGACAGATTTGTTTTTGTATTTTTGGTCCAATATGGCTCTTTCAACATTTTGGGTTGCCGACCCCTGCTATAGGTGTATAAATAATAATATAGTGTTAAATAAAATCAGTCCCTTGGGCACAAAACTGAAAATATTACAGCTCTCCAAAAAGTGCACTTCTGTTGCTATTTGACATAACTGTTTGTTATTTGTTGCACTTTATTTCTTTATTGAAAGAAAATTCTATAAAGAGAAAAGTTGTTTGCAAATGTGGTTACAATGCTAAAAAATTAAAAGTTAAAGAGGAACATTATCACCAGACCTATGTAAGCGTCAATATATACCTTGATGTTGCAGAAAAAAGACCATATATTTTTTTAACCGATTTCCAAACTCTAAATGGGTGAATTTTGGCGAATTAAACGCCTTTCTATTATTCGCTCTCGGAGCGATGACGTCACAACAATCCGCCATTTTCTCACTTTCGTCGGTGTGTTGTCGGAGGGTGTAACAACACGAACAGGGACGGATTCAAGTTGCACCAGTGGCCCAAAGATGCGAAAGTGGCAAGAAATTGGACGAAATTTGTTCAAAATACGAGGCTGTGGGGAAAGCCGACGAAATGGTCAGTCGTTTGTTCCGCACACTTTACCAGACGAAAGCTATGCTACGACAGAGATGGCAAGAATGTGTGGATATCCTGCGACACTCAAAGCAGATGCTGACATCAACTCCAAAACTGGACAGATCACCTTTCAGGAAAAGAGAGCGGATGAGGGTATGTCTACAGAATATATTAATTAATGAAAATGTTATTCATTACTCGCGGTTTTACGTAAATTGTTATACATAAACTGTGTTTACCAATAATTTAGCTTAAAAACATTTATTTTTTTCAATCATTCGAGTACATTCGGGTAGTCTTGTGTAATGCAGTATTTTGTGTCTATTTAGGTATGGTTAACCTGAGTGCTGAAATCGTGGAAAAATATATGTTCTTAGCGCGCCTGAAATGGGCTGTCTGCACTCTCAAAGTGCATGTTGTTGCCAAATGTATTTCATATGCTGTAAACCTAGTTCATAGTTGTTAGTTTCCTTTAATACCAAACAAACACATACCAATCGTTGGTTAGAAGGCGATCGCCGAATTCGTCCTCGCTTTCTCCCGTGTCGCTGGCTGTCGTGTCGTTTTCGTCGGTTTCGCTTGCATACGGTTCAAACCGATATGGCTCAATAGCTTCAGTTTCTTCTTCAATTTCGTTTTCGCTACCTGCCTCCACACTACAACCATCCGTTTCAATACATGCGTAATCTGTTGAATCGCTTAAGCCGCTGAAATCCGAGTCTGAATCCGAGCTAATGTCGCTATACCTTGCTGTTCTATCCGCCATGTTTGCTTGTATTGGCATCACTGTGTGACGTCACAGGAAAATGGACGGGTGTATATAACGATGGTTAAAATCAGGCACTTTGAAGCTTTTTTTAGGGATATTGCGTGATGGGTAAAATTTTGAAAAAAACTTCGAAAAATAAAATAAGCCACTGGGGAACTGATTTTTAATGGTTTCAACCCTTCTGAAATTGTGATAATGTTCCCCTTTAAAGCTAAAAAAAAGAAATACACTTTAATGAGTTAACATTATTTCTTTATAGGGGGAAAAATGTGATGTTATGAGCTAGGGAATATAACAACTACATTACCCAGCATGCAACGGGAGTGACGAGCATGCGCGGTAGCCCCGAAAAGTGTTGTTGCATGTCGCCACCCGGCAGCTAAGAATGAGGTTATGAGCACGCGGTGAAAGTAAACGTCAAGAACTCAGCCGACACGCCTCGTCTGCATTATTTATAATTAGACAAACAACACATATACAGTGTGATTTTGTTTTGTTTACAAGGAAAGAAAAACAAAAGTTAAAAAAGGGAGATATATGTTGTATATATATGTATGTGCTGCAGTTGCTTTAAGAACGCTGCGACAGCAGCCGTAAAGGAGGTGCGTTGCTGGCCTGGTTGCTATGTTTCCGGTTGGTCGTAAAAGTGTTGGTCATGTGTTTGTACCCTGCTCAAATCTCTCAGTAAAGTTATTCATTGGATTATACCTTTTGTTTTGAACTTTATTACACCTTGGAGCGCTTTTTCCGGTCCATTGTTTTTCCTGCTTTCGCTATCTGCGCCTAATGACTGAGCTATGTGACGTCATTTCTTGTGATGTCTCAAAGGGCATTTCTGGTCGGGACGGGATTCGTTCCCAGGGATTCGAATAAAGAACCAACTCTTTTTCTTTACTATAGTGGTCTCGATAACGGGTACCGGTTCTCAAAAAGGGATTCGAGTACGAGGACTCGGTTCTTTTCTTATCGAACAACCGGGAAAACCGGTTTCGGGTATCATCCCTACCGATTGCGATATCAACCGATACCGATATATACAGTCGTGGAATTAACACATTATTATGCCTAATTTTGTTGTGATGCCCCGCTGGATGCATTAAACAATGTAACAAGGTTTTCCAAAATAAATCAACTCAAGTTATGGAAAAAAATGCCAACATGGCACTGCCATATTTATTACTGAAGTCACAAAGTGCATTATTTTTTTTTAACATGCCTCAAAACAGCAGCTTGGAATTTGGGACATGCTCTCCCTGAGAGAGCATGAGGAGGTTGAGGTGGGCGGGGTTGGGGGTCCGGCGTTATTAGGGGGTAGCGGGTGTTGTATATTGTAGCGTCCCGGAAGAGTTAGTGCTGCAAGGGGTTCTGCGTATTTGTTCTGTTGTGTTACGGTGCAGATGTTCTCCCGAAATGTGTTTGTCATTCTTGTTTGGTGTGGGTTCACAGTGTGGTGCATATTTGTAACAGTGTTAAAGTTGTTTATACGGCCACCCTCAGTGTGACCTGTATGGCTGTAGACCAAGTATGACTTGCATTCACTTGTGTGTGTGAAAAGCCGTATATATTATGTGATTGGGCCGGCACGCAAAGGCAGTGCCTTTAAGGTTTATTGGCGCTCTTTACTTCTCCCTACGTCCGTGTACCACTCCGTACAGCGGCGTTTTAAAAAGTCATACATTTTACTTTTTGAAACCGATACCGATAATTTCCGATATCACATTTTAAAGCATTTATCGGCATCTCTAATAAAAAGTCATTGTCGCAATTGTTGAATACGAATTTAAACCATAACCAAGCATGTGTCACTTGTCTCAAAGTACTGTCACGACCTGTCACATCACGCCGTGACTTATTTGGAGTTTTTTGGGTGTTTTCCTGTGTGTAGTGTCGTGGCTTTTCCTGCTTTGTTGGTTTTTTCCCTGTAGCAGATTCATGTCTTTCTTTGAGCGCTATTCCCTTCACATGCTTTGTTTTAGCAATCAAGACTATTTCAGTTGTTGCTATCCTTCTTGGTGTGGACATTGTTGATTGTCATGTCATGTACGGATGTACATCTCTGCTCCACACGCTGTAAGTCTTTGCTGTCGTCCAGCATTCTGTTACTCTGTAGCCAGTTCAGTTGTAGTTTTGTTCTGCATTGCCATCCCTAAGCTTCAATGCCTTTTTTTAGGGGCACTCACCTTTTTGTTTATTTTTGTTTTAAGCATTACATACCTTTTTTTTACCTGCACCCTGCCTCCCACTGTCGTCTTCATATTGTGATCATGACAAACCATGTTCCCGACATCTACAAAGCAATTAGCTACCTGCTGCTGGCATTTTATTTGCGGATTATAATTACTGGTTTGCAAAACATATTTTTAACCCAAATAGATGATTTTTATTTTCACCTCTTTTCACTCCATCGTCAGCAAACAGTGCCACCTCCACGAATCCTTCCACATCACCAAACACTTCATTATTGAAAACAGTACTGGATTTATTATACTCCCTTGTGAGTATAATACCATTTTCCACTTCATATTTTTTGCAATATTCATTCTTTATTTTTACTAACATGTTCCTACTAGTATTTTATCCATCTGCACATTCTTCCTTGATCCCAATTGTATTTAATTTATCAGCAACCCTTGTTTCCACAACATATCATAAGCTTTCCTTATGTCCAAAAATACTGCAATTATACTTTCTTTATTAATTTTCCTTTTTCTAATTTCCTCTTTAAACTGCACTGCTGGGTCATTTGTGTCTCTTCCTTTCCGAAATCCACTTTGATAGCTTTTTATTCTTTATTTTATCTCTAAATAATATACTAGTCTTTCGTTAATAGTTTTTTCCATACCTTTGCCAAGTGCTATCGGCCCATAGTTACCTGCCTCTTCCAGGTCTTTTCCTACTTTGCAAATTAGAATTAGCTGGTAATTTTCCTTCTTCATATATCCTATTACCATATTTTTCGGACTATAAGTCGCAGTTTTTTTCATAGTTTGGCCGGGCTCCAGTGCGACTTATATATGTTTTTTTCCTTCTTTATTATGCATTTTCGGTAGGTGCGACTTATACTCCGGTGCGACTTATACTCCGAAAAATACGGCACATAATTTCAACATCACTTCTTTGCCTATTTCACCTACTTTTTTGATCATCTGGTAACTCACTTGGTCTTTTCCTGGGGTCGTATTTTTAATCTGTTTCAATATTCAAACAATTTAAATCATAGACAATTTCATATCTGTCATGTTTCTAAAGCCATTATCGTTATCGTCAGTCATTTCGCCAATATTTAAATTAATTGTTTCTTTTCTCTTTTATTTTTCTTCATTTCTCAAAATATCATTGCTGTGCACTTCAATACATTTTTTTGCTAAAAGTTCTTGCTTTTCTTAATTTCCTACCACACATTCTGTTTCATCTTCCATCACAAAATGTTTATGTTCTCTTCTGATCCCTGACATGTTCCTGATCATTCCCCACACTTGGCCTGTAGTTCTATTTAATGATTCGCAAAATGTATATATATATATATATATATATATATTTTTTTTTTTTTTTTTTTTTTTTAATAACATACCTTACTTTAGCTTGTCGCCTCTTATACTGGATCATTTCCTGAAATGTATACGTTCTTCTTAAAAAACTGAATGATTTATTCCGCTCTTTTATTGCGTCTGTGCACCCCTGTGTCCACCATGGCACTATATTCCTTATTATTCTTATTATTCTATATTCCTTATTATTATTATGGCCATTGTAATATCTGTATTAAGTTTCTCAATATAGAATAGATCTTTATTGTCATTATACATTTTATAACGAAATTGCAAGCAAACCCATTAGAGCAAATTTATATGTTAGAATAACTAAAAGCAAATAACAGGGGTGGTGGTTCCTCTCTTTAAAAAGGGGAACCGGAGGGTGTGTTCCAACTATCGTGGGATCACACTCCTCAGCCTTCCCGGTAAGGTCTATTCAGGTGTACTGGAGAGGAGCCTACGCCGGATAGCCGAACCTCGGATTCAGGAGGAACAGTGTGGTTTTCGTCCTGGTCGTGGAACTGTGGACCAGCTCTATACTCTCGGCAGGGTCCTTGAGGGTGCATGGGAGTTTGCCCAACCAGTCTGCATGTGCTTTGTGGACTTGGAGAAGGCATTCGACCGTGTCCCTCGGGAAGTCCTGTGGGGAGTGTTCAGAGAGTATGGGGTAATGGACTGTCTTATTGTGGCGGTCCGCTCCTTATATGATCAGTGTCAGAGCTTGGTCCGCATTGCCGGCAGTAAGTCGGACCCGTTTCCAGGGAGGGTTGGACTCCACCAAGGCTGCCCTTTGTCATCGATTCTGTTCATAACTTTTATGGACAGAATTTTTAGGCGCAGTCAAGGCGTTGAGGGTATCTGGTTTGGTGGCTGCAGGATTAGGTCTCTGCTTTTTGCAGATGATGTGGTCCTGATGGCTTCATCTAGCCAGGATCTTCAGCTCTCACTGGATCGGTTCGCAGCCGAGTGTGAAGCGACTGGGATGGGAATCAGCACCTCCAAGTCCGAGTCCATGGTTCTCGCCCGTAAAAGGGTGGAGTGCCATCTCCGGGTTGGGGAGGAGATCTTGCCCCAAGTGGAGGAGTTCAAGTACCTCGGAGTCTTGTTCACGAGTGAGGGAAGAGTGGATCGTGAGATCGACAGGCGGATCGGTGCGGCGTCTTCAGTAATGCGGACGCTGTATCGATCCGTTGTGGTGAGGAAGGAGCTGAGCCGGAAAGCAAAGCTCTCAATTTACCGGTCGATCTACGTTCCCATCCTCACCTATGGTCATGAGCTTTGGGTTATGACCGAAAGGACAAGATTGCGGGTACAGGCGGCCGAAATGAGTTTCCTCCGCCGGGTGGCGGGGCTCTCCCTTAGAGATAGGGTGGGAAGCTCTGTCATCCGGGAGGAGCTCAAAGTAAAGCCGCTGCTCCTCCACATCGAGAGGAGCCAGATGAGGTGGTTCAGGCTTCTGGTCAGGATGTCACCCGAACACCTCCCTAGGGACGTGTTTCGGGCACGTCCGACCGGTAGGAGGCCACGGGGAAGACCCAGGACACATTGGGAAGACTATGTCCCCCAGCTGGCCTGGGAACGCTTCGGGATCCCCCGGGAGAAGCTGCACGAAGTGGCTGGGGAGAGGAAAGTCTGGGCTTCCCTGCTTAGGCTGCTGCCACCGCGACACGACCTCGGATAAGCGGAAGAAGATGAATGGAATAATTGTATCTAAGTTATCACACAATTTTGTGTTTCCATGAGTTCCCGGCGAGAAGACAAAAGATGTATTTAATCCTACCAAACAGAAGGCTTGTAAAACTCCACTGTGTAGGATGGGAAACAACATGAAGGTGTTCTGTTTCTTTCATGTATTGTAATCAACAGAAAGATATTGTTTTGACCCGAGAACCACAAAGCGAAGAGGAAACAGGGCCCGACTCCCCTCCAGGGACCTGTTCTTTGAACTGTTTTACGACCTTTTCTTTGAACTGTCGCAATCAAAGGCGATGGCTGTTTACGACCCCCGTCCCTTAGAAACAGCTGTTGCCATGTAATCAGGGAAAGTCCAAATAAAAGAGGAGGCGTACAATTTTTTGCCAGAGCGTGACGGAGACTGTGCAAGAGTACAGCCCATACGCGCTCTCCTCAATTGAGACAAATTTAATTATATGTCTGTTTAATTCCTTGCTTTTTGTCATCAGTGTTTGAACCTGACATTATAGATGAAACATAAAAACATAAAAACATTGGAACTAAGATAAAAAAAAAAAAAAAAAAAATACCAAGCACACAGCTCACATGCACATTCATTCTTTTGTATGCCTTCATTGTGTTCAGTGACACTATTGCTCTTGAGTAGAAAGTGTTCTTGAACCTGTTTCTTGATTTATATCAACCTCTTTTAATGTAATGTCTGTAATTTGTCTAAATTGTTCCCAGTCAGCATGATTGTACTTCCATCTTCCTTCTCACTTAGTGCTTTCTGTCCTTTGGTTTATGCTCATGTGAATACAAATTGGGTAGTGATCACTTAGTGCTGTCTTTATTTACTTCCCACTCCACCTTCTTTTGACACTAGTGTTAAATCTAATGCGGTTTCTTTCCCCGCAACTACATCTAACTGAGTTCCCAACCCATTATTCACACGCACCAATTATTTTTCCTTCAAAAATGCTTCCAATATTTCCCCATTGCAGTCGTCCCTTTCACCCCACACTGTGCTATGTGCAATAAAGTCACCACACCAAATTACATTGCCGAATCTGTGCTCGACTATTGTGTCTACTTGATTTATTTGTAATTTCTTGCATGGGTTATAGAAGTTTAGCACGTGATACCTTTATTTATTGTTCCATATTTCTAGTTATTATGTTACTCTTAATATTTTCTAATGCATGTCTTCTTTAAAAAATATGCCAATCATCCATATCCTTACGTATTGTTATATATCCTTTTATTATAAAGTTCAACTTTGGCTTTAGCCATGTTTGTTGAATATATATTACATGTGGTTTAGTTTTTATTCTATTAATAAACCCCTTTAACTCCTGTTTAGTTACTATTAAACTTTGGGAGGTCCACTGAACAATGAACATGGCGTTGGATTGTGGTCACGTGACTCCCTTTTAGAGATGTCCGATAATGGCTTTTTTGCCGATATTCCGATATTGTCCAACTCTTAATTACCAATTCCGATATCAACCGATACCAATATACAGGTAAAAGCCAGTAAATTAGAATATTTTGAAAAACTTGATTTATTTCAGTAATTGCATTCAAAAGGTGTAACTTGTACATTATATTTATTCATTGCACACAGACTGATGCATTCAAATGTTTATTTCATTTAATTTTGATGATTTGAAGTGGCAACAAATGAAAATCCAAAATTCCGTGTGTCACAAAATTAGAATATTGTGTAAGGGTTAAATTTTGAAGACACCTGGTGCCACAAACTAATCAGCTGATTAACTCAAAACACCTGCAAAGGGCTTTAAATGGTCTCTCAGTCCAGTTCTGAAGCCTACACAAACATGGGGAAGACTTCAGATTTGACAGCTGTCCAAAAGGCAACCATCGACACATTGCACAAGGAGGGAAAGACACAAAAGGTTATTGCTGAAGAGGCTGGCTGTTCTCAGAGCTCTGTGTCCAAACACATTAATGGAGAGGCAAAGGGAAGGAAAAACTGTGGTCAGAAAAAGTGTCCAAGCGATAGGGATCACCGCGCCCTGGTCAAGATTGTGAAAAAAAACCCATTCAAAAATGTGGGGGAGATTCAGAAGGAGTGGACAGCTGCTGGAGTCAGTGCTTCAAGATCCACCACCAACAGACGCTTGAAAGACATGGGTTTCAACTGCCGCATACCTCGTGTCAAGCCACTGTTGACCAAGAAACAGCGCGAAAAGCGTCTCACCTGGGCTAAGGAAAAAAAGAGCTGGACTGCTGCTGAGTGGTCCAAAGTCATGTTTTCTGACGAAAGCAAATTTTGAATTTCCTTTGGAAATCGAGGTCCCAGAGTCTGGAGGAAGACAGGAGAGGCACAGGATCCACGTTGCCTGAAGTCTAGTGTAAAGTTTCCACCATCAGTGATGGTTTGGGGTGCCATGTCATCTGCTGGTGTCGGTCCACTCTGTTTCCTGAGATCCAGGGTCAACGCAGCCGTCTACCAGCAAGTTTTAGAGCACTTCATGCTTCCTGCTGCTGACCTGCTCTATGGAGATGGAGATTTCAAGTTCCAACAGGACTTGGCGCCTGCACACAGCGCAAAATCTACCCGTGCCTGGTTTACGGACCATGGTATTTCTGTTCTAAATTGGCCCGCCAACTCCCCTGACCTTAGCCCCATAGAAAATCTGTGGGGTATTGTGAAAAGGAAGATGCAGAATGCCAGACCCAAAAACGCAGAAGAGTTGAAGGCCACTATCAGAGCAACCTGGGCTCTCATAACACCTGAGCAGTGCCAGAAACTCATCGACTCCATGCCACGCCGCATTAACGCAGTAATTGAGGCAAAAGGAGCTCCAACCAAGTATTGAGTATTGTACATGCTCATATTTTTCATTTTCATACTTTTCAGTTGGCCAACATTTCTAAAAATCCCTTTTTTGTATTAGCCTTAAGTAATATTCTAATTTTGTGACACACGGAATTTTGGATTTTCATTTGTTGCCACTTCAAATCATCAAAATTAAATGAAATAAACATTTGAATGCATCAGTCTGTGTGCAATGAATAAATATAATGTACAAGTTACACCTTTTGAATGCAATTACTGAAATAAATCAAGTTTTTCAAAATATTCTAATTTACTGGCTTTTACCTGTATACAGTCGTGGAATTAACACATTATTATGCCTAATTTTGTTGTGATGCCTCGCTGGATGCATTGAACAATGTAACTTTACCATGAATTGATTAACGTGGACCCAGACTTAAACAAGTTGAAAAACTTATTTGGGTGTTACCATTTAGTGGTCAATTGTACGGAATATGTACTGTACTGTGGAATCTACTAATACAAGTTTCAATCAATCAATCAAAAACAAGGTTTTCCAAAATAAGAGAACAACTTCAACTCAAGTTATGGAAAAAAGTGCCAACATGGCACTGCCATATTTATTATTGAAGTCACAAAGTGCATTCTTTTTTTTAACATGCCTCAAAACAGCAGCTTGGAATTTGGGACATGCTCTCCCTGAGGTAATCCTGATACCCACTACAACTATGGGAAATACTACACTTATTTTTAATTGTATTTTTTATACCGGATATGTACCGCTCCGTACAGCGGTGTTTTAAAAAGTCAATAATTTTTACTTCTTGAAACCGATACCGATAATTTCCGATATTACATTTTAAAGCATTTATCGGTCGATATTATCGGACATCTGTACTCCCTGTCATCAATCAATCAATCAATCAATGTTTATTTATATAGCCCTAAATCACAAGTGTCTCAAAGGGCTGCACAAGCCACAATGACATCCTCGGTACAGAGCCCACATAAGGGCAAGGAAAAACTCACCCCAGTGGGACATCGATGTGAGACCGAATGCAATTGATGTCGAGTGGGTCTGACATAATATTGTGAGAGTCCAGTCAATAGTGGATCTAACATAATAGTAAGAGTCCATTCCATAGTGGATCCAACATAATAGTGAGAGTCCAGTCCATAGTGGATCCAACATAATAGTAAGAGTCCAGTCCATAGTGGATCCAACATAATAGTAAGAGTCCAGTCCATAGTGGATCTAACATAATAGTAAGAGTCCAGTCCATAGTGGATCCAACATAATAGTAAGAGTCCAGTCCATAGTGGGGCCAGCAAGAAACCACCCCTAGCGGAGACGAATCAGCAGCGCAGAGATGTTCCCAACCGATGCACAGGCGAGCGGTCCACCCCGGGTCCCGACTCTGGACAGCCAGCACTTCATCCATGGCCACCGGACCTGTGTGTCCCCCCTCCACAAGGGAGAGGGGAGCACAGGAGAAAAGAAAAGAAACGGCAGATCAACTGGTCTAAAAGGGGGGTCTATTTAAAGGCTAGAGTATACAAATGAGTTTTAAGATGGGACTTAAATGCTTCTACTGAGGTAGCATCTCTAATTGTTACCTGGAGGGCATTCCAGAGGACTGAAGCCCGAACTACTCGCTGTAGTTCACCTTGCACCTGTTCCCAAGATAATTACCGTATTTTTCGGACTATAGGGCGCACTTAAAATCCTTTCATTTTCTCAAAAATCGACAGTGCGCCTTATAACCCGGTGCGCCTAATGTACGGAATAATTCTGGTTGTGCTTACCCACCTCGAAGCAATTTTGTTTGGTACATAGTGTGACCAGTAGATGATAGTCACACATAAGAGATACGTGTAGACTGCAATGTGACGCCAGTAAACAACACCAAAACTTTAAGTGTTCCATTGAGAATAAAGCACATTACACACGGCGCTCAAAAATCTGTCAAAATGTTTTAATACGACTTTGAAGCAGCACCGCTTGATGGATTGTCGACGCATTACGGCTACCGTAGTCAGAGATACAAGTATTATTATGGTGTGTGTGTAAGGACTGCAAAATGGCACCTATTATCAGACATATTATCTGGCATTTTGGTTCACAATATTATGCAAAAACAACTTTTCTTACCTTCTGGTACCTGCTGATCTGTATTTGAGATCTGCATGAGTGCTGAAAATTTGCGCGCGTCCGCCACTGTAGTCGGTGACTATACCGTAGTGGATAAGTTTCTTCTTTTTCTCTATCTTCTTGTTATGGGACATTCACCCTCCGCTGTTGCCATTTCTAATATAAAGTAGCATAAAGTTCTAACTTATATCTCGCTATGAAAGCGCTAAAAACTACCAGTATAGTGGATTTACATAATTCACCCAAGGAACTTTAGTTATTAGAGAGTTCCGGTCGGATGGTTTTTCACGGGACACATTTCCGGCGTTGTTGTTGCACTAGTGAGCCACGGATGAGAAGATGCTGCTCCGTTATTGATTGAAGTAAAGTCTGAATGTCATTAAAACAGTTAGCTCCATCTTTTGACACTTCTTCCACTCCCGTCCTTGCACGCTACACCGCTACAACAAAGATGACGGAGAAAAGACGCTGCCAAAGGTGAGCCACGTAAATAAGACCGCCCACAAAACGGCTGCCTTGATATTTATTATGATCTTTTCAGTCTTTTTGCTTGCTTGTTCTGTACAGTTTATTACAAATGCCGACAACACAGCCAGTTTGTCCATAGACATTCCTGTAATTGTTGCTTCTTGTTTTTTTATTACTTGAACTGTTATCATTTATTTATTGTTCTCCACTTTCTTGTTGTCTTACTTTAACTGCCTCTGCATATTTAATATTTATTTCTACACTGATTTGATGCTGTGTTATTCTCTCCACAATTACAACAATGATCATTGCTTTGGTGGGGCGGTATAGCTCGGTTGGTGGAGTGGCCGTGCCAGCAACTTGAGGGTTCCAGGTTCGATCCCCGCTTCCGCCAACCTAGTCACTGCCGTTGTGTCCTTGGGCAAGACACTTTACCCACCTTCTCCCAGTGCCACCCACACTGGTTCAAATGTAACTTAGATATTGGGTTTCCCTATGTAAAAGCACTTTGAGTTACTAGAGAAAAGCGCTATATAAATATAATTCACTTCACTTTCACCATGTCCAAGTTCATGCTCCCCCCAACCCCCAACACCTTTCACAGCTTAGCTGTAACGACGGGGTCGCATTTTACTGCGTGGATCGTTCTCCCAAGATGCAGACGGAACCCCGGAGGCAAAGTGAAGGTAAGGAAATTATTTATTGTCCATAAATCATGTAATAATGCAGAAACAAAACAAACGTGCCGATAGCACTAAGGAAAAGGCTAGCGCGAAAGCTTAGCATACAAACAGGCATAGGAATCAAAAAGTAAACAAGAAATCCAGACTGAGTGTGGCGAAAAACGGGAATAAGTAGCTCTCTGATTAGTGCCCGGGAGCAGGTGAGCGTCCCGAACACGAATCATGTCACGACGGAGTTTTCGCGGCTTACTGCAGGGTTCATTCTCCCGGGATGCAGACGGACCACTACGGACAAAGCGTGCAGGAAAAAACATAATTTAATTCTCAAATAAATCAAAGCAGTACAAAAACGGAAAACAAGCCGAAGGCACTACGTGCTGATCGCACTTGGAGCTATCACCATCACTTAGCATGGACTTGAGACGAGTAATACTCACGAAAACAAGGCTACCACTTAGCATTGGCTAGGAGACAAGCAAACCGGTCAATCTTTGCTCCCTGAGGAAGATCTTCACTGCCAAGCACTTGGTAGTCCACTACTTCTTCCCGGAGGCTATCCAGGTCCAATCGCAGCTGCGGCTTGGAACTTACAAGCCTATTTCTTCATCTTACTCATCGTCGGCGTCGCCACGGCTGTATCTGGCCTCCAGCTCCGCCTGAATTTCGGGAGATTTTCGGGAGAAAATTTGTCCTGGGAGGTTTTCGGGAGAGGCGCTGAATTTCGGGAATCTCCCGGAAATTCCGTGAGGGTTGGCAAGTATGTGATTAGTGCTGGGGAAGCAGGTGAGCGGGCGAACGTTAATCAGAGACAGGTGAACACAATGAGCAACCATGGCAAACAAAACAAACTCATAGGTGCACAAACAGGAACTCAAGGAGTCCAAAACTAACAGAAAATACAAAACAATATCCGGACCACGGATCATGACAAATCAGAGGCAGGTAAAACTAATTTGCACCCATGGCTACTAAAACAAACCCAAGGGTACACAAAACAGAAACTGAGGGAGTCAAAAAACTAAACAAACTTGATCCGGGCCCATAGCGTTGGCACTTGAAACAAGGTACTGGGGCTGGTACGTAAGGTCTAACGTAAAAGGTTAAAAACCCAATCAGAATTCTTTCCGGGAGGACTTCTTTGACAAACTGCACAATCACACATTCGCTCTCTGTCGTTTCTAAATGGCATCAATCTCTTCGTCATAGTGACAGTTCCCTCCCTTGTATTTATCTTTTCAAATATTCAACAATTTCTCCTCTTGGGATTCCTGTCACTACTCCCCGAGTCCCACATTCTATTTTGTCTTTTATTATCTTATTGCACAGCTTTTGCAATCGCATTGCTTTGCTCTTCTGCTCTCCATTTTTTCACTTAATCAACCGGCTTCCGTCCCTTAGGACTTTGGTCATCTCCACCTAACCTGCTCAGTGGCCTTGTGGTTAGAGTGTCCGCCCTGAGATCGGTAGGTGGTGAGTTCAAACCCCGGCCGAGTCATACCAAAGACTATAAAAATGGAACCATTGCCTCCCTGCTTGGCACTCAGCATCAAGGGTTGGAATTGGGGGTTGAATCACCAAAACGATTCCCTACTGCGGCCACCCGAGTGCTGCTCACTGCTCCCCTCACCTCCCAGGGGGTGGAACAAGGGGATGGGTCAAATGCAAAGGATAACTTCACCACACCTAGTTTGTCTGTGACTATCAGTGGTTTTTACTTTAACCAATGTCCTTCTTTAACCCCTTAACCATTGTCATCAAGCTTTGATTGATTGTGTCATGTCTGTGTGATCATGTTTTGTTTTGGTTATGTTCAGTTTGGTTTTTGGACTCTTTGTGCACTCTTGTTTGTTTTTGTTTCCATGAAAACCCATGAGTTTTCACCTGTCCTCATGTCACGCACCTGATTCATTTGGACTCACACACCTGTCATTAATCATGTTCAAGACTATTTAAGCCGATAGTTGCCAGGAAGTCGGCCTGGCGACATTAGCTCTGTTTACCTCTGTCATTTTGATGCCCTGTTTATTCCATCGTTTATGCTTCTTGTCATGCCACGTAAGTTTTTGTTCTGCTCATGTCACAGTAAGTGTTTATTTATTTCATGTCCATAGTTTTTGCCTAAGTGCCAGTTTTGTTTTCTTAGCCAAGTTTGTACTTCCGCCTTATGCGCGCCTTTTGTTTCTTTTGTCAGTGTAAAAATAAATCATGTATCTACCTTCACGCCATGTCCGGTCAAGTTCGCTTGCATCTTGGGAAAGCAATCCTCGCAGGAAACTGCGCCAAAGTCAATGTCCTGACAGAATGAACCGAACGTAACCAAAACAATACATGATCACACAGACATGACAGATTGATTGAGACTTTTATTAGTAGATTGCACAGTACAGTACATAGTCCGTACAATTGACCACTAAATGGTAACACCCGAATAAGTTTTTCAACTTGTTTAAGGGTCCACGTAAATCAATTCATGGTACAAATATATACTATCAGCATAATACAGGCATTACACAAGTTAATCATCAGAGTATATACATTGAATTATTTACATTATTTACAATCCGGGGGTTGGGGCGGGGAGGTTAGGTTTGGTTGATCTCAGCAATACAGTCATCAACAATTGCATCATCTGAGAAATGGACATTGAAACAGTGTAGGTCTAACTTCGTAGGATATGTACAAACCCCGTTTCCATATGAGTTGGGAAATTGTGTTAGATGTAAATATAAACGGAATACAATGATTTTCAAATCATTTTCAACCCATATTCAGTTGAATATGCTACAAAGACAACATATTTGATGTTCAAACTGATAAACATTTTTTTTTTTTGCAAATAATCATTAACTTTAGAATTTGATGCCAGCAACACGTGACAAAGAAGTTGGGAAAGGTGGCAATAAATACTGATAAAGTTGAGGAATGCTCATCAAACACTTATTTGGAACATACCACATTTGTGCAGGCTAATTGGGAACAGGTGGGTGCCATGATTGGGTATAAAAGCAGCTTCCATGAAATGCTCAGTCATTCACAAACAAGGATGGAGCGAGGGTCACCACTTTGTAAACAAATGCGTGAGCAAATTGTTGAACAGTTTAAAAAAAAACTTTCTCAACCAGCTATTGCAAAGAATTTAGGGATTTCACCATCTACGGTCCGTAATATCATCAAAGGGTTCAGAGGATCTGGAGAAATCACTGCACGTAAGCAGCTAGGCCCATGACCTTCGATCCCTCAGGCTGTACTGCATCAACAAGCGACATCAGTGTGTAAAGGATATCACCACATGGGCTCAGGAACACTTCAGAAACCCACTGTCAGTAACTACAGTTGGTCGCTACATCTGTAAGTGCAAGTTAAAACTCTCCTATGCAAGGCGAAAACCGTTTATCAACAACACCCAGAAACGCCGTTGGCTTTGCTGGGCCTGAGCTCATCTAAGATGGACTGATACAAAGTGGAAAAGTGTTCTGTGGTCTGACGAGTCCACATTTCAAATTGTTTTTGGAAACTGTGGATGTCGTGTCCTCCGGACCAAAGAGAAAAAGAACCATCCGGATTTTTATAGGCGCAAAGTTGAAAAGCCAGCATGTGTGATGGTATGGGGGTGTATTAGTGCCCAAGGCATGTATAACTTACACATCTGTGAAGGCGCCATTAATGCTGAAAGGTACACAGAGGTTTTGGAGCAACATATATTGCCATCCAAGCAACGTTACCATGGACGCCCCTGCTTATTTCAGCAAGACAATGCCAAGCCACATGTTACATCAACGTGGCTTCATAGTAAAAGAGTGGCCTGCCTGTAGTCCAGACCTGTCTCCCATTGAAAATGTGTGGCGCATTGTGAAGCCTAAAATACCACAACGGAGACCCCCGGACTGTTGAACAACTTAAGCTGTACATCAAGCAAGAATGGGAAAGAATTCCACCTGAGAAGCTTAAAAAATGTGTTTCCTCAGTTCCCAAACGTTTACTGAGTGTTGTTAAAAGGAAAGGCCATGTAACACAGTGGTGAACATGCCCTTTCCCAACTACTTTGGCACGTGTTGCAGCCATGAAATTCTAAGTTAATTATTATTTGCAAAAGAAAAATAAACTTTTTGAGTTTGAACATCAAATATCTTGTCTTTGTAGTGCATTCAATTGAATATGGGTTGAAAAGGATTTGCAAATCATTGTATTCCGTTTATATTTACATCCAACACAATTTCCCAACTCATATGGATATATATATATATATATATATATATATATATATATATATATATATATATATATATATATATATATATATATATATATATATGACTCCTAATGCGCCTTATATATGAAAAAAGATTGAAAATAGACCATTCATCGGCAGTTCGCATTATTATCCGGAAAATACGGTAAATGACTCAAAATAAGATAAGAATAATAAGAAATTATAGTAATACAGTACGCTAAGTAATAGATCAAGCAAACGGACATTGTGAGTGTAGGCCAGTGGTTACGAGAAGAGGGAGGGAGAATCACATCCAGCATGGTGCAAGTAGCCTAATGGGAGTTCCCCCCCTGAGATTTGCCGTTAAGTCTTTGCCAATCTCCTGCACAGTCACACATAATTGTGTTGAAGTTCAACATCACACGTGCTCCGACAGGACGTTTGAGCTTTTGCCTTGAATGAACATCGCCATTTCCGCCCCTTTTACGTCTCCATGTTTGTCTCTGCCAATGTACTTTGCGGAACCCTCGTCCCTACAATGGAACGGAATGGCTGACAGCGGGGGGTGGGCGGGGTGCAGCGCATTCTTACGTGACACGTTCAAGCCAAACAGGCCAGCCTTATTCCTGGTATTCTCCAGTCTGCAGTGTGGGCAGAGGGTGATGAATACAATGGAGAAAGAGGGGGAGTCGGGGATGCAGGAGAGTGCGTGGGTGAGCACACAGGATGAGAGATAAGGGTTTGTGGGGGGTTAAGTTGGTGCCTACACAGGGCTCTATCCCACAGCCTCTCTCTCCCGTCTCCCACGCTGGCTGGCCTGTCTAACCTGGCCTATAGCTCCTGTTTAAAGTCTGCACCTCTTCCCCATTCCCTAAAACATCTTTATGTCTCTGGAGTGAAGCAACGTTTCAAACTAACTCACCAGAGAAGCTTTCAGACAGGATTGTTGGGGGATCTTTTTATTTTATTTCCCTCGCAGCCTTTGCTAAGCTCCATTTATGGCTTTCTCTCTATCTGTTCCCAAGATAATTACCGTATTTTTCGGACTGTAAGGCGCACTTAAAATCCTTTAATTTTCTCAAAACTCGACAGTGCGCCTTATAACCCGGTGCGCCTAATGTACGGAATCATTTTGGTTGTGCTTACCAACCTCGAAGCTATTTTACTTGGTACATGGTGAAATGACAAGTGTGACCGGTAGATGGCAGTCACACAAAAGAGATACGTGTAGACCAGTGACGTGCAGTCAGGGGAGGCCATCATGGAAAGAAAAACATTTTAAAAAGAAAAAAAAATAATTAAATTGTTATATGTATCCAGTGATTATACTATAAAGTTACTTTCCATTTAACTTCACCAGTTTTAGATTATTTTTTATTCAAAATCGCAGAATTTTCACATTTGCCGTTCAAATACTGAGAAGAGACTTGCGGTGAGTCAGCAGCCACTTGAGCCTCACCATGGATTGCGCAATGACTCGGCTAACTGCTGGCCTGCTGTGCAGTGAGACCGTATTGCTATATGAATTATATTTTACATTTCCATAGTTTAGTTAGCTGAGGTATATAATGTACAGTGTATTTTGTCAACAACTGTATGTGTGTAACGTATTTCTTGTGCTGAGCAATCATAAAACTGCTGCGAAGACGCACTGGGTGAGGCTCGCAGTAATCCCGCCTCCTGGTGGTAGAGGGCGGTAGTGATCCCAGGGAGTATTTCTGCGACTACTCGGCTGCAGAAGAAGTGACAACAGTTAGCACCGATCGTTTATTTTTTCCTCTTGCCTGGACTATTAACATGGAGGATTACATATCTAAAATAAAACAGTTTTCTAAACTGGACTTTCAATCGAAGCAGGACGTAATAATTAAAGGAAGATCTCCATCGAGACAGAAAGACTTTTAAAACTGAAGAAAGATAAGGAAGACTTCTATAAACAAGTTATCAATGCTTTTGTTCAAAAGGAGCTGCGCATGGACTTCATTTATAAGTAAAGGTAAGACCATAATACGTTGTTTTTTTTAATTAAATGTGCTTTTTGGTGTGCTACAGTTTGTATGTGTAAAGTTAAAGTTAAGTTAAAGTACCAATGATTGTCACACACACACTAGGTGTGGTGAAATTTGTCCTCTGCATTTGACCCATCCCCTTGCTCACCTCCTGGGAGGTGAGGGGAGCAGTGGGCAGCAGCGGCGCCGCGCCCGGGAATCATTTTTGGTGATTTAACCCCCAATTCCAACCCTTGATGCTGAGTGCCAAGCAGGGAAGAATGCTGGTATGAGCTTTTAAACATAACCCGTTAACTGCTGCCAATCAAATGGTGAATAAGATACTCTTTAGGGTTCATATGTTTGTAAATCTGACTGTGATGAAGTCAGTGCCTCACCAGCCATCAACCTCACCGCACGTCACTGGTGTAGACTGCAATATGACTCAAGTAAACAACACCAACATTTTATGTGTCATGATCCGTGGTCCGGATCATGTTTTTGTTATGTTCTGTTATTTTTGGACTCCCTGAGTTCCTGTTTTTGTGCACTTTTGTTAGTTGCCATGGTTACTTATTGTTTCTAATAAGTAACTCGGTCTGGCTTCATTGTTTGCGAATGCATCAGTTACGTTGGGTATTCCTAGTTTTCTAGTTCATGATTCCAGTGCTAAGTTGTGGTTCTTGAGCTTCTCGTGCGAACGGCACGCTTTCCTTTTGCTTGTTTCCTGTTTTTGGTTTAAGCAATGATTTATGACAATAAATCATACTCCTACCTTCACGCTTTGTCCGGAGTTGTCCGTTCTGCATCCCGGGAGAACGACCCCGCAGTGAGCTGCGACCCTCCACGTGACAATATGTTCCATTGAAAATATAGAACATTGCACACGGCACGCAAAAATCCATCAAAATGTTTTAGTACGACTTTGGTAAGCTATGAAGATGCATCGCTTGATGGATTGTACTGTGCTTCAACATACAAGTATTATTATGATGTGTGTTTAAGGTAAGACATATTATCTGGCTTTTTGTTTCGCAATATTATGCAGAAGAAACTTGTCTTACCTTCTGGTATCTGCTGATCTGTATTTGGGATCTGCATAAGTCCTGAAAATTTGAGCTCATCCGCCTTTGTAGTTCGTAGTCGATAAGCTTCTTCTTTTTCTCTATCTTCTTGTTATGGGACATTCATCCTCCGCTGTTGCCATTTCTAATATAAAGTAGTGTAAAGTTCTTACTTATATCTGTCAGTAAACCTGCTATGAAAGTGCTAAAAACTACCGGTGTAGTGAGTTTACATAATTCACCCAAGGAACTTTAGTTAATAGAAAGTTCCGGTCGGACGGTTTTTAACGAAACACATGTCCAGTGTTGTTGTTTCCGGATGAGAAGATGCTGCTCCGTTATTGATTGAAGTAATATCTGAATGTCATTAAAACAGTTAGCTCCATCTTTTGACACTCCTTCCACGCCCGTCCTTGCACGCTACACCGCTACAACAAAGATGATGGGGAGAAAACGCTGTCGAAAGTGAACCACGTAAATAAGACCGCCCACAAAACGGCGCATCCTGAAGCGGCTTGAAGATGGTCTGTAAAACATAATCTATGCAACGTTTTGACCAAAGAACTACCATTACATGTTATGTAGACCACAAGGAAGTGTTTTACATTTAGAAAAAAAATAAAAATAATATGACTCCTTTAATGTGCCCTATAATCCGGTGTGCCTTATATATGTAAAAAGATCGAAAATAGACCATTCATTAGCAGTGCGCCTTATCATCCTGTGCCCCCTATGGTCCGGAAAATTTTAATAGCAACTAAATATTTATAGTGCCATTAAGTGCGATTTGAGAGCCAATTTCGGCTCACAGCTGTGTTATTTATCGGCCCTTATGTCATTGTGTCCAAATAGCTTAGCATATAGTTATTCGATTTGTTTTTAGCCTCTTTAATGTACAAAATGTATTAAAGTGGGCTGTCGCTTTTTTAAATCCCCCCCCCCCCCCCCCCCGTCCTCTAAGGGAGACCGGATGCAATGGACGTCGAGTGGGTCTGACATAATGGATCGATACCTAAATGTGTGGTATCATCCAAAACTAATGTAAAGTATCAAACAACAGAATAATAAGTGATTATTACATTTAAACAGAAGTGTAGATAAGAGAGAAAGTAAACAGATATTAACAGTAAATAAACAAGTTGATTAATAGTTCATTTTCTACCACTTGTCCTTTATAATTTTGACAAAATAATAGAATGCAAAATGACACAATATGTTACTGCATATGTCAGCAGCTAAATTAGGAGCCTTTGTTTGTTTACTTACTAATAAAAGTATTGTCTTGTAAGTTCACTATTTTATTTAAGGACTGAATTGCAATAATAAACAATACAAGTGGTCTCGTGGTTAGAGTGTCCGCCTTGAGATCGGTAGGTTGTGAGTTCAAATCCCGGCCGAGTCATACCAAAGACTATACAAATGGGACCCATTACCTCCCTGCTTGGCACTCAGCATCAAGGGTTGGAATTGGGGGTTAAATCACAAAAAATTATTCCCGGGCGCGGCCACCGCTGCTGCTCACTGCTCCCCTCACCTCCCAGGGGGTGATCAAGGGTGATGGGTCAAATGCAGAGGACTATTCCGACACGCCTAGTGTGTGTGTGACAATCATTGGTACTTTAACTTTAACTTTAATTTAGAAAAGAACCGAAAAGTATCAAAATAATGTTGGTACCGGTACCAAAACACTAGTGCACATACACAAGCTTTTTACATTGCAGGCATGCAGTATATAGAGACAACATAATGCAGTGTAGAATTCTATCAAATGTCAAAATGTCTGCCGGTGACAAAGCGTGGCGAAAAGGAATGACAATCTGGGAGGAGACCAACAAAACTCAATAGGTGGATAAACACCTTCAATGTAAATGAGTCAGATATCAGGGGCTGGATGAGCAGATTAATGGTATTGATGAATCCTAATTAGCGTCACGCTGGATCTAATGATGAATGCCAAGCGTTGTTAAGGAGGCAGCGTGTGTCTAAATAGACCTAGAGGCTGGATAATGCGGTAATCGCTCGTGAGTCACATTCGCGATGAGAAGGAGGCCCGATGAAGTCAGAGTGCAACGCGACGACAATGGAAAGGAAAAAGACAAGTAATTGTGAGGGTTTTGATGTTTTATTTATTTCTGAGAAACACTTTTAAAGGCCTACTGAAACCCACTACTACCGAGCACACAGTCTGATAGTTTATATATCAATGATGAAATCTTAACATTGCAACACATGCTTACTAAAGTACAATTTTAAATTTTGCGCGAAATATCCTGATGAAAACGTCTCGTATGATGAAGTCAGCGCGTGACGTCACGGATTGTAGAGGACATTTTGGGACAGCATGGTGGCCAGCTATTAAGTCGTCTGTTTTCATCGCAAAATTCCACAGTATTCTGGACATCAGTGTTGGTGAATCTTTTGCAATTTGTTCAATGAACAATGGAGACAGCAAAGAAGAAAGCTGTAGGTGGGAAGCGGTGTATTGCGAACCGGCTGCAGCAACACAAACACAGCCGGTGTTTCATTGTTTACATTCCCGGAAGATGACTGTCAAGCTTTACCATTGGCCTGTGGAGAACTGGGACAACAGAGACTCTTACCAGGAGGACTTTGAGTTGGATGCGGAGACGCGGTACCGTGAGTACGCATGCAGCTGCGGCTTCCAAACATTTGATCGCTTGCCCGTACGTGCGTGCCGCTATGTGCATGTCACGTACGTAACTTTGGGGACTTTGGGGAAATATATGTGCTGTATGAACTTTGGGGAGGTGAACGGTACTTTGGGCTGTGGGATTGAGTGTGTTGTGCAGGTGTTTGAGTTGTATTGGCGGGTTATATGGACGGGAGGGGGGAGGTGTTTGTTATGCGGGATCAATTTGTGGCATATTAAATATAAGCCTGGTTGCGTTGTGGCTAATAGAGTATATATATGTCTTGTGTTTATTTACTGTTTTAGTCATTCCCAGCTGAATATCAGGTCCCACCCGCCCCTCACAGCATCTTCCCTATCTGAATCGCTCCCACTGCCCTCTAGTCCTTCACTCTCACTTTCCTCATCCACAAATCTTTCATCCTCGCTCAAATTAATGGGGAAATCGTCGCTTTCTCGGTCCGAACCGCTCTCGCTGCTGGTGGCCATGATTGTAAACAATGTGCAGATGTGAGGAGCTCCACAACCTGTGACGTCACGCGCATATCGTCTGCTACTTCCGGTACAGCGACCAAAAGTTGCGAACTTTATCGTCGATGTTCTCTACTAAATCCTTTCAGCAAAAATATGGCAATATCGCGAAATGATGAAGTATGACACATAGAATGGACCTGCTATCCCCGTTTAAATAAGAAAATCGCATTTCAGTAGCCCTTTAAGCATAGTATATTTAATCAACATTTACTGATACATGCTCGTTTGTGTATAACATGTTACCGCTTTCTAAAGGGGAGATAAATAAAGAAATAAGGAATTTGTAGCAATTGAAAGAAGAGACAAGATGTATTAGAGTAAAATAAATAAATGAATGAAAATATATTTCTTTGAAAATACTAAAAACATAGTGATTTTTTAAATAATTTTTCATTCCAGCTCTTGGGGAGGTTGGTTGCACTCCCTCTCTTTCCCTAGCTCTCCTGCTTAGCTCTTTGTCTCGTCTTTTCTTATTTTACCTATAAAAAGCCTCTCTTGGCTGGAGGTTTTTGTTTTTTTCCTGGCCCCAAACTGAGCAACACCCTCACATACAGTCGTGGTCAAAAGTTTACATACACTTGTAAAGAACATAAATTCATGGCTGTCTTGAGTTTCAAATATTTTCTATAACTCTTATTTCTTTGTGATGGAGAGATTGGAGCACATACTTGTTGGTCACAAAAAAACATTCATGAAGTTTGGTTCTTTTATGAATTTATTATGGGTCTACTGAAAATGTGTAGACCTGCTGGGTCAAAAGTATACATACAGCAATGTTAATATTTGGTTACATGTCCCTTGGCAAGTTTCATTGCAAATAAGGCACTTTTGGTAGCCATCCACAAGCTTCTGCTTGAATTTTTGACCACTCCTCTTGACAAATTTGGTGCAATTCAGCTAAATGTGTTGGTTTTCTGACATGGACTTGTTTTGGTTGGGTATTGTGGCCAAACAGCTAAAATTGTGTTTAATCTGACATCACACGGACAAAGATAAGACCTTCTGGAGGAAAGTTCTGTGGTCAGATGAAACAAAAATTGAGCTGTTTGGCCACAATACCCAGCAAAATGTTTGGAGGAGAAAAAGTGAGGCCTTTAATCCCAGGAACACCATACCGTCAAGCATGGTGGTGGTAGTATTATGCTCTGGGCATGACGTTAAAGTGGAGGCTCCTCTATGGGGTCAGTAGGAGGTTAACCCCTTTACTACTGTGACCCCAGGTGGCTCTTGGCAAAGGCCTAGTACCTGACTGCCCCCTAGCCAGGGATACGGTGAAGACCTCAACGGCGGAGCAGGCAGAAGACGGTATGGCGTAGTGGGTAGAGCGGCCGTGGCAGAAACCTGAGGGTTGCAGGTTCGCTCCCCGCTTCTTGACATCCAAATCGGTGCCGTTGTGTCCTTGGGTAGGACACTTCACCCTTGCCCCCGGTGCCGCTCACACTGGTGAATGGATGATAGGTGGTGGTCAGGCGCAAACTGGCAGCCTCGTTTCCGTCAGTGCCAGTGCAGCTGTGGCTACAAATGTAGCTTACCACCACCAGGTGTGAATGAATGATGGGTTCCCACTTCTCTGTGAGCGCTTTGAGTATCTAATAACAGAAAAGCGCAATATAAAATCGAATCCATTATTATTATTATTACTAAGATGGTAGATTTAAAACTTACCACAACGGCTGCGATGGTGGAAGAAGGCTGCAGCAGAAAAGGGTCCCCTGGTCGTTTTGGACTCCATGCCACTGGACCCTGACCCAATTCTGTCTGTGCACCAGTCTCCCCACGTTAAAGTTAAAGTACCAATGATTGTCACACACACTAGGTGTGGCGAAATTATTCTCTGCATTTGACCCATCACCCTTGATCACCCCCTGGGAGGTGAGGGGAGCAGTGGGCAGCAGCAGTGGCCACGCCCGGGAATCATTTTGGTGATTTAACCGTCAATTCCAACCCTTGATGCTGAGTGCCAAGCAGGGAGGCAATTGGTCCCATTTTTATAGTCTTTGGTATGACTCGGCCGGGGTTTGAACACACGACCTACCGATCTCAGGGCGGACACTCTAACCACGAGGCCACTGAGTAAAAACAAAGTCACGCACAGGCATCCTCCATAAAGGGATACACCCCTACCAGGAGGATCTTCATACTCGTTCGAGTGACCGCCGATGATATGCTCTGGGCCTGTTTAGCTGCCAATGGAACTGGTGCTTTACAGAGAGTAAATGGAACAATGAAAAATAAGGATTACCTCCAAATTCTTCAGGACAACCTAAAATCATCAGCCCGGAGGTTGGGTCTTGGGCGCAGTTTGGTGTTCCAACAGGACAATGACCCCAAACACATGTCAAAAGTGGTAAATGAATGGCTAAATCAGGCTAGAATTAAAGTTTTAGAATGGCCTGACTTAAACCTGTGGACAATGCTGAAGAAACAAGTCCATGTCAGAAAACCAACAAATTTAGCTGAACTGCACCAATTTTGTCAAGAGGAGTGGTCAAAAATTCAAGCAGAAGCTTGTGGATGGCTACCAAAAGTGCCTTAATGCAGTGAAACTTGCCAAGGGACATGTAACCAAATATTAACATTGCTGTATGTATACTTTTGCTCACATTTTCAGTAGACCCATAATAAATTCATAAAAGAAGCAAACTTCATGAATGTTTTTTGTGACCAACAAAGCAAGGTCCATAAAGACATGGATGACAGAGTCTGGTGTGGATGAACTTGACTGGCCTGCACAGAGTCCTGACCTGAACCCGATAGAACACCTTTGGGATGAATTAGTATGTGCTCCAATCACTCTATCACAAAACAAATAAGAGTTGTAGAAATGATTGGAAACTCAAGACAGCCATGACATTATGTTCTTTACAAGTGTATGTAAATTTTTGACCACGACTGTAGGAGCTCAGTCTGAAATAAAAAATTTTTTTACTCAACCTTTCCCCACGTTCTACCTTTTCCTCCCTTTTTTGTTCTGTCTATCCTGTGATGTGTGTCTGCTCTTCATGAATCTAAGTCAATCAAGGTTTAATTATATAGCCCTTAATCACATATTGTCTCAAAGGGCTGCGCCTGCACGCTGACGGCGGCAGCAAGCGCGCTGTCACAAAGACAATGTCAGTGTTGTGACTTGAATATAACTTTTTGAGTGGCGTGTAGTCAGATATGCACCACAACACAAGACCCAAGCGTTCAGTCAAAAGGACGCTGCACGTTCAGATGACGCCATATAAGTGCGCATTGGCGCATGACCAGTGGACCAGACCAAGTGGTCTTAAGGTGGATATATTTTTTATTCATGGAGTTGCTTGATTTTAATTTGATATGCACTGTATTGCCAAAAGTATTTGGCCACCCATCCAAATGATCAGAATCAGGTGTCCTAATCACTCGGCCCGGCCACAGGTGTATACAATCAAACACTTAGGCATGGAGACTGTTTCTACAAACATTTGTGAAAGAATCGGTGATTTCCAGCGTGGAACTGTCATAGGATGCCACCTGTGCAACAAATCCGGTCGGGAAATGTCCTCGCTCCTAAATATTCCACAGTCAACTAAGAAAATGGAAGAGTTTGGGAACAACAGCAACTCAGCCACAAAGGGGTAGGCCACGTAAACTGACAGAAAAGGGTCAGCGGATGCTGAAGCGCATAGTGCAAAGACTTTCTGCACAGTCAGTCGCTACAGAGCTCCAAACTTCATGTGACCTTCCAATTAGCCCACGAACAGTACACAGGGAGCTTCTTGGAATGGGTTTCCATGGCCGAGCAGCTGCATCTAAGCCATACATCACCAAGTCCAATGCAAAGCGTGGGATGCAGTGGTGTAAAGCACGTCGCCACTGGACTCTAGAGCAGTGGAGACACGTTCTCTGGAGTGATAAATCACGCTTTTCCATTTGGCAATCTGATGGACGAGTCTGGGTTTGGAGGTTGCCAGGAGAACGCTACATTTCGGACTGCATTGTGTCAAGTGTGAAGTTTGGTGGAGGAGGAATTGTGGTGTGGGGTTGTTTTTCAAGAGTTTGGCTTGACCCCTTAGTTCCAGTGAAAGGAACTTTGAATGCTCCAGGATACCAAAACATTTTGGACAATTCCATGCTCCCAACCTTGTGGGAACAGTTTGGAGCGGTCCCCTTCCTCTTCCACCATGACTGTGGACCAGTGCACAAAGCAAGGTCCATAAAGACATGGATGACAGAGTCTGGTGTGGATGAACTTGACTGGCCTGCACAGAGTCCTGACTTGAACCCGATAGAACACCTTTGGGATGAATTAGAACGGAGACTGAGAGCCAGGCCTTCTCCACCAACATCAGTGTGTGACCTCACCAATGCGCTTTTGGAAGAACCTTGTGCACAGCCTTACCAGAAAGAGTTGAAGCTGTAAGAGCTGCAAAAGGTGGACCCTATGGGTTGGGAATGGGATGGCACTTCAAGTTCATATGTGAGTCAAGGCAGGTGGCCAAATGCTTTTGGCAGTAAAGCATGAAATATTGTCAATTATTATCTAGATATGTACATTAAGGGTACAAGCTTGTTTTTTCACCCTTTTTTCCCTGTCAGTGGTATTCCTGAGGGAGGGGCTTGGACTATTTAAAGGAGACTGTTCATTCAGTCAGGTTGGGAATAGGTAAGCAGGTTGGTTGTGGAGAGTTGGAGAATATTACAAACAGTGATTGAGGATTGCATGTTGTAAATACTTCATTTTTTTTTGTATTTACTTTTCATTTTCACCAATGTTTGCACTCTATATATTTTCGCACACTGTGCACTGGTGACCTGGAGTTGGTCCAGTAAACATCCCCAACTCGAAATATGCAACTGAGACATCATTTGGATGCATGGTTGCATAGTTTTTGGGCAAACCCGCAAAAGTTAGTAACACTCTTAATGTGTGACTCAAATGAGAGAGTTGGGTCAAAGATAATACCCAGATTCTCTACCGAGTCACTTTGGTTGTCAAATGTTAAGGTGGCATTATTAAATAAGTGCCGGTGTCAAGCAGGACCGATAATAAGCATTTCTGGGGGGTTTTTGCCGTTAAGATGCAAAAAGTTACTTTACTAAATTGTTTAATTTCATTTAGGTGACTACAATCTGGCGTGTTGGTCATCTTTAGGGGCATGTAGCGTTGGGGGTCATCAGCATAACAGTAAAAGCTAATGGGTCTGTGCTTAAAAAAAAAAAGATGTTGTCCTACTTTTTAAGTCCGATGACAACAAAGTGCTATCTATCTAGATCTAATTTGAAATAAATAACAATACCGAAAATGTTAATGAATGCATTATTTACGTAAAAACAAAAACCTGATCGACGCCTTGTAAAATGGATAAAATAATGTAGAATATACAGCAGTCTACTATGAGCAATAACTTATCAAGTATTATACAAAACCCAAAACCAGTGAAGTTGGCACGATGTGTAATACGTAAATAAAACAGAATACAAAGATTTGCCCCCGCGACCCCAAAGGGAATAAGCGGTAGAAAATGGATGGATGGACAAAGATTTGCAAATACTTTTCAACTTATATTCAAATATACAGATATTTTATGTTCACACTGAGAAACTTGTTTTTTTGGTGGGCAAATAATCATTAACGTAGAATTTTATGGCAGCAACACATTGCAAAAAAGTTGGCACATGGGCATTGTTACCACTGTGTTACATGGCCTTTCCTTTTAACAACACTCAGTAAACGTTTGGGAACTGACAGACACATTTTTGAAGCTTTTCAGGTGGAATTCTTTCCCATTCTTGCTTGAAGTACAGCTTAAGTTGTTCAACAGTCCGGGGGTCTCCGTTGTGGTATTTTAGGCTTCATAATGCGCCACACATTTTCAATGGGAGACAGGTCTGGACTACAGGCAGGCCAGTCTAGTACCTGCACTCTTTTACTATGAAGTCACTCTGTTGTAACACGTGGCTTGGCATTGTCTTGCTGAAATAAGCAGGGGCGTCCATGGTAACATTGCTTGGATGGCAACATATGTTGCTCCAAAACCTGTATGTACCTTTCAGCGTTAATGGCGCCTTCACAGATGTGTAAGTTACCCATGTCTTGGGCACTAATACACCCCCATACCATCACAGATGTTGGCTTCCGGATGGTTCTTTTTCTCTTTGTTCCGGAGGACGCAACGTCCACAGTTTCCAAAAACAATTTGAAATGTGGACTCGTCAGACCACAGAACACTTTTCCACTTTGTATCAGTCCATCTTAGATGAGCTCAGGCCCAGCGAAGACGGCGGAGTTTCTGGGTGTTGTTGATAAATGGCTTTGGCTTTGCATAGTAGAGTTTTAACTTGCACTTACACATGTAGTGACCAACTGTTGTTACTGACAGTGGTTTTCTGAAGTGTTCCTGAGCCCATGTGGTGATATCCTTTACACACTGATGTCACTTTTTGATGCAGTACCGCCTGAGGGATCGAAGGTCCGTAATATCATCGCTTATGTGCAGTGATTTCTCCAGATTCTTTGAAGCTTTTGATGATATTACGGACCGTAGATAGTGAAATCCCTGAATTCCTTACAATAGCTCATTGAGAAATGTTGTTTTTAAACAATTTGCTCAAACATTTGTTCACAAAGTGGTGACCCTCGCCCCATCCTTGTTTGTGAATGACTGAGCATTTCACGGAAGCTGCTTTTATATCCAAGCATGGCGCCCACCTGTTCCCAATGAGCCTGTTCGCCTGTGGGATGTTCCAAATAAGTGTTGGATGAGCGTTCCTCAACTTTCTCAGTCTTTTTTGACACTTGTGCCAGCTTTTTTGAAACATGTTGCAGGCATCAAATTCCAAATGAGCTAATATTTTTCCAGTTCGAACGTTAAGTATCTTGTCTTTGCAGTCTATTCAATTGAATATAAGTTGAAAAGGATTTGCAAATCATTGTTTTCTGTTTTTATTTACCATTTACACAACGTGCCAACTTCACTGGTTTTGGGGTTTGTAGAATTTAAAGAAGTTCTGTATCGCTCCATCCCGGCCTTGCAGCTGCCCTGCCTGCCTTCATGGCTCACCCCCTCCAATGTTTTACACCTCCAATTCGAAGCAGCCATGGGATTAGTTTGTGGGATTGTAGGCTGGCATTGTGCGCTGACAGGATAGGCAGTCAAATCCCTTTTTCAGCCACCGCTACTTATGCTTGTCCCTGTGTTGTCTCTTTCAGGCAGCGGCGCCTCGCTCCACATGCATGTAATCTAGCAGACAAGGAAGAATGAAAAGAGAATTGCATGTGGATGAAGGGAGCAGAAATGGGATGACAGCGAGAAGAATGCAGGGAGGTGAGAGGCAGGAGAGAGCGAGAGGTTTGAATTAGAGCTAACTTGACTCCATAGAAGCTCGCTGTTTGTTTCTGCTCCTTGCTAAAAAAAAAAACGGGTTTTATGTTTGACATCAGCGTGTGAATTATTCATCCTTAACTTCATGCCTGAATTATTGATCTCTTTAAAAAAAAAAAAAACATAAAGGCAAGCAGGAGACATGATGTAAGATGGAGAAAAGGATTGGGATTTCATCATTATTTACTGTTTTATCGCAAAATATCCACTAAATGGAAAATGTGACACTTAATCAGATAAAGCAAAATCCTTACTGGTGCAAAACATAATGAAAATATCAAATGTACAACTGAGGAAGCCAGACCACGTGTCTCCGTATCCACCGTGGCAGAGTTAGGTGGCGGGCCGCTGTACCAGACGAGGTGGACGACCTGGGAATGGCCACATTCGTGGCCGACGAGAAGGTCGGCGAACCTGGCGTGGTGGACGCCCATGGAATGGCCACATCTGTGGCCGACGAGGAGGTGGATGCTTCGTCATCGTGGCAGGCGGCAAAGCTTGGCGTGGCGCGTCAGGCGGCGAAGCTTGCCGTGGCGCGTCTTGGTCTTGGCTTGGGTCTTGGTCTTGGAATTGAGGGTCTTGGTCATGGCTTGGGTCTTGGTCTTGGCTTGGGTCTTGGTCTTGGCGTCATGGAGCTGCGACTGGCGGCACTCGGCGTCGTGGAGCTGCGACTGGCGGCACTTGGCGTCGTGGAGCTGCGACTGGCGGCACTTGGCGGCGTGGAGCTGCGACTGGCGGCACTTGGTGTCATGGAGCTGCGACTGAGGGAACTTGGCGTTGTGGAGCTGCGACTGGCTGCACTTGGCGGCGTGGAGCTGCTACTGGTGGCACTTGGCGTGGAGCTGCTACTGGAGGAATTTGGCGTGGTGGAGCTTGGCGTGGTGCGGCTAGGTATGTGGCTAGCCTTGGAGCAGGGCGTGGAGCTAGCCGTGGCGTAGGTGCTAGCCTTGGTGCTGGTACTAGCCTTGGCGCTGGTGCTAGCCGTGGTGCAGGTCGTGGTGCTAGCTTTGGAGTAGCAACGGGGGCTAGCCTTGGAGCAGCTAGCCGTGGTGCTAGCCATGGTGCAGGTGGAGGTGGCCTACCTGGGGGTTGCGGCTTGGCAGGCCGAAAGACCGGTGGTGGTGGCCGAACCGGAGGTTGCGGCTTAGCAGGCCGAAAGACCGGTGGCGGCGGCCGGGCTGGCGGCTGTGGCTTGGCGTGACGATGCTGAGCCACCCCACCTGAACAATTCCCAGCCCTAGCCCCCCCCTCAAGGAGCGGATATCAGACACGCTCCCCGCTGTCTGGAACCGTTTTTTGGCGTGGGTGGAGGGAGGTCAGGAGGGGGGCAGAATCCTCCCCTTTAAATTGTCCAAAAAGTATTTTTTCTACCTGGGATTGAGTGGGTGAAAAAAAAAATGGGCGTGGCTTGAGTCCTGGGGGGCGGGGCATGAAATTCAGATGGCTGTGACTGATTTGCTATGATTTTTAGAAACATGTTTTGATAATGTTCTATCTTGGACTTAGAGTCTTTTGCTGGGGGCGGGTGATCAAAATAAAAAGAGTTCAGAAAAAAAAATCCTTGAGCTGCGGGCTGGCAGCAGCCTGCTTCCGCCCGGAGTGGGAGGAGCCTGCGGGAGCGCCGCGTGCTGTCCGCTCGCCTTCCCTGACGTCCTTGGTCTGGAGCGGCGCTTCCGGGACTGCGGTGACGCAGCGCCGTCCTCGGGCTAAATGGAGCTAATTGAAATTAGCTTGACATTTGGCCCCCACGTCAGGTCTCGCTCCGCCATGGCTCCTAGCGACTCCCACTTTCCTTCCTTGTCCAAATTCCTTGCGGGAAAGCAATTTGCTGGCGACATAATGTCAGGACGTGGACTATGGAGTGGTTGTTTTTCCGAGATGCAAGTGAACTTGGACTTGCATTTTCACCAAGCTATAGCAACACTGTTTTTGTAAGACCTAACGCAGAGGAACTACTTTTCTGGCGTAGTAACAAAACGCCTTGCTCACTGAGACACTCACACTGTTCCTTCGGCTATTAGCGAATAATATGTTAGATACTGCTGCTAATTTGCCTCTGAGTTGGTAAAAGTTATTGCTAGACTATAAATCATGCCTCACACCTGTATGGTAGAAAGTTGTGGCTATAAACCAAGAGGTTGGTTAACTTTACAAAATTCCAGACGTTACCAACTAAATCTCTTAAATAATGGAAACTGGCTTTCAACTTAGACTTGTGAAAATCACTCGGAAGATTAAGCAAAATCATAGTTTTTTCTCAGCATTTTTTTTACCTGAGGATTATGCTGAATGTGTCAGAATAATTGTATCTAAGTTATCACAAAACTTTGTGTTTCAATGAGTTCCCGGCGAGAGGACAACAGCTGTCTTTGATCCTACCAAGCAAAAGGCTTGTAAAACTCCACTGTGTAGGATGGGAAGCGACATGAAGGTGTCGGTTTCTTTGATGTATTGTAATCCACAGGAAGATTTTGTCTTGAACCGAGATCTACAAAGCGGAGAGGAAGCAGGGCCTGACTCCTCTCCAGGCACCTTTTCTTTGAACTGTTTTGTGACCAGCGGCTGTTTACAACCCCCTTCCTTTAGAAACAGCTGTTGCCATGTAATCAGGGAAAGTCCAAATAAAAGAGGAGGCGTACAATCTTTCGTCAGAGCGTGCTGGGAGACTGCAGAAGACGTTTCTCCTCAATTGAGCTAAATTGAATGATGCCTCTGTTTAATTCCTTGCTTCTTTGTCTGTTCAATAGATGTCATCAGTGTTTGAACCTGACAGAATGTACCAGCTCAACTGGAACCACAATACTAGTGGTGGAAGATACAACCATCCCATCAGTCGGCATCTGCAGTGATAGTGGATATTGTAAGTGACGGTTTTGTCATGTTGTCTATTAAACGTATAGGACTAGAGCTAAATGGCCTCCCGTTTTACTTTGGTGTAGCTGGATCTGCTTACCGCCTAGCTTCTAAAATTTGAAGCTCATCCTCTGTATATTCCAGCTCAAAAATATACAATTTTGGATCTTCATTTGTTCTAAAGTTGCTGTCATATCTCACAACGTGGCAGCACACAAAGAGCATGCTCTTGATGCTGTAGTTGTTTACGGAAGTAGCGTTCATTGCTATGCGCTCTGGGAAACCACTGGCCTAGGATGGAAGTTCTGGTGATGCTTAAAATGAGAAAAATGCTGTAAATATTAAAAAACCCAAAACCAGTGAAGTTGGCACGTTGTGTAAATGGTAAATAAAAACAGAATACAATGATTTGCAAATCCTTTTCAACCTATATTCAATTGAATAGACTGCAAAGACAAGATACTCAATGTTCGAACTGGAAAACTTTGTTATTTTTTGAAAATATTAGCTCATTTGGAATTTGATGCCTGCAACATGTTTCAAAAAAGCTGGCATAAGTGGAAAAAAAGACTGAGAACTTATTTGTAACATCCCACAGGTGAACAGGCTCATTGGGAACAGGTGGGTGCCATGATTGGGTATAAAAGCAGCTTCCATTAAATTCTCAGTCATTCACAAACAAGGATGGGGCGAGGGTCACCACTTTGTGAACAAATTGTCGAAGAGTTTTAAAACAACATTTCTCAACGAGCTATTGCTAGGAATTTAGGAATTTCACACATCTACGGTCCGTAATATCATCAAAAGGTTCAGAGAATCTAGAGAAATCACTGCACGTAAGCGATGATATTACGGAACTTCGATCCCTCAGGCGGTACTGCATCAAAAAGTAACATCAGTGTGTAAAGGATATCACCACATGGGCTCAGGAACACTTCAGAAAACCACAGTCAGTAACTACAGTCCGTCGCTACATCTGTAAGTGCAAGTTAAATTTCTTCTATGCAAAGCGAAAGCCATTAATCAACAACACCCAGAAACGCCACCGGCTCCGCTGGGCCCGGGCTCATCTAAGATGGACTGATGCAAAGTGGAAAAGTGGTCTGTGGTCCACATTTCAAATTATAGGGAGTAAGAATAATGGGCGACATTACAAAAAATAACAGTGTCTCTTTCATGCACTGTGATATTACTTGGCAAGCTGCACGCTTACTACTACTCAAGTAACTTACTAATTACTAGTACAGCACATCCTGTCTGTAATTGTCTTTTCTACAGTTGTGTCCCTTGAGGAAATAAAAGGGTTGCTGAAATATGAGGGGTGAGCAGACTTTTTGTTTTTGGATCAACAAATTTTGAGCATTAACTTTAAGTACCAAGGTTAAAGCTGCTGCTCTGAAGAAATAACAAAACAAGACGTGATATATTTTGTTTTCGTTGGTCTCCGGGGTGTTATTCTCTTTGTGGATAGTAGCATATGACAGAAGTATAGTTTGAAAATATCCAGCGGGCCGCGTTAAAATGATAATTGCGTTGTATTATGCCACGGTAGACCAATTAACTGCCTTTTTTATGCTGTTTCGCAAAACACGTGTCACGTGACTTCAAACTTGACACCTCATTGGCTGGTTCTGAGAGCGGATTTATTGCTTCGATCTTAATTTATCGGAAGGGAATCTCGCTGTGAATCTTGGGACAAATGACGATCCAAAATGTTATATTTTTGAGCCTGAATATACAGAGGATGAGCTGTAATGAAACAACTGGAATTTTGTGATGCATTACATTCTATCGTCTGCATGTTCGTAATAAACTGAACTTACCGTCTTTCCATGAATTGCCGCCGGGGCGGTAATAAATTTAAAACCTCTTCTCACGCCGGCGCTTACCAAAGCTTGCGGTAAATGTAAGCATGCGCTAATTTTTAAAAACCTCTTCTCACTCCGGCGCTTACCAAAGGCATGCGGTAAATGTAGGCCTGCGCTTATAAATTTGAGTGTGATGTAAGGATACCATCATGAAAAGCACATTTAATAAAAAAAACTTTATTATGATCTTACCTTTACTTATAAATGAAGTCCATGCGCAGCTCCTTTTGACCAAAAGCATCGATAATTTGTTTATAGAAGTCTTCCTTATCTTTCTTCAGTTTTAAAAGTCTAGATGGAGATCTTCCTTTAATTATTACCTCTTGCTTCGATTGAAAGTCCAGTTTAGAAAACTGTTTTATTTTAAATATGTAATCCTCCGTGTTAAAAGTGCAAGCGAGAGGAAAAAATAAACGATCGCTGCTAAAGCTGTTGCTGCTTGTTGTCACTTCTTCTGCAGCCGAGTAGTCGCAAGAAGGCTCACTAGCGCCCTCTACCACCAGGAGGCGGGAGTCATTTAATGACTCATATTTGACACAAGCAGCTACGGTATATTAATGAAACATAGCTGCTTACTGTTCTTTTTAGCATATTCAATAGCTTGGACCTTAAATCCTACTAAATAGCTCTTTATCTTCTTCCCTTTATGCGATTTTAAATTATTGAAATCAGCCTCCTCCATTTTGAAAATGATGACAGGTAAAGTGTCACTCGTGATGTGACGAGTTTGACCCGGCAAAAATTCATGGCATATGTTAATTATTTTGCGAAACAAGTTTGACCTGGCGGAAATTCTAGACATGCCCTAATAAAAATAAAATTTTGCGAAACGAGTTTGACCCGGCATTAATCCTGAGCCGGCGGTAATGCTAAGCATGCGCTAGTTATTTTGCGAAACGAGTTTGACCCGGCGGTAATTCTAGGCAGGCGCATACTATATACCAGTGACGTGCAGGCAGGTGAGGCGGGGCCTCACGTGCCATCATGGAAAGAAAAAAAATGTAAAAAGAAAGAAAAAAAATTAAATTGTTATATGTATCCAGTGATTATACTATAAAGTTATTTTCCATTTAACTTCACCAGTTTTAGATTATTTTTATTCAAAATCGCTGAATTTTCACATTTGCCGTTCAAATACTGAGCAGATCAGCAGCCAGTTGAGCCTCACCATGGATTGCGCAATGACTCGGCTAACTGCTGGCCTGCTGTGCAGTGAGACCGTATTGCTATATGAATTATATTATACATTTCCATAGTTTAGTTAGCTGAGGTATATAATGTACAGTGTATTTTGTCAACAACGGTATGTGTGTAACGTATTTCTTGTGCTGAGCAATCATAAAACAGCTGCAAAAGACGCACTCGGTGAGGCTCGCAGTAATCCCGCCTCCTGGTGGTAGAGGGCGGTAGTGATCCCAGAGATCATTCATGCGACTACTCGGCTGCAGAAGAAGTGACAACAAGCAGCAACAGTTAGCAGCGATCGTTTATTTTTTCCTCTCGCCTGGACTTTTAACATGGAGGATTACATATCTAAAATAAAACAGTTTTCTAAACTGGACTTTCAATCGAAGCAGGAGGTAATAATTAAAGGAAGATCTCCATCGAGACCGAGAGACTTTTGAAACTGAAGAAAGATAAGGAAGACTTCTATAAACAAGTTATCAATGCTTTTGTTCAAAAGGAGCTGCGCATGGACTTCATTTATAAGTAAAGGTAAGACCATAATAAAGTTTTTTTTTATTAAATGTGCTTTTTTGTGTGCTACAGTTTGTATGTGTAAAGTTAAAGTTAAGTTAAAGTACCAATGATTGTCACACACACACTAGGTGTGGTGAAATTTGTCCTCTGCATTTGACCCATCCCCTTGTTCCAGGGGAGCAGTGAGCAGCACCGGTGGCCGCGCTCGGGAATCATTTTTGGTGATTTAACCCCCAATTCCAACCCTTGATGCTGAGTGCCAAGCAGGGAAGAATGCTGGTATGAGCTTTTAAACATAACCCGTTAACTGCTGCCAATCAAATGGTGAATAAGATACTTTTTAGGGTTCATATGTTTGTAAATCTGACTGTGATGAAGTCAGTGCCTCACCAGCCATCAACCTCACTGCTATATACCCGGCGGCAATTTAAGGAAATACGGTAACCGCTTTCCGACACTGAATTTTTTGGCACTAAATTTTTTTAGCACTGAATTTTTTTACACTGAGTTTTTATACACTGATTTTTTTTTCTACACTAAATTTTTACACATTGATTATTTTCACACTGAATATTTATACACTGAATTTGTAAACACTGACATTTTCTTACACTGAATTTTTGCACACTAAACAATAAAACACTGATTTTTTTTTTCATACACTGTATTCCAAAACACTTATCGTTTCTCCAATGAAATTGATAGCATAATCCAGTGTTTTTCAACCTTTTTTGAGCCGAGGCACATTTTTTTCAGAGAAAAAATACGGAGGCACACCACCAGCAGAAATCATTAAAAACTGAAATTCAGCAGCTGATATTGACGGTAAGAAGTCGTTGTCGCAATTGTTGGATATGACTTTAAAGCATAACCAAGCATGCATCAATATAGCTCTTGTCTCAAAGTAGGTGTACCGTCACCACCTGTCACATCACACCCTGACTTATTTGCTGTTTTCCTGTGTGTAGTGTTTTAGTTCTTGTCTTGCGCTCCTATTTTGGTGGCTTTTTCTCTTTTTTTTGGTATTTTCCTGGAGCAGTTTCATGTCTTCCTTGACCGCTATTCCCCACACCTGCTTTGTTTTAGAAATCAAGAATATTTCAGTTGTTTTTATCCTTCTTTGTGGGGACATTGTCAATTGTCATGTCATGTCCGGATGTACTTTGTGGACGCCGTCTTTCCTCCACAGTAAGTCTTTGCTGTCGTCCAGCATTCTGTTTTTGTTTACTTTGTAGCCAGTTCAGTTTTAGTTTCGTTCTGCATAGCCTTCCCTAAGCTTCAATGCCTTTTCTTAGGGGCACTCGCCTTTTGTTTATTTTTGGTTTAAGCATTAGACACCTTTTTACCTGCACACTGCCTCCCGCTGTTTCCGACATCTACGAAGCAGTTAGCGACCTGCTGCCACCTACTGATATGGAAGAGTATCACACTGCTGAGCTCTAGACAGCACCGACACTCAACAACAACACATCATTTGCAGACTATAATTACTGCTTTACAAAAAATATTTTTAACCCAAATAGGTGAAATTAGATCACACGAATGTGCCGCGGCACAGTGGTTGAAAAACACTGGCATAATCAATTCACAAAAATTCAAATGCAAAAAAATCCAGTGTCAAAAAAAGGACACAAATTAACCTACACATATAGCAACGTAGCATAAAAGGGTGTTTCTGTTGCTATGAATGGACGGATTGATGGAAGGATGGGCGATGTTTAGCCTGTGATTCCCTTAGCAGAATGAAATAAAGAGACCTCCCATCCTTCACTCTCACTCTCCTTCTTGCTACCCATTGCCTCTCTCTTTTGTTTACTTTGTTATCCCCGTGCTGCAGCAGCCAGTGTGACGCTTACATACAGCTTTCTGTGGGTGTAACTGTGTGTGTGTGTATGTGTGTGTGTAAGTGTGTGTGTGTGCTCACGGAGGCACAGGGCCCAGACACTTGGAATCATTTGGTGGAAATCTCGAGTGTGGGAGGAGAGGAATGTGTGCCCAGATAAAAGAAGGAAAAAGTAAAAGAAAAGAAAAGCAAAAAGAGGGGGCGGTGAGATAGATACAGCGAGACAGACAGAGAGATGGATGGATGGATGGATGAAGAGAAGTTGAAGACAAGGCCAAAATCAGAAAGGATGCAAATGATAGACAGTGGGAGAAAGAAGAGAGAAAAAAAACGGTTCAGAGGAAAGTACAAGCGGCCCACTCCTTACCTACTGTTCTCTATTAAGCTGAGTTTTATTTAAATGGATGCTCCGGGTCTCGCTTCTGGCGTGGGGGGGAGGGCATCTACTCCGAACACAATGCTGCCTACACACACCTCACAGTGACAGGCGGCATGGAGGACGGAGAATAGATGATTAAAAAAAAAAGGGGAATAAATGAAGGTAGAGGGTGTGAAGCCTCGCTTTCATTATTAGCACAAAACGGCTTTAGTCCAAATAGGAATGAGATTAAAACCAGAATAGGAAAAAGTGTTCACTTGTTCTTACGATAGAAGATTTAATTGTTCTCGGTAGTTGCTTGCAAACACTGACCAATGTAGCTGAGGTTCCAGCCACCAAAATATACAAATTAAAAATATCATAGCATATCATAGCACCCCAAAATACCATGCAAATAGGGATGGCATCAGAAAAAAAACGAAAACGAAAGAAATACTTCCCAAAATATATATGCATTCGTGTTGTCCCGATACCAATATTTTGGTACCGGTATTGGTACTGAAATTAATTCGATACTTTTCAGTACTTTTCTAAATAAAGGGCACCACAAAAAATGGCATTATTGGTTTTATTTTTGTCACAGCGCATGCGCAATCCCGTATGTCATTTTCTGCAAGTGCCTGATCGCTCGGCTGCAGGCAATCATCAATCTGCGCACCTGCGTCTGATGAGGGCAGACAGCATAAAGACCAGCGGACCCAAAGATCCAGCGCCGGAACGTAGTTCATTCTTTGTAGTAAGCATCCCGTCTCTGGCTTCCCTCCTTGTACCTCATACTTGCCAACCATCCCGGATTTTCCGGGAGACTCCCGAAATTCAGCGCCTCTCCCGAAAACCTCCCGGGACACATTTTCTCCCGAAATTCAGGCAAAGCTGGAGGTTCCATGCGGACCTGAGTCCGCTTTCCCACAATATAAACAACGTGCCTGCCCAATCATTATAACTGTAGAATGATCGAGGACGAGTTTTTGTTTTCTTATGTGGGTTTATTGTTAGGCAGTTTCATTAACGTCCTCCCAGCGCGGCAACAACACACAACAACAGCAGTCACGTTTTCGTCTGCCGTAAAGCGGTTCGTCTGCCGTAAACAGCAATGTTGTGACACTCTTAAACAGGACAATAATGCCATCTAGTGCATTTGATGAAAGCACTTTTGTACGTGCCACACAGCAATGCATCATCAGAGAGGGTGTTCAGCATGGTTCGAAAAATAGTGACAGAGAATAGAACAAGGATGGACAATTCAACCCTTAACTCAACAATGAGTAGATGAGTGTTCTGTGTGTGTATATGTGTAAATAAATGAACACTGAAATTCAAGTATTTTTTATTTATTTTTATATATATATATATATATATATATATATATATATATATATATATATATATATATATATATATATATATATATATATATAAATATGTATATATATATATATATATATATATATATATATAAATATGTATATATATATATATATATATATATATATATATATATAAATATGTATATATATATATATATGGATATATATATATATATAATAAAAGAAATATATATTTATAGCTAGAATTCACTGAAAGTCAAGTATTTCCATCCATCCATCCATTTTCTACCGCTTATTCCCTTCGGGGTCGCGGGGGGATATTTATATATATATATATATATATATATATATATATATATATATATATATATATATATATATATATATATATATATATATATATATATATATGTATATATATATATATATGTATGTATGTATGTATGTATGTATGTATGTATGTATGTATGTATGTATGTATGTATGTATGTATGTATGTATATATATATATATATATATATATATATATATATATATATGAAATATTGACTTGGTGAATTCTAGCTGTAAATATACTCCTCCCCTCTTAACCACGCCCCAACCACGCCCCCCACCCCCCACCTCCCGAAATTGGAGGTCTCAAGGTTGGCAAGTATGTTGTACCTTCTCTCTGTGCGTTCCCTCTGCCCGTGTCTTATGTCCTCTGTGTTCCCCGCAGTGATCCCTCTGTATCCTGTGATCGAGTTGTGCGCCTTGACTCCCCTCGATCCTCGACCCTCGCTTGCCCACTGGACTGTCTTCTTGCCTAGCCTCTCTGGACTTCTGAAGGATTCATCCAACAGGCACGTACAACACCCGCTGGTAACATTCACATTGCTAATAATTCACATCGTCTTGCGCCATTCACTTAAAGTAGCATACACACCCCAGCATATCATCAGCTTCAATAAACCTATTGAACTGATTCCCGCCGTTGGGTCGTCTCCTTCCCCCACCGTATGTAAGTAAGCAAACAAAGGCTCCTAATTTAGCTGCTGACATATGCAGTTAACATATTGTGTCATTTTCCATTCTATTATTTTGTCAACATTATTAAGGACAAGTGGTAGAAAATTAATTATTAATCTACTTGTTCATTTACTGTTAATATCTGCTTACTTTCTCTTTTAACATGTTCTATCTACACTTCTGTTAAAATGTAATAATCACTTATTATTCTGTTGTTTGGGTACTTTACATTAGTTTTGGATGATACCACAAATGTGGGTATCAATCTGATACCAAGTCGTTACAGGATCATACATTGGTCAAAGTCCTCATGTGTCCAGGGACATATTTCCTGAGTTTATAAACATAATATACATTTACGAAAGAAGATGTCGTGATGCCAAAAAAAATATCGACTAGATACGCTCTTGTACTTGGTATCATTACAGTGGATGTTAGGTGTAGATCCACCAATGGCGTTTGTTTACATTGTGACGCCGGTGAGCTACGGTGTGTAGTGAAGCATGCTATTCCTCGTCCTGCAGGGATGATACTTGTAAGAAACTTACTTTATTTGTCGCCATGGAGGCGAGGATTAGTGATTTAGAAGCAGCTAAAACACTGCAGACTGCAGATGGACTTAAGCCGCTAGGTAGCTAGCTAGCCATGTCTTAAAGCACTTCTTCCTGAGGGCGTTTCAGTGTTATAACTTCACCTTTATTGTTAGTTTTTTAGCGAAAATGCGTCCGTTCTCCCTTTTCTGTCTACACACTGTGTCTGCTTGTAAGTACTCTGTGATTGTGCGCTGCCGAACATGCTCCTCTGCTCGTAAACCAGCAGTGTCACGACGTGACGACGACCGTGGTGCGGCGGACCGGCTTTTCAGAGGAATATGATTCATTAGTATCGCGGTACTATACTAATACCGGTATACCGTACAACCCTAATATACATATGTAATATGAACATATTTCTACATAGCATCCAAATAGGGATGCTATTAGAAAAAAAATGACATATGCAGCCAGATGCCAAGATACACACCATAAATGAAGAGATTTAGGATGATAACATCATAGCATATCAAAGCATTCTCCTGGCACCATACAAATATGAATGGTATTAGCAAAGTAACTGGGGAGCTCTTGCTCCTCCGGGTTCTCTGGACCACCAATGACGGACATGACAGCCGTGTTCATCTTTGTGAACAATGATTTATTTTTCAATAAGTTGTCTCTCTTGTGCTTTTCAGCCATGTTAAAGTCTCTCTCGCTCTCGTTCGTTCTCCACCATCAACAACCTCCTCTCCTTCCAGACTGCTGCCTTTATAGGCCTACTGAAAGGCGATTTTCTTATTTAAACGGGGATAGCAGGTCCATTCTATGTGTCATACGTGATTTCGCGACATTGCCATATTTTTGCTGAAAGGATTTAGTAGAGAACATCGACGATAAAGTTCGCAACTTTTGGTCGCTGATAAAAAAGCCTTGCCTGTACCGGAAGTAGCAGACGAGTAGCGTGACGTCACAGGTTGTGGAGCTCCTCACATCTGCACATTGTTTACAATCATGGCCACCAGCAGCGAGAGCGATTCGGACCCAGAAAGCGACGATTTCCCCATTAATTTGAGCGAGGATGAAAGATTTGTGGATGAGGAAAGTGAGAGTGAAGGACTAGAGGGCAGTGGGAGCGATTCAGATAGGGAAGATGCTGTGAGAGGCGGGTGGGACCTGATATTCAGCTGGGAATGACTAAAACAGTAAATAAACACAAGACATATATATATACTCTATTAGCCACAACACAACCAGGCTTATATTTAATGTGCCACAAATTAATCCCGCATAACAAACACCTCCCCCCTCCCATCTATATAACCCGCCAATACAACTCAAACACCTGCACAACACACTCAATCCCACAGCCCAAAGTACCGTTCACCTCTCCAAAGTTCATACAGCACATATATTTCCCCAAAGTCCCCAAAGTTACGTACGTGACATGCACATAGCGGCACACACGTACGGGCAAGCGATCAAATGTTTGGAAGCCGCAGCTGCATGCGTACTCACGGTACCGTGTCTGCGTATCCAACTCAAAGTCCTCCTGGTAAGAGTCTCTGTTGTCCCAGTTCTCCACAGGCCAATGGTAAAGCTTAACTGTCATCTTCCGGGAATGTAAACAATGAAACACCGGCTGTGTTATCCGGCACAACAGTCAAGGGGTGCATTCTACGGCGGGGGTGCATTATCCAGCACAACACCTGCCGCAATACACCGCTTCCCACCTACAACTTTCTTCTTTGCTGTCTCCATTGTTCATTGAACAAATTGCAAAAGATTCACCAACACAGATGTCCAGAATACTGTGGAATTTTGCGATGAAAACAGACGACTTAATAGCTGGCCACCATGCTGTCTCAAAATGTCCTCCACAATCCGTGACGTCACGCGCTGAGGTCATCATACCGAGACGTTTTCAGCAGGATATTTCGCGCAAAATTTAAAATTGCACTTTAGTAAGCTAACCCGGCCGTAATGGCATGTGTTGCAATGTTAAGATTTCATCATTGATATATAAACTATCAGACTGCGTGGTCGGTAGTAGTGGGTTTCAGTAGGCCTTTAACAGAGCGACAGGTGATCAACAACACTCACAGCTGTGTCATCTACGCACCTGTCACTAATCTCGAAGCCGATCCTGACACACCCCGCTTCGCTGCAGGTCCGCAGGCCACGCCCCCCCCCCCCCCCAAAAAACAAATAAATTATAAATAAATACTAAGCAAACAAATATTAAATACATAAATAATCTTTATTTCAAAAAAAAAAAAAAGGTTCAAGATGTTCATTATAATTATTGTTCTGTGTACTTTGTGAACACTTGTAGTTTGAACAGTCTCTTAAACTGAATCATACTGGTGCTTTGTTTGATTTCTTTGGTTAATTCATTCCATAATTTAATCCCACATACTGATATGCTAAAGGTCATAAATGTTGTACGTGCATATAAATGTTTTAAATTGGATTTTTAGCTTATATGTCTCCTCTTTTGTTGGTAAGAATTGTTGTACATTCTTGGGTAGCAGGTTATAGTTTGCTTTGTGTATAATTTTAGCTTTTTGCAAGTGCACCAAATCCTTGAATTTCAATATTTGTGATTCAATTAAAAAAAGGGTTTGTATGCTCTCTATATCCAACATTATGTATTATTCTAATTGATTTTTTTTGTAACACAGTTAGTGAATGAAGTGCACATTTGTAGTTGTTTTGCCATATTTCTGCACAATAACTCAGATATGGTAACACTAGTAAGCAGTAGAGAATATGAAGTGATTTTTGGTCTAGAACAGTGGTTCTTAACCCGGGTTCGATCGAACCCTAAGGGTTCGCTGGAGGTCAAAACACACCCGACTCATCGTGTAAATAAAAACTTCTCCCTATCGGCGGATTACGGATACGGCAACATTTGACTGATTTGCAGGTGTGTAATTTGTTGTGAGTTTATGCACTGTGTTGGTTTTGTTCTTTGAACAAGGTGATGTTCATGCACGGTTCATTTTGTGCACCAGTAAAAAAACATGGTAACACTTTAGTATGGGGAACATATTCACCATTAATTAGTTGCTTATTAACATGCAAATTAGTAACATATTGGCTCTTAACTAGTCATTATTAAGTACTTATTAATGCCTTATTCGGCATGGCCTTATTATAACCCTAACCCTAACCAAATAACTCTAAATTAAGTCTTTGTTACTTAGAATATGTTCCCCATACTAAAGTGTTACCAAAAACATATAACTTTGTCTTGAATTTGAAAAAAAAAACGTTTTATTTTTTACTAAAGAAGGGTTCGGTGAATGCGCATATGAAACTGGTGGGGTTCGGTACCTCCAACAAGGTTAAGAACCACTGCTCTAGAACATGTTTTGCTTTGTTCTTGCTACTTTATGTTGTATATTTTTTACATGAGATTTACAATAGATTTATCATCTATTATTACACCCAAAAATGTGTTTTCTTTTACCCTTTCAATTTACCCGTCTATTTGTATTTGTGTTTGCCTTTCTCTTCTATTCTTACCAAATAGCATTATTTTAGTCTTACTGAGATTCAAAGATAGTCTGTTTTTGTCAAACCATCTCTTTAATTTGTTAATTTCTTCCGTTATTATTTGTATTATATTGTATTATACAGTTGGCGGGCCGTGAGTTTCCCACCTAGGCCTTCAGTGATGTCCGACTTCAATGATTACCTCTCAAAATACCATCATTTATGTCACCACATGACCATTGCTGGAGAAATACTATACAGGAACACATTTACACACTACTGTTTATTGAATCACATCAACAGTGTACAAAACAGGTTATTTTCTGGCGCATTTAAAAATTAATAAACCCATCTCAGCAATTAAAACATATCTTATGTGGTGCTGTCAAAATTAAAATGGCAAAAAACATTTTAAACGTGAAAAAATAAAGAAATAAAATATCCGAACTCACATTCCATCGACAGCTGAGCTAGCTTCCGGGGTTGGCCGACATTGTCTCACAAGATGTAGTTTCTCTTTAAATCTCCTTCTTGAAAATGGCCTTGCACATATATGTGTTGTCTTGTCTAATCATAAATAGAATATATCTTTATTGTCATTGTACATCCATCCATCCATCCATCCATCTTCTTCCGCTTATCCGAGGTCGGGTCGCGGGGGCAGCAGCCTAAGCAGGGAAGCCCTGACTTCCCTCTCCCCAGCCACTTCGTCCAGCTCTTCCCGCGGGATCCCGAGGCGTTCCCAGGCCAGCCGGGAGACATAGTCTTCCCAACGTGTCCTGGATCTTCCCCGTGGCCTCCTACCGGTCGGACGTGCCCTAAACACCTCCCTAGGGAGGCGTTCGGGTGGCATCCTGACCAGATGCCCAAACCACCTCATCTGGCTCCTCTCGATGTGGAGGAGCAGCGGCTTTACTTTGAGCTCCTCTCAGATGGCAGAGTTTCTCACCCTATCTCTAAGGGAGAGACCCGCCACCCGGCGGAGGAAATTCATTTCGGCCGCTTGTACCCGTGATCTTGTCCTTTCGGTCATAACCCAAAGCTCATGACCATAGGTGAGGATGGGAACGTAGATCGACCGGGAAATTGAGAGCTTTGCCTTCCGGCTCAGCTCCTTCTTCACCACAACGGATCGATACAGCGTCCGCATTACTGAAGACGCCGTACCGATCCGCTTGTCGATCTCACGATCCACTCTTCCCTCACTCGTCAACAAGACTCCGAGGTACTTGAACTCCTCCACTTGGGGCAGGGTCTCCACACCAACCCGGAGATGGCACTCCACCCTTTTCCGGGCGAGAACCATGGACTCGGACTTGGAGGTGCTGATTCTCATCCCAGTCGCTTCACACTCAGCTGCGAACCGATTCAGTGAGAGCTGAAGATCCTGGCCAGATGAAGCCATCAGGACCACATCATCTGCAAAAAGCAGAGACCTAATCCTGCAGCCACCAAACCGGATCCCCTCAACGCCTTGAATGCACCTAGAAATTCTGTCCATAAAAGTAATGAACAGAATCGGTGACAAAGGGCAGCCTTGGCGGAGTCCAACCCTCACTGGAAACGTGTCCGAGAGTGCATCGTGAGATCGACAGGCGGATCGGTACGGCGTCTTCAGTAATGCGGTCATTGTACATTGTACAACGAAATTGTATGCAAAACTAATTTAGTGCAAATTCATAATAACACATAAAAACATAAGAACATAGATAAATAGATAAAAATAGATAAAAATACCAAGCACACAGCTCACATGCACAGTCATTATTGTCTTGTGTTCAGCGACACTATTGCTCTCGGGTAAAAACTGTTCTTAAATTGGTTTAAGAACAGAGGGCAGCAGTTGATAAAGTTTATGTCCAGGGTGAGATGGGTCCCTTATAATGTTTTGGGCCTTTCTGAGGCACCTGGCACTGTACAGTTCATCTAGGGAGGGGAGAGAGCAGCCAGTGATCTTCATGGCAGTTTTTACGACCATCTGAAGTGTGTTTCTCTCTGCCGCCGTGCAGATGGCATACCATACACACATGCAGTATGTCAGCACCCTCTCTATTGAGCAGCGATAGAAGGACACAAGCAGTTTTTGAGACAGGTGGTTCTTTTTGAGGATTCTCAGAAAGTAAAGTCTCTGCTGTGCCTTTTTGATGGTCACTGAGGTGTTCATACTCCACGACAGGTCTTCCTTGATCTGGATCCCCAGGAACCTGAAGTTAGAGACCCTTTCCACATAGTCCCCATTGATGTACAGTTGTTGGATCTTCAGCTATCACTGGATCGGTTTGCTGCCGAGTGTGAAGCGACTGGGATGGGAATCAGCACCTCCAAGTCCGAGTCCATGGTTCTCGCCCGGAAAAGGGTGGAGTGCCATCTCCGGGTTGGGGAGGAGATCTTGCCCCTAGTAGAGGAGTTCAAGTACCTCGGAGTCTTGTTCACGAGTGAGGGAACAGTGGATCGTGAGATCGACAGGCGGATTGGTACGGGGTCTTCAGTAATGCGGACGCTGTATCGATCCGTTGTGATGAAGAAGGAGCTGAGCCGGAAGGCAAAGCTCTCAATTTACCGGTCGATCTATGTTCCCATCCTCACCTATGGTCATGAGCTTTGGGTCATGACCGAAAGGACAAGATCACGGGTACAAGCGGCCGAAATGAGTTTCCTCCGCCGGGTGGCGGGGCTCTCCCTTAGAGATAGGGTGAGAAGCTCTGCCATCCGGGAGGAGCTCAAAGTAAAGCCGCTGCTTCTCCACATCGAGAGGAGCCAGATGAGGTGGTTCGGGCATCTGGTCAGGATGCCACCCGAACGCCTCCTTAGGGAGGTGTTTAGGGCACGTCCGACCGGTAGGAGGCCACGGGGAAGACCCAGGACACGTTGGGAAGACTATGTCTCCCGGCTGGCCTGAAGAACGCCTCGGGATCCCCCGGGAACAGCTGGACGAAGTGGCTGGGGAGAGGGAAGTCTGGGCTTCCCTGCTTAGGCTGCTGCCAACGCGACCCGACCTCGGATAAGCGGAGGAGGATGGATGGATGGATGGGTTGGATGTTTATTCTTTTTTTCTTCCGGAAATCCACGATCAGCTCCTTCGTCTTAGTGGTGTTAAGTACCAGGTTGTTTTGATGCAGACGAGGCGTGTTGGCTGACTTCTTAAAGTTTACTCCACATTGGCATGTCTACATTCAACAACCTAAACGGGGCTACTGCGCATGCTCTTCATTACTGTGGCATGCTGGGTAATGGAGTTCTTATGTTACCTGGCTCATACATCACTATATATCTGCCTTAGGCCATCTAGAAGGTCTTACTGACAACAACGCGTGATCTGATTGGCTATGGCAACTGTCTGTCAACTGCCCGCATTGATAAATCTGAAGACTCTAGGCCAGTGGTTCTTAATCTGGGTTTGATCGAACCCTAGGGGTTCGGTGAGTCGGCCTCAGGGATTCGGCAGAGCCTCTGCCGCGGAGGTCTAGACACACCTGACTCATCGTTAGGGATGATGTTTGATAAGAAATTATCGAGTTTGAGCCTATTATCGAATCCTATTATCGAACCGATTCCTTATCGATTCTCTTATCGAGTCCAGATAGGTTGTTGTATATGGAAAAAAAACACACCATATTTGGTTTAACAAAAGCTCACTTTTATTATATAAGAAAAAAATAAAATCTAATAAATAAATAAAAAAATTAAATAAAATAAATAAATATTGACTGTTGTTACCCAAAGTATATTAAGTGGGATTTTTCAGAAAAACAAATATATACAGTAACACAAAAACAACCTGTCTCTGTGATCACTATAGGTGTATAAATAATAATATAGTGTTAAATAAAATCAGTCCCTTGGGCACAAAACTTAAAATAATACAGCTCTCCAAAAAGTGCACTTCTGCTGCTATTTGACATAACTGTTTGTTATGATGCTTTGACATTGTTGCAATTTATTTCTTTATTAAAAGAAAATTCTATGAAGAGAAAAGTGGTTTGCAAATGTGGTTACGATGCTAAACAATGAAAAGTTAAAGCTAAAAAAAGAAATACACTTTATTGAGTTAACATTATTTCTCTATAGGGGGAAAGATGTGATGTTATGAGCTAGGGAATATAACAGCTACACTACCCAGTATGCAAGGGGAGTGACGAGCATGCGCGGTAGCCCCGAAAAATGTTGTTGCATGTCGCCACCCGTAACGTCAAGAACTCAGCCAACACGCCTCGTCTGCATTATTTATAATTAGACAGACAACACATATACAGTGTGATTTTGTTTTGTTTACAAGGAAAGAAAAACAAAAGTTAAAAAAGGGAGATATGTTGTATATATATGTATGTGCTGCGGTTGCTTTAAGAGCGTTGCGACAGCTGCCGTAAAGGAGGTGCGTTGCTAGCCTGGTTGCTATGTTTCCGGTTGGTCGTAAAAGTGTTGGTCATGTGTTTGTACCCTGCTCAAATCTCTCAGTAAAGTTATTCATTGGATTATACCTTTTGTTTTGAACTTTATTACACCTTGGAGCGCTTTTTCCGGTCCATTGTTTTTCCTGCTTTCCCTATCTGCGCCTTATGACTGAGCTACGTGACGTCATTTCTTCTGATGTCACACGGGGCATTTCTGGTCGGGACGGGATTCGTTCCCACGGATTCGAATAAAGAACCAACTCTTTTTCTTTACTATAGTGGTCTCGATAACGAGTACCGGTTCTCAAAAAGGGATTCGAGTCCGAGGACTCGGTTCTTTTCTTCTCGAATAACCCGGGTAAACCGGTTTCGAGTATCATCCCTACTCATCGTGTAATTAAAAACTTCTCCCTATCGGCGTATTATGGATACCCCTAAACAATGTTTCTTCTAATTTTCCATCTGATTTGCAGGTGTGTAATTTGTTGCGAGTTCATGCATTGTGTTGGTTTTGTTCTTTGAACAAGGTGATTTTCATGCACGGTTCATTTTGTGCACCAGTAAATAAAAACATTTAACTTTGTCTGGAATTTGAAAAAAAAACAAAAACAAATATTTTTCATTAAAAAGGGTTCGGTGTATTCGCATATGAAACTGGTGGGGTTCGGTACCTCCAACAAGGTTAAGAACCACTTCTCTATGCAGATTTGGTACAGCATGGCAACATAAGCTAGATGAATTCTGATTGGATAAAAACTCTATAACCTAAAAGCAACAGCGCTGGAAGGAGCATAATATGACATGAAGAGAATATGAATACTTTTAGATATTTAGGGAAAATGAATAAAAAATTACTTTTATCTTTAATTATGATCATGATTTCTCGTTATGTTAGGCCAGCAGAGAAGGCTTTGCTGGCCCTGACGGCACACCACTGGTATTATAGCACAAGCATCCACACAATACTATAATAAAGTTTCAACTGAAACTGTTGCAGCCTCTTCTGTTTGCAAATTTACCATCCTCCTACATTCTCTCCTCCTGTTTCCGGTCTCGCTTCCCTGGCCCGTGCCAAGGCCAGTAACCTTGTACGTACTGTACGAATACGGTGTGTGTGTGTGTGTGTTTGCTTAAAATGTGTGTCTGTGGGTGTGTGTTTGGGTGTATGTGCTGCACAGCCGTAGACTTCCCGTGGATGACTGGCATCCTCCAAGGGAGAGCGAGCTGCTGGCCTTCGGAATGGATGCCAACATGCACCTCCAATCGCAAATACTCGTTATTCGAGCCGGAGCTGAAGATTTCTATAACCTCTGATCATCATGCTGTTTTTTGAAAGCAAATGCTTTGATGAAAAGTGTATATCCATGCAAAGCTGCAATTGGCCTTCTGACCCAGCTGATGAGCTCTGTGGTTTAGCTCGCTGGATGCAGCAGCAAATCAGCAGCCATTGTCCAGTATCGACAAGGACCGGTCCCTAGCAAGCCTGAGGGTCAAGATGATCGCCATCCAAAATCAATCCCAGGCAGTCACACGTAGGGATGATGTTCGAAACCGGTTCTCCCGGTTGTTCGATAAGAAAAGAACCGTTCGATAAGAAAAGAACCGATTCCATGAACTCAAATCCCTTTTTGAGAACCAGTTCCCGTTATCGAGGCCACTATAGTAAAGAAAAAGAGCTGGTTATTTATTCGAATCTTTGGGAACGAATCCCGTGCCACAAGAAATGCCCTGTGGGACATCACAGGAAATGACGTAGCTCAGTCATTAGACTGAGCTACGTCATTGGATTAATCACACTTTTAATTTTGATGAATTGCCGTAAATTACCTGTATTCATAATTTAAATACATTTGAAAAAATACCTGAATATTTTCACACAGAAAAAAATATCAGAATGTCATACATAAACATTTCTTTAAGTTTTTGCATGCAAGAAATGTACTGCAATTAATAAAAATGTGATTAATCTGATTTTAAAAAAATAAGGTAATCCTTTGACAGCTCTAATATCGACATAAACACTTTTTAATTGGATTAATCACACTTTTAATTTTGATTAATCGCGACAGTAAATGACGTGTTTGCATAATTTAAATACATATAAAATACTTTGAGGCAGAAGAAAATATTGTCAGACTGTCACACGCAAACATTTTTTTTAAATTTTACTTGAATACACATCTTTTTTTTTCCTCAAAACTTGTCGACAGTGATGTAGCTCAGTCATTAGACTGAGCTACGTCATTTCCTGTGATGTCACACAAGCAGCAAAAATAATGGACCGGAAAAAACGCCTCAAGGAATGGATATTCACTTATAGTGATCACAGAGACAGGTTGTTTTTATGTTACTGTATATATTTGTTTTTCTGAAAAATCCCACTTAATATACTTTGGGTAACAACAGTCAATATTTATTTATTTTATTTTTTTAGGGGGGTAACAGTCAATATTTATTTGTTCATTTTATTTCATTTTTTTCTTATACAAACCCCATTTCCATATGAGTTAGGAAATTGTGTTAGATGTAAATATAAACGGAATACAATGATTTGCAAATCATTTTCAATCCATGTTCAGTTGAATATGCTACAAAGACAACATATTTGATGTTCAAACTGATAAACATTTTTTTTTTTTGCAAATAATCATTAACTTTAGAATTTGATGCCAGCAACACGTGACAAAGAAGTTGGGAAAGGTGGCAATAAATACTGATAAAGTTGAGGAAGCTCATCAAACACTTATTTGGAACATCCCACAGGTGAACAGGCAAATTGGGAACAGGTGGGTGCCATGATTGGGTATAAAAGTAGATTCCATGAAATGCTCAATCATTCACAAACAAGGATGAGGCGAGGGTCACCACTTTGTGAACAAATGCATGAGCAAATTGTTGAACAGTTTAAGAAAAACCTTTCTCAACCAGCTATTGCAAGGAATTTAGGGATTTCACCATCTACGGTCCGTAATATCATCAAAGGGTTCAGAGAATCAGGAGAAATCTCTGCACGTAAGCAGCTAAACCCGTGACCTTCGATCCCTCAGGCTGTACTGCATCAACAAGCGACATCAGTGTGTAAAGGATATCACCACATGGGCTCAGGAACACTTCAGAAACTTACTGTCAATAACTACAGTTGGTCGCTACATCTGTAAGTGCGAGTTAAAACTCTCCTATGCAAGGCGAAAACCGTTTATCAACAACACCCAGAAACGCCTCGGCTTCGCTGGGCCTGAGTTCATCTAAGATGGACTAATACAAAGTGGAAAAGTGTTCTGTGGTCTGACGAGTCCACATTTCAAATTGTTTTTGGAAACTGTGGACGTCGTGTCCTCCGGACCAAAGAGGAAAAGAACCATCCGGATTGTTATAGGCGCAAAGTTGAAAAGCCAGCATCTGTGATGGTATGGGGGTGTATTAGTGCCCAAGACATGGGTAACTTACACATCTGTGAAGGCGCCATTAATGCTGAAAGGTACATACAGGTTTTGGAGCAACATATGTTGCCATCCAAGTAACGTTACCATGGACGCACCTGCTTATTTCAGCAAGACAATGCCAAGCTACGTGTTACATCAACGTGACTTCATAGTTAAAGAGTGCGGGTACTAGACTGGCCTGCCTGTAGTCCAGACCTGTCTTCCATTGAAAATGTGTGGCGCATTATGAAGCCTAAAATACCACAACGGAGACCCCCGGACTGTTGAAAAACTTAAGCTGTACATCAAGCAAGAATGGGTGAGAATTCCACTTGAAAAGCTTCACAAATGTGTCTCCTCAGTTCCCAAACGTTTACTGATGGTTGTTAAAAGGAAAGGCCATGTAACACAGTGGTGAACATGCCCTTTCCCAACTACTTTGGCACGTGTTGCAGCCATGAAATTCTAAGTTAATTATTATTTGCAAAAAAAAAATAAAGTTTATGAGTTTGAACATCAAATATCTTGTCTTTGTAGTGCATTCAATTGAATATGGGTTGAAAAGGATTTGCAAATCATTGTATTCCGTTTATATTTATATGTAACACAATTTCCCAACTCATATGGAAGCGGGGTTTGTAAAATAAATTTGAGCTTTTTTAAAACCAAATATTGTGTTTTTTTCCATATACAACAACCTATCTGGATTCGGTAAGAGAATCGATAAGGAATCGGTTCGATAAGAGGATTCGATAATGGGCTTGAACTCGATAATTTCTTATCAAACATCATCCCTAGTCACACGTGCATCTGCGCAGCCACTCTGCTGTCTTCAGGGGGATTACATACGCAGGCCACAAATTAAAAAAAATCTCATGCAGAATCAGAGTCCAATGACGGACGGGTAGGCGCTATTGACTAGCCCGGGGTCACCGAATGAACTGGATCACGCTGACCTCCGCGGCTCCTGGCAACAACACGGGCGCATTCAATCTCACTTGACCTACTCTGCTTTGACCCCTCAACCCCTAGCAATGCTGCCCCCGTGTGAACTCTCACCTTTCTGGGATCAATAGCTCTTGACCGTCGCCTCAGGCCTCGGGACGGGAGAGGCAGCGGGTGCTAGGGGGAAATGGGGTGCAGGTTGGCACAAGGAGATGACCCCGAGGGTCAGGTCCAGAGCCTGATAATGATGTTGGGGATTTGTATATAAATGGGTGTGATTAGGGGAACTGAAGCTAAGTATTGTAATAGTATGCAAATAGCTTGCAAACGCCTAAGGCCACCCACTAGCTTTCTTTTTTTAATGACTTCTTTCCCACACTGTAAAAAACGACCGTAGATATTGCGGTAAAACAGTAAAACACCATAAAATCCAAAATAGTTAGTCAATGTACAAACCCCAAAACCAGTGAAGTTGGCACATGGTAAATAAAAACAAAATACAATGATTTGCAAATCTTTTTCAACTTATATTCAATTGAATAGACTGCAAAGACAAGATACATAATGTTCAAATTGGAAAACTTTGTTATTTTTTGCAAATATGAGCTCATTTGGAATTTGATCCCTGCAACATGTTTCAAAAAAGCTGGCACAAGTGGCAAAAATAGACTGAAGAAGTTGAGAAATGCTCATCAAACACTTTTTTGCAACATCCCACAGGTGAACAGGCTAATTGAGAACAGGTGGGTGCCATGATTGGGTATAAAAGCAGCTTCCATGAAATGCTTAGTCGTTCACAAACAAGGATGGGGCGAGGGTCACCACTTTGTCAACAAATGTGTAAGCAAATTGTCCAACAGTTTAAGAACAACATTTCTCAACAAGCTATTGCAAGGAATTTAGGGATTTCACTATCTACGGTCCGTAATATATTCAACAGGTTCAGAGAATCTGGAGAAATCACTGCACATAAGCGATGATATTACGGACCTCCCTCAGGCGGTACTGCATCAAAAAGGGACATCCGTGTTTAAAGGATATCAGCACATGGGCTCAGGAAAACTTCAGAAAACCACTGTCAGTAACTACAGTTTGTCACTACATCTGTAAGTGCAAGTTAAAACTCTACTATGCAAAGCCAAAACTGTTTATCAACAACACCCAGACAGGCTGCCGGCTTCACTGGGCCTGAGCTCATCTAGATGGACTGATGCAAAGTGGAAAAGTGTTCTGTGGTCTGACGAGTCCACATTTCAAATTTTTTTGAAAACTGGGGACATCTTGTCCTCCGGAACAAAAAGGAAAAGAACCATCCGGATTGTTATAGGCCCAAAGTTCAAAAGCCAGCATCTGTGATGGTATGGGGGTGTATTAGTGCCCAAGGCATTGATAACTTACAAATCTGTGATGGCACCATTAATGCTAAAAGGTACATACACGTTTTGGAGCAACATATGTTGCCATCCAAGCAACGTTATCATGGACGCCCCTGCTTATTTCAGCAAGACAATGCCAAGCCACCTGTTACAACAGCGTGGCTTCATAGTAAAAAGAGTGCGGGTACTAGACTGGCCTGCCTGTAGTCCAGACCTGTCTCCCATTGAAAATGTGTGACGCATTATGAAGCCTAAAATACCACAACGGAGACCCCGGACTGTTGAACAACTTAAGCTGTACATCAAGCAAGCATGGGAAAGAATTCCACCTGAAAAGCTTCAAAAATTGGTCTCCTCGGTTCCCAAACGTTTACTGAGTGTTGTTAAAAGGAAAGGCCATGTAACACAGTGGTAATGTGTTGCTGCCAATAAATTCTAAGTTAATGATTATTTGCAAAAAAAAAAATAAGTTTCTCAGTTCAAACATTAAATATCTTGTATTTGCAGTCTATTCAATTGAATATAAGTTGAAAAAGATTTGCAAATCATTGCATTCTGTTTTTATTTACGAATTACACAACGTGCCAACTTTACTGGTTCTGGGTTTTGTAGTAGAGCAGTGGATTCCTGCAAAGAAACATTACATAACCCTAATTATTATGGTTATAATATGTAGAAAACACATGACTTTACTGTGAAAATGTTGAACAATTTGCAAATACTGTAATGTCAGAAGCAAGCAGATATTCTGTCTAAATTAAATATTTTGCAGATTGTACATTTAGATGTACAGTATAGGACCGTTAACTATTCAGCAAAATCATACCTAATTTACACAGAAAGAACATTTCTATGGCATCTTTTATTACAAAAAAACTTGTTTTCACGGTAAACATACTTAATTTAAATGGAAGTAAAGCCCCGGAGAACTTGTTTCTACTGACCTCTTCCCTAATATTGTCAATTGATCCAGATCCCATCTTTGACAGCCTCTAGCTGAGCATGCCGCATCACACATGTGTGGCGCTCGCCCAGAATCCTGTGACCCAGAAGGCAGACGTTAAGTTAAAGCTGACGAAGAAAGTCAACCACGGCCACAAATGGGTGTTCTCGTGCAGGTGGGGGTTCCCGTTTTTGCACACTGGAACGGCTCCTTCTTAACATCCGCCCAGAATTTCAAAATAAGGTCTTCTGTACAGGTTGCATAGATCTAACGTATAGTACTAACTCAGTAGGCCATTTAAATAACGTTTTTCCCAATAAGGAGTTGGCCTAGTTTAGAGCGATGGGAAAGGAAAAGGCCATAGTTATAAAAAAGACAGTGTGGTTTTACTTGTTACAGAAGTATTTTTTAAAAATTGGGTGACTTCAGTTTTGCTCGGTGAGAATGCAGCTAATGTCTTGCTATCCACTTTTAGCTACTGTTGTAGTTTTTGAGGCAAATTCAATTTGAGATAGTTGAGTATTGCATTGCATCGTCGTTTTAGGGGTTTGTGTTAAAGCATAAGCCTAGTGAGCTTTTGTAGTCATCACAGAAATTGAGTGGTTATGTCCATGTGCTTCATTGCAAACTGTTTCGAAATTAACTGTGTTTAAGTGTGCTGTAATTGTTTGCAAGCAACTATTTAATAAATATGGGGCGTTTAAAGGGGAACATTATCACCAGACCTATGTAAGCGTCAATATATACCTTGATGTTGCAGAAAAAAGACCATATTTTTTTAACCGATTTCCGAACTCTAAATGGGTGAATTTTGGCGAATTAAACGCCTTTCTATTATTCGCTCTCGGAGTGATGACGTCACAACGTGACGTCACATCGGGAAGCAATCCGCCATTTTCTCACTTTCGTCGGTGTGTTGTCGGAGGGTGTAACAACACGAACAGGGACGGATTCAAGTTGCACCAGTGGCCCAAAGATGCGAAAGTGGCAAGAAATTGGACGAAATTTGTTCAAAATACGAGGCTGTGGGGAAAGCCGACGAAATGGTCAGTCGTTTGTTCTGCACACTTTACCGACAAAAGCTATGCTACGACAGAGATGGCAAGAATGTGTGGATATCCTGCGACACTCAAAGCAGATGCTGACATCAACTCCAAAACTGGATGGATCAGCTTTCAGGAAAAGAGAGCGGATGAGGGTATGTCTACAGAATATATTAATTGATGAAAACTTTATTCATTACTCGCGGTTTTACGTAAATTATTATACATAAACTGTGTTAATAATTGAGCTTAAAAACATTAGTTTTTTTCAATCATTCGAGTACATTCGGGTAGTCTTGTGTAATGCAGTATTTTGTGTCTATTTAGGTATGGTTAACCTGAGTGCTGAAATCGTGGAAAAATATATGTTCTTAGTGCGCCTGAAATGGGCTGTCTGCACTCTCAAAGTGCAAGTTGTTGCCAAATGTATTTCATATGCTGTAAACCTAGTTCATAGTTGTTAGTTTCCTTTAATGCCAAACAAACACATACCAATCGTTGGTTAGAAGGCGATCGCCGAATTCGTCCTCGCTTTCTCCCGTGTCGCTGGCTGTCGTGTCGTTTTCGTCGGATTCGCTTGCATACGGTTCAAACCGATATGGCTCAATAGCTTCAGTTTCTTCTTCGATTTCGTTTTCGCTACCTGCCTCCACACTACAACCATCCGTTTCAATACATGCGTAATCTGTTGAATCGCTTAAGCCGCTGAAATCTGAGTCTGAATCCGAGCTAATGTCGCTATATCTTGCTGTTCTATGCGCCATGTTTGTTTGTATTGGCATCACTGTGTGACGTCACAGGAAAATGGACGGGTGTATATAACGATGGTTAAAATCAGGCACTTTGAAGCTTTTTTTAGGGATATTGCGTGATGGGTAAAATTTTGAAAAAAACTTCGAAAAATAAAATAAGCCACTGGGAACTGATTTTTAATGGTTTTAACCCTTCTGAAATTGTGATAATGTTCCCCTTTAAGGCTCATTTTGAATAGCTTAATTAAACGAACATGTTGCGGAAGGCTGTGTTGTGAGTTGTCCAGTGAAAGGTTGTTTGAATATTTTAAAGTTAAAATCCTCTTTTACCGCTTGCATGTCTCGAAAATACAGACATTTTGCATATACTAGTAATGGTGACTTATTCAAAGAATGCGACCAGTCATCATCATTATCTATTAAAACCGAATCACATTAATTTGGCCCTCAAACGTTGGAGGCAGGCACAGAAATAAATACCGGTACAGATTAAGGTACAGATTTTCGTGACCTTTTAGTCAAAAATGTCTTCTTGTTTTATATTAATGTACAAGGGCAGTTTCTAGTACCTTCTTCCACTATCTCGAACAATGTCGAGGCTATAATATGCAAAAAATAATGTGTTGGGTCAAACAATTGGAAGCAGAAACTGTCTGGTTGTGAAATTGCAAACAGTGATTAACTTTGAATTTTTGTACATGCATAGTTATGGTTTTATGTTTTCATAGTACTAGTTTTTGAGCGGATTTAGTCACATTCAGTTGAACAAATCTAAATGACAGGCATGGAGTGTGCTGAATTTATTATTTATCATTGCATTTGCGTCAATATGACCGCAAAGAACACTTGAGGCTTTGATTATGTGCTTTTGTTTCACTTAAAGGCTGATATGCTAAGATTCTCCTTTAAGGTAAGTAAACAGAATCCATCTAATAAATCTTTAAATAGTGTAAGGGTGATTGTCAACTGTACACATTACATTTGTATGAATTAGCTTCCCGTTCTAAGGGCCTGTCCCCACATCGCCATAATAATCCATAATCCTCGCATAGAAACTGGGTTGAAACCAAGCGTCTTTTCATGCTGTTCTCGCCATTTCCATGTCTAAATTGGCTGTCAGAGTGTACCACAACGGATCAATACCAGTCCGCCTGTCGATCTCACGATTGAACTCCTCCACTTGGGGCAAGATCTCCTCCCCAACCCGAAGATGGCACTCCACCCTTTTCCGGGCAAGAACCATTGACTCGGACTTGGAGGTGCTGATTCTCATCCGAGTTGCTTCACACTCGGCTACAAACTGATCCAATGAGAGCTGACGATTCCGGCCAGATGAAGCCATCAGGACCACATCATCTGTAATAAGCAGAGACCTAATCCTCCAGCCACCAAACTGGATCCCCTAAATGCCCTGACTACGTCTAAAAATTCTGTCCATAAAATATGTGAACAGAATCGGTGACAAAAGGCAGCCCTGGCACAGTCCAAATTACTGCCGGCAATGCGGACCGAGCTCTGACACCAATCATACAGGGAGCGGACCACCACAATCAAAAAGTTGTATACCCCATACTCTCTGAGCACTCCCCACAGGACATCGCCAGGGACACGATCGAATAACACAAAGCACATATAGACTGATTGGATAAACTCCCATGCACCCTCAAGGATCCTGCCGAGAGTATAGAGCTGGTCCACAGTCCAACGACCAGTACGAAAACCACACTGCTCTTCCTGAATCCAAGATTTGACTATCCAGCGTAGCCAGTGTGATAGGAGTGTGATCACACCATAGTTGGAACACAACCTCCGGTTTCCTTTCTTAAGAGAAGAACAACCACCCTAGTCTGCCAATCCAGAGGCACCGCCCCTGTTGTCCATGCAATGTTGCAGAGTCTTGTCAGCCAAGACAGCCCCACAGCATCCAGAGCCTTAAGGAACTCCGGGCAGATCTCATCATACATAAAGCTGGAACTTCTTGCCTTGCCACCGAGGAGCTTTTTAACTACCTCGGCAACCTCAGCCCCAGAAATAGGAGAGCCCAGGCACTGCTTCCTCATAGGAAGACGTGTAGGTGGGATCGAGGAGGTCTTCACAGTATTCCCTCCACCGATCTACAATATCCTGAGTTGAGGTCAGCAGCACACCATCCCCACCATACACGGTTTTGAAAGTGCACTGCTTCCCCCTCCTGAGGCGGCGGATGATGGTCCAGAATTGCTTCAAATATGTCCGGAAGTCTCTTTCAATGGCTTCCCCGAACTCCTCTCATGTCCCGAGTTTTTGCCTTTGCAACCGCCAAAGCCGCACACTGTTTGGCCTGCCGGTACCTGTCCGCTGCCTCCGGAGTACCATGAGCCAAAAGGACCCGATAGGACTCTTTCTTCAGCTTGACGGCATACCTCACTACTGGTGTCCACCAGCGGGTTCTGAAAATACCGCCACGACAGGGACCAACCACCTTGCGGCCACAGCTCTGATCGGCGCCTCGACAATAGAGGTACAGAACATGTTTGTGACATGTTTAAGGTTTTTCCCGCAGGTGATAATTGAAACTCTCTCTGACGGGAGACTCTGCTAGACGTTCCCAGCAGACCCCTCACAATGTGTTTGGGCCTGCCAGATCAGTCCGGAATCCTTCCCCACCATCGGAGCCAACTCACCACCAGGTGGTGATCGGTGGAAAGCTACGCCCCCTCTTCACCCAAGTGTCCAAAACATTAGACTTGCTGGTGTTTTGAGACACAATGAAATGAGTCTCTAATCAGGTCCCGAAAACAAGCCAGGTTTTGTGCTATTTACTTTTTTTGCTATTTACCTTATTTTCTTCTTTCTAGTGGTGGCCTGAAGAGCAACACTCTGTCTTGCAGATACATAACTCTGGAACAACATTTCACAAAACAAAACATTTTAGAAAACACAACAACATGACAGAAATCATGACAAAACACATATCCGATTACGCTGTAGGGACAAAAGTTTTTTTTTCTGATGGGAAAGAACACTTGCTAAAATATAACATGATGTGATTGATGTTTTCAGTACAAGTCAAGAAATGAAGTGTGAATGGTAGAACATGGATGGATGGATGGGCGGATCCACAGAAAGATAGGCACTGCACAGCACTTTTAGAAAGTTACCAGATTGGGCGGTCTCAGGTCTTCAGCTTTTTTTTTTGCAACCCATTTTTTCCGACAAAATATATTGGAAGAAAATGTGCTGATCAATGTCAGGTTCAAACACTGATGACATCTATTAAACAGACAATTGAGGAGAAACGTCTGGTCTGTACTCTTGTACAGTCTCCCACCACACTCTGACGAAAGATTGTACGCCTCCTCTTTTATTTGGACTTTCCCTGATTACATGGCAACAGCTGTTTCTAAAGGAAGAGGGTCGTAAACATCCGCTGCCTTTGGTCACAAAACAGTTAAAAAAAAAGGTGCCTGGAGGGGAGTTAAGCCCTGCTTCCTCTCCACTTTGTAGATCTCGGGTCAAGACCAAACCTTCCTGTGGATTACAATACATCAAAGAAACCGAGACCTTCATGTCGCTTCCCATCCTACACAGTGGAGTTTTACAAGCCTTTTGATTGGTAAGATCAAAGACAGATTTTACAGCAATTATTCTGACAATCAGCATTTGGCCTGAATTACTTTGTCATATGTCACGAGCATGGAACGCAGCTTAGCAATGTAACCCCAAGAGGCAGCAGACAACAGGCAGATACTGAGTAAAAAATGATGTTCTTTAATGTAACAAAAGAAAACGCGCTCAAGAGAGAGCGGGATGAAAAAAAATCAACTAGGAATGAAAAAGAACAAAAGAAGGCGAGTGCAAACTTGATTGCACAAGACACAGATTTTGTCTTGTAAATGATCAATATGCGAAGCAGCACAGTGCACATAAGGAAGTGCAAATGAAAATGAACCAACTCTGTCAGGGAAACAGCGCCAGACTTAAAGGCCTACTGAAACCCACTACTACCGACCACGCAGTCTGATAGTTTATATATCAATGATGAAATCTTAACATTGCAACACATGCCAATACGGCCGGGTTAGCTTACTAAAGTGCAATTTTAAATTTTGCGCGAAATATCCTGTTGAAAACGTCTCGGTATGATGACGTCAGCGCGTGACGTCACGGATTGTAGAGGACATTTTGAGACAGCATGGTGGCCAGCTATTAAGTCGTCTGTTTTCATCGCAAAATTCCACAGTATTCTGGACATCTGGGTTGGTGAATCTTTTGCAATTTGTTCAATGAACAATGGAGACAGCAAAAAAGAAAGCTGAAGGTGGGAAGCGGTGTATTGCGGCCGACTGCAGCAACACAAACACAGCCGGTGTTTCATTGTTTACATTCCCGGAAGATGACAGTCAAGCTTTATCATTGGCCTGTGGAGAACTGGGACAACAGAGACTCTTACCAGGAGGACTTTGAGTTGGATGCGGAGACGCGGTACCGTGAGTACGCATGCAGCTGCGGCTTCCAGACATTTGATCGCTTGCCCATACGTGCGTGCCGCTATGTGCATGTCACGTACGTAACTTTGGGGACTTTGGGGAAATATATGTGCTGTATGAACTTTGGGGAGGTGAACGATACTTTGGGCTGTGGGATTGAGTGTGTTGTGCAGGTGTTTGAGTTGTATTGGTGGGTTATATGGACGGGGGGGGGGGGTTTGTTATGCGGGATTAATTTGTGGCATATTAAATACAAGCCTGGTTGTGTTGCTAATAGAGTATATATATGTCTTGTGTTTATTTACTGTTTTAGTCATTCCCAGCTGAATATCAGGTCCCACCCGCCTCTCACAGCATCTTCCCTATCTGAATCGCTCCCACTGCCCTCTAGTCCTTCACTCTCACTTTCCTCATCCACAAATCTTTCATCCTCGCTCAAATTAATGGGGAAATCGTCGCTTTCTCGGTCTGAATCGCTCTCGCTGCTGGTGGCCATGATTGTAAACAATGTGCAGATGTGAGGAGCTCCACAACCTGTGACGTCACGCTATTCGTCTGCTACTTCCGGTACAGGCAAGACTTTTTTATCAGCGACCAAAAGTTGCAAACTTTATCATCCATGTTCTCTACTAAATCCTTTCAGCAAAAATATGGCAATATCGCGAAATGATCAAGTATGACACATAGAATGGACCTGCTATCCCCGTTTAAATAAGAAAATCGCATTTCAGTAGGCCTTTAAATGGGAGACTGATTGGCAACCGGGTGCAGGTCTGTCCGGTTGTCAATCAGGCAGTAGATGTAGACACCTGTGCACGTGAATATACGCAATAAGAGCACAGGACAGGAACTAAAAAAAACACATACCAAAGAAAAAAGTCCAGAACAGTCACCAGGGTGTGACACATATGGTGATAGCATAATGTTTTGATTGGTGTCTCTTTGATGTAGATGTCCCAATCAAAGGTGCAGAGTGTTTACTTTGATAAAACAGCAAAAAGATGGGTTGACGCGATTCTACGTCAATGGGAGGCAACGTGTTGATCTAACTTATGCTTTGTTTCTGTTTCTGGCTGCAGAGAGGTTCATGTCAGTCCACAGTGAACTCCTCATCAACATGTGCACTCCTCAAGCAGAAGCACAAATGTCCATGTTGAGTGCCCTCTTCAGCTATGTCTGGACCGGCGGCTCATTTTTTTCATGATTTATAATTCTCTCCACCATGAATGATCCTTCACATATGGACACTTGCTGTTTTTTTCAATTGCTTACCTCTGCTTTTTGGGTATACCCGACTGGTTATTTGAGTTCAATCAATCTCTTCTCAGAGATAATAGAAAAGTAAGTCTAGTAACTGTTTCTTTGGCTTGGTTATTTCATTTATAATGAACTATATTCAGTTGCTGATTGTAAAATCTATGCCAACCAACTGAAACTTCTTATTTGCTGTATTGTTTACATTGTAACCACAGCTACCGGTAATGTACGGTGAAATTGAATGTTGCGATAGCAAATCTACAATGCAGTTTGCTATGTTATTTTTATTATGAATTGCTGTAAACATCTCGAAGTGGTGGTCAAGCGACCGTCTGTCGTCAAAGCGTTTTGGACTGAATGTTGCCTTTCTCAAAGAAAAATGCTTTATGCTTGGTTTATTTTAGCCGGTTGGAACCATACAAATTGCGAAAAGGATACAAGTTTTTTTATAGTTCCTTGAGAGGTAATCAAAGAGGAAAGAATAGTTTTTTACAAAACCCAAAACCAGTGAAGTTGGCACGTTGTGTAAATGGTAAATAAAAACAGAATACAATGATTTGCAAATCCTTTTCAACCTATATTCAATTGAATAGACTGCAAGGACAAGATACTTAACGTAATTTTTTAGCTCATTTGGAATTTGATGCCTGCAACATGTTTCAAAAAAGCTCATCAATGATGAGGAATGCTCATCAAACACTTATTTGGAACATAACACAGAAGAACAGGCTAATTGGGAACAGGTGGGTGCCATGATTGGGTATAAAAGCAGCTTCCATGAAATGCTCAGTCATTCACAAACAAGGATGGAGCGAGGGTCACCACTTTGTAAACAAATGCGTGCGCAAATTGTCAAATAGTTTAAGAACAACATTTCTCAACGAGCTATTGCAAGGAATTTAGGGATTTCAACATTGACGGTCCTTAATATCATCAAAAGGTTCAGAGAATCTGGAGAAATAAGTGGCAAGGCCTATGACATTCGATCCCTCAGGCGGTACTGCATCAAAAAGCGACATCAGTGTGTAAAGGATATCACCACATGGGCTCAGGAACACTTCAGAAAACCACTGTCAGTAACTACAGATTGTCGCTACATCTGTAAGTGCAAGTTAAAACTATACTATGCAAAGCCAAAATCATACAACACCCAGAAATGCTGCAGACTTCACTGGGCCTGAGCTCATCTAAGATGGACTGATGCAAAGTGTAAAAGTGTTCTGTGGTCTGACGAGTCCACATTTCAAATAGTTTTTGGAAACTGTGGACATTGTGTCCTCCGTAACAAAGAGGAAAAGAACCATCCGGATTGGTGCAAAGTTCAAAAGCCAGCATTTATGATGTTATGGGGGTGTATTAGTGCCCAAGGCATGGGTAACTTACACATCTGTGAAGGCACCATTAATGCTGAAAGGTACATACAGGTTTTGGAGCAACATATGTTGCCGTCCAAGCAACGTTATCATGGACGCCCCTGCTTATTTCAGCAAGACAATGCCAAGCCACGTGTTACATCAACGTGGCTTCATTGTAAAAAAAAGTGTGCGGGTACTAGGCTGGCCTGCCTGTAGTCCAAACCTGTCTCCCATTGAAAATGTGTGGCGCAATATGAAGCGTCAATTACCACAAGGGAGACCCCGGACTGTTGAACAACTTAAGCTGTACATCAAGCAAGAATGGGAAAGAATTCCACCTGAAAAGCTTCAAAAATTGGTCTCCTCAGTTCCCAAACATTTACTGAGTGTTGTTAAAAGGAAAGGCCATGTAACACAGTGGTAAAAATGCCCCAGTGCCAACTTTTTTGCAACGTGTTGCTGCCATTAAATTCTAAGTTAATGATTATTTGCAAAAAAAAAAAAAGTTTCTCAGTTCGAACATTAAATATCTTGTCTTTGCAGTCTATTTAATTGAATATAAGTTGAAAAGGATTTGCAAATCATTGTATCCTGTTTTTATTTACGTATTACACAACTTGCCAACTTCACTGGTTTTAGGTTTTGTATTTGTATTTTAACCATGTGAAGCACTTTGTAAGCTGTCTCTGTGAGGAGTAGGGATGTATACAGAGTACCGGTATTTTTTGGTACCAGTTCCTAATTAGGTCGGTCCAGGAGGACTGCAAAAATTTTGTACTAACGATACTGCTATCTGTATTTTTTTATCCAGCTGACTGACATAATTTTGACAGACACGCTGTCACATTCATTTCAGCTACCACTGCTACACATTAAAATCAGCGTTGAATAATGACAAATAAGGAAGCAACACCACACAAATGTGTGTAACACATTCATATTTCCTCCTCAAAAGTTAATCAAAAGTCAATATTGATCCACTCAAAAAAGTGAAACATTAAGGTAATATAATAATCCATAAAGTTGCTTTGAAGCAATATAGAATGGACTGTGACTGACAGGTCTCTACTTGCCGTCTGATTTCCCTTAATTGCGCCACACTTGCGCGTCACACATCTTGCTTATATGTGTTTAGTTAGTTCTGTCTTTTGACTACAAACTGGACGATTGAGCATTATACTTGCTCACTGAGTCTTTTTATTTATATAATACACACTACACACAGTCATATATCGGTAGTTGTCAACACTCAGTACGGCTTACGTGCAACATATTGGTAAAAAGTGCACACCCACATAACATGCTAATTGATTGTATTGATTTATATGATATATTTGATATGATGTATCACGTATTTTCCAGACTATTAGGCGTATTGCTGATAATTGGTCTATTTTGATCTTTTTCATATATAAGGCGCACTGGATTATAGGGCGCATTAAAGGAATCATATTATTATTATTATATTTTTTATTTTTTCTAAATGGAAAACACTTCCTTGTGGTCTGCATAACATGTAATGGTGGTTCTTTGTTCAAAATGTTGTATAGATTATGTTTTACAGATCATCTTCAAGTCGCTTTCTGACAGTCGCTTCAGGATGCGCCGTTTTGTGTGCGGTCTTATTTACGTGGCTCACCATCGACAGCGTCTTCTCCCCGTCATCTTTGTTGTAGCGGTGTAGCGTGCAAGGACGGGCGTGGAAGAAGTGTCAAAAGATAGAGCTAACTGTTTTAATGACATTCAGACTTTACTTAAATCAATAACTGAGCAGCATCTCCTCATCCGTGGCGCACTAGTGCAACAACAACGCCGGAAATGTACCCCGTGAAAAAACGTCCGTCCGGAACTCTCTAATAACTAAAGTTCCTTGGGTGAATAATGTAAACTCACTATACCGGTATGTTTTAGCGCTTTCATGATGAGTTTACTGACAGATATAAGTAAGAATTTTGCACTACTTTGTCATGTCTGTTGGTCATGTTTTTGTTTGGCCATGTGTTGTTTGTTTTTTGGACTCTTTTTAGTTCCTGGTTGCACTTCCTTGTTTGTTTGTTACCTTGACAACCATTAGTGTCACCTGTTTCATGTCTTGGACTCACGCACCTGATTCATTTGAACTCACGCACCTGTTTTCAATCACCACATGACTATTTAAGCCTGTCATTTTCTGTTGGTCGGCCTGGAGACATCACATTCATGCTCTGCACTCTTAACACGCTGCTTACTCTGTCCAGGTCATAGTTCATGCTGCTCATTTCTTGTCACATAAGTTTTTTTGTTTATTCAAGCCACTGTTTTGTACCTCCGCTGTGAGCGCCTTTTGTTTGTTCCTTTTTTTTTTCCATAGTTCTGCCTTTGTGCGAGTTTTGTTTTATTAGCCAAGTTTGTTCCCCGCCTTGTGCGCGCCTTTTGTTTATACTTTTCATAGTCTATTATTAAATCATGTATTTAACTTCACGCCATGTCCGGTCCAATTCTTATGCATCTCGGGAAAACAAACCAACCCATAGTCCAAGTATTGACATACTTTATATTAGAAATGGCAACAGCGGAGGATGAATGTCCCATAACAAGAAAATAGAGAAAAAGAAGAAGCGTGTCGACACCATAGTTAACACGCTTCTTCTACAAAGGCAGACTCGCGCAATTTTTCAGGATTTATGCAGATCCCAAATACAGATCAGCAGGTACCAGAAGGTGAGAAAAGTTTCATTTGCATAATATTGCGAAACAAAACGCCAGATAATATGTCTTACCTTATACACACACCATAATAAAATTGGTATGTTGAAGCACAGTACAATCCATTAAGCGGTGCGGCTTCATAGCTTACCAAAGTCGTACTAAAACATTTCGATAGACTTTTGAGCGCCGTGTGTAATGTTCTATATTTTCAATGGAACATACAAAATGTTGGTGTTTACTTGAGTCATATTGCAGTCTGCACGTATCTCTTATGTGTGACTGCCATCTGCTGGTAACACTTATCATTTCACCATGTACCAAATAAAATAGCTTTGAGGTCGGTAAGCACAAGCAGAATTATTCCGTACATTAAGTGCGCCTTATAGTCTGAAAAATACAGTATTTTAAATGTTTGAGTAAACCCCTTTAAACTGCCCGTTTGTCACTTAACTTGCTTGCGCATACCAATATTTGAGCTGTGTTGGATGGATGATGGCGAACTCGTTTTATTATTTTGAAGTCATAATTACACTAACGTGACGTTTAAAAATGTTGCATTGTAACTTTATACGTTGCCTGCACTGTTGATGGCCGAAGTTTGACCCTCATGGATCTTTTTTCCATTGTTTTCTGTGGCAAAATGACTTCAGAGGTTCAACAGGAGTCTTTACAGTATATTCATCAGCAGCATTGACATAGAAGACAGCTGCTCCAGTCTGCCTTGTTCATGCCGCCGTGTTCCTGTTACTGTACAAGAATACAACCTCCTGTCTATGTGTGTGTTTGTTCTCATTTTCCATCCTTTTCATATCTCATGTCGGCGGTTTTCGCAGACATCTCACGAGAGTTGCGGCATGACTCAGACCCACGCTGACTTGTGGCTAGCGGCTGTGACTCAGAGAGGAAGGAAAGATGGAAGGAAGGGGAAGGAAATGATGCCCGTGCCGGGATGCCTTACCATCCTCCTTTAGCCCTCCTCTCCGCCTGGCGACAGCAGAGAGGAGCAGCTGGCCATGAATACATGAGTGGCAGCCGCCTCAACACGCATGCATACACAGACCTGCTTCTGCAACTGAAAATAGCAAAACAGAGAGCCTTCCAGAGCATCTGCTCGCTATCCTGGGTAGAGAAGCAGCAGCGGGATCCGAGTAGTCCCAGCTGTGCGTCGTGCATATAAGGGGAGGAAGGCACCGACGGTAGAAAGAGAGAGGTGAAAAATCAGAATCAGAATCAGAAATACTTTAATAATCCCCGAGGTGAAATTAAAAGCCTACTGAAATGCGATTTTCTTATTTAAACGGGGATAGCAGGTCCATTCTTCATTTTGCGATATTGCCATATTTTTGCTGAAAGGATTTTGTAGAGAACATTGACGATAAAGTTCGCAACTTGTGGTTGCTGATAAAAAAGCCTTGCCTGTACCGGAAGTAGCAGGCGAGTAGCGTGACGTCACAGGTTGTGGAGCTCCTCACATCGCAGCAGCGAGAGCGATTCGGACCGAGAAAGCGACTATTTCCCCATTAATTTGAGCGAGGATGAAAGATTTGTGGATGAGGAAAGTGAGAGTGAAGGACTAGAGGGCAGTGGGAGCGATTCAGATAGGGAAGATGCTGTGAGAGGCGGGTGGGACCTGATATTCAGCTGGGAATGACTAAAACAGTAAATAAACACAAGACATATCTTTACTCTATTAGCCACAACACAACCAGGCTTATATTTAATATGCCACAAATTAATCCCGCATAACAAACACCTCCCCCATCCCGTCCATATAACCCGCCAATACAAATCAAACTCCTGCACAACACACTCAATCCCACAGCCCAAAGTACCGTTCACCTCCCCAAAGTTCATACAGCACATATATTTCTCCAAAGTCCCCAAAGTTACATGCACATAGCGGCACGCACGTATGGGCAAGCGATCAATTTTTTGGAAGCCGCAGCTGCATGCGTACTCACGGTACCGCGTCTGCGTATCCAACTCAAAGTCCTCCTGGTAAGAGTCTCTGTTGTCCCAGTTCTCCACAGGCCAATGATAAAGCTTGACTGTCATCTTCCAACAATGTAAACAATGAAACACCGGCTGTGTTTGTGTTGTTGCTGCAGCCGCCCGCAATGCACCGCTTCCCACCTACAGCTTTCTTCTTTGCTGTCTCCATTGTTCATTGAACAAATTGCAAAATATTCACCAACACAGATGTCCAGAATACTGTGGAATTTTGCGATGAATACAGACGACTTAATAGCTGGCCACCATGCTGACCCAAAATGTCCTCCACAATCCGTGACGTCACACGCTGACGTCATCATACCGAGACGTTTTCAGCAGGATATTTCGCGCAAAATTTAAAATTGCACTTTAGTAAGCTAACCCGGCCGTATTGGCATGTGTTGCAATATTAAGATTTCATCATTGATATATAAACTATCAGACTGCGTGGTCGGTAGTAGTGGGTTTCAGTAGGCCTTTATGTGCAAGTTCTTAAATTTAACTTATCTGAACAATATCCAGTGTTGTGGTATTTCAATTAATTGGAATCCAGTGTGCTGTGGGGCCTTATTGTAGTGAATCACACCTGAATCCTCATAAATTAATCAAATCTTTATTAGACACGTAAACAATGTGATAAAGAACATTTAACATCAATCAATCTAGGGATCTAGATATCTGGTCAGGACACTCCTCACTCTTCAGCCTTCACCTTCATTGTCCATTCCTTTTTGGTGACTTTATATACTCTGGACCTAGACGTGGAGTCCGTGACATACTGTACATGGCAGACAATAACTGATACAGTCTGCTTTGCCAGTCCAAATGCATTCGCTACTTTCCGTAGTTTTTTCTTGACGGCCAGGTAATACAAAGCACACGCTCCCTTTTTTATCACATCCACGGGAGCCCGCATTTTCGTTGCCTCCCCTTCAACAAATGGACAAAGTTTTTCGGTAAGTAGAATCACAGCTGACCTGGACATTCAGAAGTTATTTTATCGTCTGAGAAGTGTTGTATCCCAAATAGCTGCAATCGCTTTCTCTTAAGGTATTCATGTGTGATTTCCACAAGCGTCTGTACAGACGGAAGGAGAAACAAGGGCATGTCTGGATGACTCGCCTGCATACTTCCAGTGGTTAGCTCCAAGTTACGAAACCGCTTTATTATGAAGCTGGCTGTGGCGCATTCTTTCTGGCGTCAATTCCTGTGTGGGGCGCGGTCTTTCTGGCGTCACTTCCTCTCCGAACTCAGTTTGTAAACGATCAATGAGTCCATACAAAGCTAAGAGCCGGAGATTCAAGGAATACACGGCGCACTTACCCGTGTAAAAAATTGTCCGAGGAGGAGAACCGTAAACACTGATTTAGTGTGGCTGAAACGGGGCTTAGGCTAAATAATTATTATTTTAAGGGGTTATCCGGCTTAGTGTAGACATAGCCTAAGCCTGGGCCCCTGGAGAAGGGGTCCAGGCTGAGGCCAAGGGAAAAAGAACTCACAGCCATAGCACACAAACATGTGTGTAAGAGGGAAACATTAAAGTACATAAAAGACATTAAAAGAGCAGAGCAGATGCAACCAGCCCTTTCTACATATAGCTACAAAAGTAAAACAACAACAAAACAAAAAAAAACATATACACTGTGGTGGCCACTGCGGTGTTGCACGCCATTGTCTGCTGGGGTGGGGGGGAGCACGGCCAGAGACGGGAGCAGACCCAACAAAGCAACCAAGACAGCCGACTCCACCCTTTGCCGCCCACCAACTCTCGGCAAGTGTCCAGTCTGCACGGATGAGCGAGGATAAGAATCAGAATCAGAAATACTTTAATAATCCCCGAGTGGAAATTAATATTTTCAGCACAATCCCATTCAAGAGCAGACAAACATTACTGGGAGACAGAACAGGATCACTGATGGGTCTGCCAACGTCCGGCGCCCCTTACAAAAAAAGGTGAGTAACAGGTAAACGCTGGGGACGGGGGCGGGGGGGTGAGAGAGAAAAAATCAGTCTAAGCCTGGGCTCCTGGAGAGGGGGTCCGGACTAAGGCCAAGGGAAAAAATAATAATAGCCATTGCACATATAAACATGTGTGTAAGAAGGAAACATCAAAGAAAACAAAGAACATTAAAGACATTAAAAGAACAGAGCTGATGCAACCAGCCACTTCTACATACAGCTACAAAAGTAATAAAGTACAAAAGATACACGGCGGTGGCCTCTGCGGTGTTCCACGCCATCATCTGCTGGGGTGGGGGGGAGCATGGCCAGAGACAGGAGCAGACCCAACTAAGCAACCAAGAGAATCGACTCCAACCTTGGCCGCCCACCAATTCTCGGCCAGTGTCCAGTCTGCATGGATGAGCGAGGATGCATCTAAGGAGAACCGAGGTGTCCGATACCTGCTCATTCAGCCAAGACACTGTGAAGCTTGTCCATCCTGGTGTATCTCCTCAAGTCTCTCCAAACAGACTCTGGTGTGGCAGAGACACAGCTGCTGGTCTCCATGGCCAAAAGGCTCCCGGGAGGCAGATCCACAAGAAGTTCACAAAAAAAGCACTGCAGAAGTCACGAAAGTGCCACCCCTTGTCACGCGGTCCCAAAAGGCAAAAAAAAACCACATGAAAACAAGAGGGAAACATCAGGAACACATAAGAATGATACAAGAGCACAGAGCTCCTGCGCCATCTTGGGAAAAAAGTGTCAATAACAGACAAAGGCCTTGACTCGGAGCGAAAAGGCTCACATTGATCAGTCTGTCATTGAGGCATGGATTTATTTTATCCATATGTGCAGTGCAAAAATAAAGCATGGAGCCCCCCTGACTTGCAAAAGCTATGGCAGGTATCACAATATCCTTGACAGTATGCGCATATTCCCTGCTTCTCCTCCTCGGTGCTCCTCAGAAAGAGAAAGACAAACTCATTTCCATACAAATGGAGTGAGAGCCCGCAGCCGGGGGACCAGACGGAATTGCAAATATTTCATCTTTGCCTGGAAGCCGTGTTCTATTACTCGGCGGCTATTATCCCTTTTCTCTTTGCTCCACTCACCTCCACTGCGCCTCCATCCTTGTGCTGACCCTCTTTGTGCCCCCATCCTTAAAAAAAAAAATCCTCTCCGCCCACAGTTCTTTTACAGGATAACATTCTCATTCCTTTCTCCTTCCATCTGCTCTTTTTATCTATGCATTCAAAAACCAAAGACAGACCCCGCTTTAGCTTCTAATCCGGTGATGTACTTGGCTTCAAAGCGCCGCTGACGTCCGCCTGTGTCAGCCGCATACGTGGCTTCCTTCCCAGCATCTGCCCGTAGTGGCGCCCGCATTCTTACGGGTGCACATGGCGTCCAGCAGCTGGCGGGTCGGCAGAGGTGTCAGAGCACAGATTGCCGGGCCAGCTTCCAGGTGTGTGGACGCAGCCAGGAGACCCTTTTACATCACACATGTTCTAGTGCAGTGGTTCTTAACCTTGTTGGAGGTACCGAACATATGCACATTCACCAAACCCTTCTTTGGTAAAAAATAAAATGTTTTTTTTCAAATTCAAGACAAAGTTATATGTTTTTGGTAACACTTTAGTATGGGGAACATGTTCTAAGTAACAAAGACTTAATTTAGAGTTATTTGATTAGGGTTAGGGTTAGAGGGTTAGGGCCAGAGTTAGAGGGTTAGGGTTCTAATAAGGCCATGCTGAATAAGGCATTAATAAATACTTAATAATGACTAGTTAAGAGCCAATATGTTACTAATTTGCATGTTAATAGGCAACTAATTAATGGTGAATATGTTCCCCATACTAAAGTGTTACCATGTTTTTTTTACTGGTGCACAAAATGAACCGTGCATGAACATCACCTTGTTCAAAGAACAAAACCAACACAGTACATAAACTCACAACAAATTACACACCTGCAAATCAGTCTGACTTCTGCTGTTGCCGTATCCGTAATCCGCCGATAAGGAGACGTTTTTATTTACACGATGAGTCGGGTGTGTCTTGACCTCCGCCGAACCCCTGAGCCCGACTCATCGAACCCAGGTTAAAGGGGAACATTATCACAATTTCAGAAGGGTTAAAACCATTAAAAATCAGTTCCCAGTGGCTTATTTTATTTATCGAAGTTTTTTTCAAAATTTTACCCATCACGCAATATCCCTAAAAAAAGCTTCAAAGTGCCTGATTTTAACCATCGTTATATACACCCGTCCATTTTCCTGTGACGTCACATAGTGATGCCAATACAAACAAACATGGCGGATAGAACAGCAAGGTATAGCAACATTAGCTCTGATTCAGACTCGGATTTCAGTGGCTTAAGCGATTCAACAGATTACGCATGTATTGAAACGGATGGTTGTAGTGTGGAGGCAGGTAGCGAAAACGAAATTGAAGAAGAAACTGAAGCTATTGAGCCATATCGGTTTGAACCGTATGCAAGCGAAACCGACGAAAACGACACGACAGCCAGCGACACGGGAGAAAGCGAGGACGAATTCGGCGATCGCCTTCTAACCAACGATTGGTATGTGTTTGTTTGGCATTAAAGGAAACTAACAACTATGAACTAGGTTTACAGCATATGAAATACATTTGGCAACAACATGCACTTTGAGAGTGCAGACAGCCCATTTCAGGCGCGCTAAGAACATATATTTTTCCACGATTTCAGCACTCAGGTTAACCATACCTAAATAGACACAAAATACTGCATTACACAAGACTACCCGAATGTACTCGAATGATTGAAAAAAATAAATGTTTTCAAGCTAAATTATTGGTAAACACAGTTTATGTATAATAATTTACGTAAAACCGCGAGTAATGAATAAAGTTTTCATCAATTAATACATTCTGTAGACATACCCTCATCCGCTCTCTTTTCCTGAAAGCTGATCTGTCCAGTTTTGGAGTTGATGTCAGCATCTGCTTTGAGTGTCGCAGGATATCCACACATTCTTGCCATCTCTGTCGTAGCATAGCTTTCGTCGGTAAAGTGTGCGGAACAAACGACTGACCATTTCGTCGGCTTTCCCCACAGCCTCGTATTTTGAACAAATTTCGTCCAATTTCTTGCCACTTTCGCATCTTTGGGCCACTGGTGCAACTTGAATCCGTCCCTGTTCGTGTTGTTACACCCTCCGACAATACACCGACGAAAGTGAGAAAATGGCGGATTGCTTCCCGATGTGACATCACAACGTGACGTCATCGCTCCGAGAGCAAATAATAGAAAGGCGTTTAATTCGCCAAAATTCACCCATTTAGAGTTCGGAAATCGGTTAAAAAAATATATGGTCTTTTTTCTGCAACATCAAGGTATATATTGACGCTTACATAGGTCTGGTGATAATGTTCCCCTTTAAATCAATAACGGAGCGGCATCTCCTCATCCGTGGCTCACTAGTGCAACAACCCTAGAAATGTGTCCCGTAAAAAATCGTCCGACCAGAACTCTCTAATAACTAAAGTTCCTTGGGTGAATAATGTATACTCACTACACCGGTATGTTTTAGCACTTTCATGGCGAGTTTACTGACAGATATAAGTAAGAACTTTACACTACTTTATATTAGAAATGGCAACAGCGGAGGATGAATGTCCCATAACAAGAAGATTGAGAAAAAGCTAACTGTTTTAATAACATTCAGACTTTACTTCAATCAACAACAGAGCATCATCTCCTCATCCGTGGCTCACTAGTGCAACAACAACGCCGGAAATGCGTCCCGTGAAAAACCGTCCGACCGGAACCCTCTAATAACTAAAGTTAATCATCATTGTATTCTGTTTTTATTTACGAATTACACAACGTGCCCACTTCACTGGTTTTGGGGTTTGGACTCTCCGGATGGACTGTGTTCTCTACCTTGACTAATTGCTTAAAAACATAGGGCAAAATGGTGCATTTTTCTGGCTAAATGGAGTGTTTTGCGTGCAGCATGCCCATGGCGACCATATTTATAGGACTTATTCGGTGCTTGTGATACACAGCTTATTTCTTTTGTGCGATTCTCGAACCAAATTCTTGTAAGATCGTGTTCCCAAATCGCGTTGCATTCTCCGTGTTATTCCCAACAGAAGACCTCTTTCCTCTTTAAAAAAGATAAGGGAGTCCTTTACACGGGTCTACAAAGAGGAGCAGAGGGAGGACCAGCAAGGCCCCAGATGGACAGTGTGTAATGTTGTTAGCTATAGTTAGCCAATTTAGTCACACTGCCAGCAGCTCCCATTACATGATCTAATTTCCCCCCCTCTCCAGTGCTCTTTTCCTCCGATTTGTCAGGCATCACAGACACACTCCTACACAGGCCAAAGAGGGGTTGGGAATGGAGGAGGTGAAAGACGGACGGACAGAGGTGCAGATGGAGGGGGTGCGGGATAGTGTGTCCTATATGCAGCTTCTGTAGCAAGAGAAACACATCAAAATTGAATGAATATATTAATAATTGAGCAGATTTTTGCGAGAAAACTGTTTTTTTTTTACCAGGGCATTTGAAGCGAAGAACAACAAGGAACTCTGCATGCCGAGTGACGACAATAGGTACACTAGCACAATTTGCAAATATTGAACAATTGGCAAACTGCATGAAATAATATGTATTCACGAATATGTTGTGGTATTACTGTGTGTACAACTACACTGCATCATACTGAGAGCTGTTTTCAATATTTTTGATTAGCTTATTTATATTAAAAATAACTCTCAGTATAAACAACAATAAAACATAAAAAGAACTAATAGCTCTCTGACTGTCAATCACAACTGAGCATCCCTGCTCATTGTCAATTTTAGAACACAATATGAATGAAAAATAATGTATCGTTTCAATTTATTTTTTAAAATGGTTAGGTGGTGTTTAACAATTTTTTCTCCAAGTATTTTCATTCTGATCCTATTTTTTTTTACATGCTCATTGATTTAGTTCCCCGTTTTATAGTATATTGTGCATGTGCTCATAATGGGACATGTGGAGGAGGTGTAAGGCAGAGATGGGTAACCAATAGCCCGTAAGAGCATTTTCCGAATTTTCCGGACTATAAGGCGCACTTAAAATCCTTTCATTTATAACCCGGTGCGCCTAATGTACAGAATAAGTTTGGTTGTACTTACCGACCTCGAAGCTATTTTATTTGGTACATGGTGAAATGACAAGTGTGACCTGTAGATGGCAGTCACACATAAGAGATCTGTGGAGACTGCAATATGACACAAATAAATAACACCAAAATGTTATATGTTCCATTGAAAATATAGAACATTACAAAAATCTATCGAAATGTTTTAGTATGACATTGGTAAGCTATGTAGCTGAGAAGTTTTGTACTGTGCTTCAACATACGAGTATTATTATGGTGTGTGTATAAGGTAAGACATTATCTAGCGTTTTGTTTCGCAATATTATGCAAAAGCAACGTTTCTTACTTTCTGGTACCTGCTGATCTGTATTTGGTATAGATGTCCGATATCATCGGCCGATAAATGCGTTAAAATGTAATATCGGAAATTATCGGTATCGTTTTTTTATTATCAGTATCAGGGTTTTTTTTTGTTTTAATTAAATAAACATAAAAAACACAAGTACACTTACAATTAGTGCACCAACCCTAAAAACCTTTCTCCCCCATTCACACTCATTCACACTCATTCACACAAAAGCGTTGTTTCTTTCTGTTATTAATATTCTGGTTCCTACATTATATATCAATGTATATCAATACAGTCTGCAAGGGATACAGTCCGTAAGCACACATGATTGTGCGTGCTGCTGATCCACTAATAGTATTAACCTTTAACAGTTAATTTTACTCATTTTCATTAATTACTAGTTTCAATGTAACTGTTTTTATATTGTTTTACTTTCTTTTTTTATTCAAGAAAATGTTTTTAATTTATTTATCTTATTTTATTTTATTATTTTTTCTTAAAAGTACCTTATCTTCACCATACCTGGTTGTCCAAATTAGGCATAATAATGTGTTAATTCCACGACTGTATACATCGGTTGATATCGGTATCGGTTGATATCGGTATCGGTAATTAAAGAGTTGGACAATATCGGAATATCGGATATCGGCAAAAAGCCATTATCGGACATCCCTAATATTTGGGATCTGCGTAAGTCCTTAAAATTTGCGCGCGTCCGCCTTTTTAGTCCGTGCAGATGCCGTAGTCGATAAGCTTCTTCTTTTTCTCTATCTTCTTGTTATGGGACTTTCATCCTCCGCTGTTGCCATTTCTAATATAAAGTAGTGTAAAGTTCTTACTTACCGTATTTTCCGCACTATTAGCCGCACCTAAAAACCACAAATTTACTCAAAAGCTGACAGTGCGGCTTTTAACCCGGTGCGCTTTATATATGGATTAATATTACGATTCATTTTCATAAAGTTTCGATCTCGCAACTTCGGTAAACAGCCGCCATCTTTTTTCCCGGTAGAACAGGAAGCGCTTCTTCTTCTACGCAAGCAACCGCCAAGGTAAGCACCCGCCCCCATAGAACAGGAAGCGCTTCTTCTTCTACTGTAAGCAACCACCCGCCCCGGAAGAAGAAGAAGCACGCGGTGCATGCTGGGATATGTAACGTTTCATTTCCATTTGTGTGTTTATGTAAAGACCCCAAAATGGCTCCTATTAAGTGTGTTGTCTGTCTAATTATAAATAATGCAGACGAGGCGTGTTAACTGAGTTCTCAACGTTTACTCACAGCGTGCTCATAACCACATTCTAACTGCCAGCATACAACAACGCTTCTCAGGGCTACCGCGCATGCTCGTCACTATCGTTGCATGCTGGGTAGTGTAGTTGTTATATTTGCTAGCTCATAACATCACATTAAGAGACACGCTTACGCGCTTAATTCAATACTCGCCGTCATTCCGGGTGGATTGACAAAAGACCTCCAGCCGCTAGATATTGGTGTCAACAGGGCATTCGAAGCTAGACTGCTAACTGCGTGGGAACAATGGATGACCGAAGGCGAACACACCTTCACTAAGACAGGGAGGCAGCGCCGGACGACATTCGCCCAACTTTTCAATTCGGACACCGAAGGAGAAAAATTTGAGGGATTTATGAATGAAGAATAACTTCAGAAAGTGAGCGTTATGTTTATTTTGTGTGTTGTGACATTAACGTTCGAGCAACATTATGTTGCTATTGCTCTGCACTATTTTGAATTTTACTATGTTTGTGATTGCACATTTGCGTACATTTTGGGACAGAGTTGTTAGAACGCTGGTTTTTAATATATTATTAAAGTTTGACTGACCTATCTGACTGTTTTTTTGACATTCCCTTTAGCGCAGCGTAGGCGCGGCTTATAGTCCGAGGCGGCTTATTGGTGGACAAAGTTATGAAATATGCCATTCATTGAAGGTGCGGCTAATAATCCGGTGCGCCTTATAGTGCGGAAAATACGGTATATCTGTCAGTAAACTCGCCATGAAAGCGCTAAAACAAACCGGTGTAGTGAGTTTACATTATTCACCCAAGGAACTTTAGTTATTAGAGAGTTTTTCACGGGACACATTTCTGGCGTTGTTATTGCACTAGTGAGCCACGGATGAGAAGATGCTGCTCCGTTACTGATTGAAGTAAAGTCTGAATATCATTAAAACAGTTAGCGCCATCTTTTGACACTTCTTCAAAATCCGTCCTTGCACGCTACAACAAAGATGACGGGGAGAAGACGCTGCCGAAGGTGAGCCACGTAAATAAGACCGCCCACAAAACGGCGCATCCTGAAGCGACTGTCAGAAAGCGGCTTGAAGATGATCTGTAAAACATAATCTATGCAACATTTTGACCAAAGAACCATCATTACATGTTATGTAGAGCAGTGTTTTTCAACCTTTTTTGAGCCAAGGCACATTTTTTGCACTGAAAAAAACCGGCGACACACCATCAGCAGAAATCATTAAAAAACGAAACTCAGTTGACAGTAAAAAAAAATCATTGTCACAATTGTTGGATGTGACTTCCAAAAGGGACAAGTGATAGAAAATGGATGGATGGATAGACTTTAAGCCATAACCAACCATGCATCAATATAGCTCTTGTCTCAAAATAAGTGTACTGTCACCACCTGTCACATCACACCCTGACTTATTTGGACTTTTTTGCTGTTTTCCTGTGTGTAGTGTTTTAGTTCTTGTCTTGCGCTCCTATTTTGGTGGCTTTTTCTCTCTTTTTTGGTTATATCCTGTAGCAGTTTCAGGTCTTCCTTTGAGCGATATTTCCCGCATCTACTTTGTTTTAGCAATCAAGAATATTTCAGTTGTTTTTATCCTTCTTTGTGGGGACATTGTTGATTGTCATGTCATGTTCGGATGTACATTGTGGACGCCGTCTTTGCTCCACAGTAAGTCTTTGCTGTCGTCCAGCATTCTGTTTTTGTTTCCTTTGTAGCCAGTTCAGTTTTCTTTCGTTCTGCATAGCCTTCCCTAAGCTTCAATGCCTTTTCTTAGGGGCACTCACCTTTAGTTTATTGTTGGTTTAAGCATTAGACACCTTTTTACCTGCACCCTGCCTCCCGCTGTATCTGACATCTACAAAGCAATTAGCTACCGGCTGCCACCTACTGATATGGTATTACACGGTTACTCTGCCGAGCTCTAGACAGCACCGACACTCAACAACAACACATCATTTGCAGACTATAATTACTGCTTTGCAAAAACATTACTTTAAGCCAACTTTAAACTTTAAGCCATAACCAACCATGCATCAATATAGCTCTTGTCTCAAAATAAGTGTACTGTCACCACCTGTCACATCACACCCTGACTTATTTGGACTTTTTTGCTGTTTTCCTGTGTGTAGAGTTTTAGTTCTTGTCTTGCGCTCCTATTTTGGTGGCTTTTTCTCTCTTTTTTTGGTTATTTCCTGTAGCAGTTTCAGGTCTTCCTTTGAGCGATATTTCCCGCATCTACTTTGTTTTAGCAATCAAGAATATTTCAGTTGTTTTTATCCTTCTTTGTGGGGACATTGTTGATTGTCATTTCATGTTCGGATGTACATTGTGGACGCCGTCTTTGCTCCATAGTAAGTCTTTGCTGTCGTCCAGCATTCTGTTTTTGTTTCCTTTGTAGCCAGTTCAGTTTTCTTTCGTTCTGCATAGTCTTCCTTAAGCTTCAATGCCTTTTCTTAGGGGCACTCACCTTTTGTTTATTTTTGGTTTAAGCATTAGACACCTTTTTACCTGCACCCTGCCTCCCGCTGTATCTGACATCTACAAAGCAATTAGCTACCGGCTGCCACCTACTGATATGGAAGAGTATTACACGGTTACTCTGCCGAGCTCTAGACAGCACCGACACTCAACAACAACACATAATTTGCAGACTATAATTACTGCTTTGCAAAAAATATTTTTAACCCAAATAGGTGAAATTAGATAATCTCCCACGGCACACCAGACTGTATCTCACGGCACACTAGTGTGCCGCGGCACAGTGGTTGAAAAACACTGATGTAGACCACAAGGAAGTGTTTCGCATTTATAAAAAAAATAATAATAATATGACTCCTTTAATGCGCCTTATGATAAAAATAGACCTGACTAGACCTGCTCATCGGCAATGTCTCTATAATCCGGTGCGCCCTATGGTCCGGAAAATACAGTAATAGTACACATTTAACTTTCAAAACAAAGACACTTCATAGTAAGTGTTACAAAAAGACCCATGTGATATTTTATTACTTTTTTTAATAAACGTAATACGGTCCCTAAATGGACTGTAATGGCCCCCGTATAGGAGAAAGGCTCCCCACACTGGAGGTTGAGCCTATATGTCAGCACGGCTCTTTGTTCAGCGCTCCATGTGTGGGGGCTGCTGTTGTAGCTGGCTGGACGTCAGCTTCGTGCCCGGCAGCCTGTGCTGTTACTCAGTCAAAATCCCCCCGGAGGAAGGCGAGCTCGCTTCAGCCTCGCCACCTCCAGACTGGGTCAGAGGCGAGGAGATGGGACGAGGAGGGAGGTGCGAATCCCAGCGGGGCTGTAAGAGGGGTGAAGGGAAGGGGGATGAGCGAGACACACACAGTATTTGCACAAAGACATGTGAGCGTATACACACACACACACACACACACACACACACACACACACACACACGCACACACACGTGAGCATGCACACAGTCGACAAAAAAAGCTTCCGGGAAGACAAAACAAGCTGCTGTTGCCTTTGTGTCATGTTTGGTGTTTGCACGTCTGCGTGTGTGTTGAGTCAGCCAACATGCAGACTGAGGTAATTATCACCTCTGTATGAAACTGTCTGGTGGGGGACGAGGAAGACGGTGGGCGCACACCCCAATGAATTCAAGTGCGCATGTTTGTGTCATCACGTCGTACTAAAATAGAAGGACGTTTTTTTTTTCTTTCTGTGAACATCTTTCGCATAGGAGCGGCACAAGGTCTCTGCAAAAACGACTAAGAATGCGGTAATATGCACGCCAGGCCTGTAGTTGGCGATGTCATTTTGTAAAGGAACACTTTGTGTTGCAACTACTTCCTGTCACCGTATGTGTGTGGGTTTTATTGTGTAATAAATAGATACAGTTTGGACACACCTTCTCATTCAATGCATTTTCTTTATTCTAAAGGGGAACATTATCACAATTTCAGAATGGTTAAAACCATTAAAAATCAGTTCCCAGTGGCTTATTATATTTTTCAAAGTTTTTTTCAAAATTTTACCCATCACGCAATATCCCTAAAAAAAGCTTCAAAGTGCCTGATTTTAACCATCGTTATATACACCCGTCCATTTTCCTGTGACGTCACATAGTGATGCCAATACAAACAAACATGGCGGATAGAACAGCAAGATATAGCGACATTAGCTCGGATTCAGACTCGGATTTCAGCGGCTTAAGCGATTCAACAGATTACGCATGTATTGAAACGGATGGTTGTAGTGTGGAGGCAGGTAGCGAAAACGAAATTGAAGAAGAAACTGAAGCTATTGAGCCATATCGGTTTGAACCGTATGCAAGCGAAACCGACAAAAACGACACGACAGCCAGCGACACGGGAGAAAGCGAGGACGAATTTGGCGATCGCCTTCTAACCAACGATTGGTACGTGTTTGTTTGGCATTAAAGGAAACTAACAACTATGAATTAGGTTTACAGCATATGAAATACATTTGGCAACAACATGCACTTTGAGAGTGCAGACAGCCCAATTTTCATCAATTAATATATTCTGTAGACATACCCTCATCCGCGCTCTTTTCCTGAAAGCTGATCTGTCCAGTTTTGGAGTTGATGTCAGCAGGCCAGGGAAGCTAGGGTTGATATTCTTCTCTTGATCATCTTGGGACGGTGTGAGCCAAGACATCCAGGGGGTTTAGCTCGCTCGTCTGCGGGAACAAACTGCCGCCATTGCTTGCCGTGCTACCGAGGTCCTTTGTCCCTGAATTGCTCACACACTCCGGCAGATTCAATGGGGGTCTGGCGGCAGATTTCTTTGACTTTATCGTTGGAAATGCATCTGCTTTGAGTGTCGCAGGATATCCACACATTCTTGCCATCTCTGTCGTAGCATAGCTTTCGTCGGTAAAGTGCGCGGAACAAACGTCCAATTTCTTGCCACTTTCGCATCTTTGGGCCACTGGTGCAACTTGAATCCGTCCCTGTTCGTGTTGTTACACCCTCCGACAACACACCGACGAGGCATGATGTCTCCAAGGTACGGAAAACAGTCGAAAAAACGGAAAATAACAGAGTTGATTTGACTCGGTGTTTGAGAAAATGTCGGATTGCTTCCCGATGTGACGACGTCATCGCTCCCAGAGCGAATATTAGAAAGGCGTTTATTTCGCCAAAATTCACCCATTTAGAGTTCGGAAATCGGTTAAAAAAATATATGGTCTTTTTTCTGCAACATCAAGGTATATATTGACGCTTACATAGGTCCGGTGATAATGTTCCCCTTTAATGACTATTTACATTGTAGATTGTCACTGAAGGCATCAAAACTATGCATGAACACATGTGGAGTTATGTACTTGACAAAAAAAAAAAGGTAAAATACCTGAAAACATGTTTTATATTCTAGTTTCTTCAAAATAGCCACCCTTTGCGCTGATTACTGCTTCGCACACTCTTGGCATTCTCTCGATGAGCTTCAAGAGGTAGTCACCTGAAATGGTTGTCACTTCACAGGTGTCATAGTTGTGATGCTTTCAGTGACAATCTACAATGTAAAGATAGAATAGTTGGGATTTATCAAATCACAATTATTGACATTGAACAATTTGGTGCATTTGCAAACAGCTAAAATTATGTACAAAGCAAACTATAACCTGCTAGCCAAGAATGTACAACAATTATTCTCAACAAAAGAGGAGAAATATAAACTTAGAGGAAAATCTACTGGTAATAGGCTAATTAGTTGGAATCTACTCAAGTAATTTGCAATAATTAAAGCAACTTTTACTTCAGTTTCAGTTTATTTGGAACATGCATAAGATACAATGTAATGCATCACATATTTCCAGTTGTTTCATTACAGCACGTCCGAAAAGGAGTAGGAAGAAGCAGAGCTTATTTAATCCTACCCCTTTTCATACCATAGCAATTGTATCCAATTTCCTTGTTCTCTGTACCAGAACAGTGAACAAATAAATAATATACCATAGTATGCAAACCAATATTAAATACATAAATAACCTGTGTCTCAATGAAAATAAAAAGGGTTCAAGATGTTCATCATAATTCTTGTTCTGTGTACTTTGTGAACGCTTGTAGTTTGAACAGTCTCTTAAACTGAATCATATTGGTGCTTTGTTTGATTTCTTTGCTTAATCATTCCATAATTTAATTCCACATACGGATATGCTAAAGGTTTTAAGTGTTGTACGTGCATACAAATGTTTTGTCATGATCCGTGGCCCGGATCATGTTTTGTTATGTTCTGTTAGTTTTGGACTCCCTGAGTTCCTGTTTGTGCACCTCTGGGTTTGTTTTAGTTTCCATGGGGATTATTGGGTTCATCTGCCTCTGGTTAGTGGTCAGCACGCTCAGCTGCTGTCAACCACTAATCCAAGAGCTATTTATTCACCTTGCTCGCCACAATCAGTCTGGCTTCATTGTTTGCTTCTTGCTGCCGTTACGTGAGTATTCCTTGTCTCTAGTCCATGCTAAGTGTTAGCCTTAGTGTCCAGTGAGATCGGCACGTTTTTTCTCTGACTTGTTTTCCGTTTTTGGTACTAGTTTGATTTCGACAATAAATCATGTTCCTACCTGCACGTCCTGTCCGGAGTGGTCCGTCTGCATTCCGGGGGAACGAACCTTGCAGCAAGCTGCGACCCCCCCGAACGTGACATGCTTCAAAATAGATTTTCCTCTAAGGTTATATTTTTCCTCTTTTGTTGAGAATACTTGTTGTACATTCTTGGGTAGCAGGTTATAGTTTGTTTCGTACATATTTTGTATTTTAAATTATTAAAACTTTATTCTTTATATTTAGGCTATTTGTGTTTTTATGTTTAAAATCCCTCTTTGGCCCTGCTGGGGCTTCAGGCACCACTGTTTTAGACACTCAGCATATTAGACTTAGACTTCCTTTTATTGTCATTCAAATTTGAACTTTACAGTACAGATAAGAACGAAATGTTGTTGCATTAGCTCCTGCTAGTACAGGATAAAAGAGCAATAAGATGCAGATATAAATAAATAGATTACTGTACAGATAAATATATTGCACTTTTGCATATGCATCCACGTTTATGGATGTATGTTAAATTGTCTTTATATTCCAGCGAGTTAATCCATTTTTGGGGGGGGGATTGAGGGGATTATTATGATGTGTTCAAGAGTCTTATGGCCTGAGGGAAGAAGTGTTACAGAACCTGGAGGTTCTGCTACGGAGGCTGCGGAACCTCTTTCTAGTGTTCTTGGTGGGAGTGGGAGGAGTCTCTGCAGATTTTCTTAACCCTGGTCAGGCAGCGGCTTTTTGCGATATCTCCATCTCACTGATATGTGTGAATGAGAGGTAGAAAAGCTCAGCGTCGCTGGGGGGGGGGGGGGTAACGTCGTTTGGCCTCACCTGCTGGTTTGCACGTGCAAATCTGTAGAATTGATCATGATTTGTCTTTAGGACTCTTATATTCAAGTAAATATGCTGCATATTTTCCCGCCATACATAGAAAATACAGATGTTTTTTTCACATCCCGTGGATCTGAATGAATATAATACTCACACAGTGTAGCAACATGACCGGTTTGTCACAACACAGCGTCCTTAGGGAGACGACAAGCCAACGTGTTTGTGTGTGGGTGGCACATCTGGCACTGGGAGTTAATAATCTGTGAGTGTGGGACTGCTTCCTGGTAACATTTTGTGGCGCAACATGAAGCTGGTAACCGGCGAACGTATTCAGCACATTTTGTCCGTACAGTATGTGGAATTTTGTGTTAGACGGAGGAGGCAGCGTCGCACAATGTCCTCCATCATAAATGAGCCGGTTGCGTAATCAAGAGCAGGTTCCCATTGGATAACATAAACAATCTGTTTATTTACCTTGGCCACAAACAGTGGGAGACAGGGATGTGGAACGAGGGGGGGGGGGGGGCGAAGGAGGATGGTGTTAAGAATTCTCCATGTTTATACACACTGTAAACCCGTATAAGTAAGCATAACTTAAAAAAAGTGAGGCAATCAGTTGCCACATATTTTTTGAGTTCATAAACTCAAATATTTGAGTATATCAGATCGTAAATATTTGGAGTTTATGTTAAATGTACTTTTAGATTATAATTGAATTAAACCTACCAATTAAGCCATCGCAAAAATGTTCCTCTTTTTTCTTTCTTTTTTTTTTAAACCTTTATTTATAAATTTCAACATTTACAAACAGTTGAGAAATAATACTCAAAGTAAGTACAAAAATAGTACAAAACAGTACAAAAACAGTACAAAACAGGGCCAGGGGGTTGTAAATTCAAAGTAACTAAAATAGAATGCAAATTATATATGTTAAACCCATATTCAATTGAATGTACTACAAAGACAACATATTTGATGTTCAAACTCATAAACTTTATTTTTTATTTTTTGCAAATAATAATTAACTTAGAATTTCATGGCTGCAACACGTGCCAAAGTAGTTGGGAAAGGGCATGTTCACCACTGTGTTACATGGCCTTTTCTTTTAACAACACTCAGTAAACGTTTGGGAACTGAGGAGACACATTTTTTAAGCTTCTCAGGTGGAATTATTTCCCATTCTTGCTTGATGTACAGCTTAAGTTGTTCAACAGTCCGGGGGTCTCCGTTGTGGTATTTTAGGTTTTATAATGCGCCACACATTTTCAATGGGAGACAGGTCTGGACTACAGCCAGGCCTGTCTAGTACCCACACTCTTTTACTATGAAGCCACGTTGATGTAATACGTGGCTTGGCATTGTCTTGCTGAAATAAGCAGGGGCGTCCATGGCAACGTTGCTTGGATGGCAACATATGTTGCTCTAAAACTTGTATGTACCTTTCAGCATTAATAGCGCCTTCACAGATGTGTAAGTTACCCATGTCTTGGGCACTAATACACCCCCATACCATCACAGATGCTGGCTTTTCAACTTTGCGCCTATAACAATCTGGATGGTTCTTTTCCTCTTTGGTCCGGAGGACACGACGTCCACAGTTTCCAAAAACAATTTGAAATGTGGACTCGTCAGACCACAGAACACTTTCCTACTTTGTATCAGTCCATCTTAGATGAGCTCAGGCCCAGCAAAGCCGACGGCGTTTCTGGGTGTTGTTGATAAACGGTTTTCGCCTTGCATAGGAGAGTTTTAACTTGCACTTACAGATGTAGCGACCGACTGTAGTTACTGACAGTGGGTTTTTGAAGTGTTCCTTAGCCCATGTGGTGATATCCTTTACACACTGATGTTGCTTGTTGATGCAGTACAGCCTGAGGGATCCAAGGTCACGGGCTTAGCTGCTTACGTGCAGTGATTTCTCCAGATTCTCTGAACCCTTTGATGATATTACGGACCGTAGATGGTGAAATCCCTAAATTCCTTGCAATAGTTGGTTGAGAAAGGTTTTTCTTAAACTGTTCAACAATTTGCTCACGCATTTGTTGACAAAGTGGTGACTCTCGCCCCATCCTTGTTTGTGAATGACTGAGCATTTCATGGAATCTACTTTTATACCCAATCATGGCACCCACCTGTTCCCAATTTGCCTGTTCGCCTGTGGAATGTTCCAAATAAGTGTTTGATGAGCATTCCTCAACTTTATCAGTATTTATTGCCACCTTTCCCAACTTCCTTGTCACGTGTTGCTGGCATCGAATTCTAAAGTTAATGATTATTTGCAAAATGATTTTTTTTTATCAGTTTGAACATCAAATATGTTGTCTTTGTAGCATATTCAACTGAATATGAGTTGAAAATGATTTGCAAATCATTGTATTCAATTTATATTTACATCTAACACAATTTCCCAACTCATATGGAAACGGGGTTTGTATATATATATATATATATATGTTCCTATTCGTGTCTGATGCCTGAAGACGAAGCGTACGCAAATGCTACAGAATAGAAGCACTTCCTCTCTGTGTGTGGGTGCGCGCGCATGTAATAATTTATATATACATACACACACAGAGTATAATACAGTGGTTCTTAACCTGGGTTCGATGGAACCCTAGGGGTTCGGTGAGTCGGCCTCAGGGGTTCGGCGGAGGTCAAGACACACCCGACTCATCGTGTAAATAAAAACGTCTCCCTATCGGCGTATTACGGATACGGCAACAGCAGAAGTCAGACTGATTTGCAGGTGTGTAATTTGTTGTGAGTTTATGCACTGTGTTGGTTTTGTTGTTTGAACAAGGTGATGTTCATGCACGGTTCATTTTGTGCACCAGTAAAAAAACATGGTAACACTTTAGTATGGGGAACATATTCACCATTAATTAGTTGCTTATTAACATGCAAATTAGTAACATATTGGCTCTTAACTAGTCATTATTAAGTACTTATTAATGCCTTATTCTGCATGGCCTTATTATAACCCTAACCCTCTAACCCTGGCCCTAACCCTAACCAAAAAACTCTAAATTAAGTCTTTGTTACTTAGAATATCTTCCCCATACTAAAGTGTTACCAAAAACATATAACTTTGTCTGAATTTGAAAATAAACAACATTTTATTTTTCACTAAAGAAGGTTTCGGTGAATGTGCATATGAAACTAATAGGGTTCGGTACCTCCAACAAGGTTAAGAACCACAATACAAATCTGTAATGCAATTGATTCATTCTTAATGTATTCTTGGTTTGATTCATTTATTTGTTCTTTCAAAATAAGATAACAAAGATAGAAGTTAGTTTATCCATAAACAATGTGAAAATTGAGAAGGTGTCTGAAATCAGATTTCTTGGGGTCATCCTAGATGAAAAGTTGACATGGAAAGATTAATATATTGCATGTGAAAAATAAGCTATCTAAAAGTTTATTTTTTTTGAACAAGTTTAAATACAGTTTCTTGTATAATACAATGAGAATGTTATATTGCTCAATTATTCTACCTTATTTCAATTATTGTGCAGAAATATGGGGAAATACATATCACAGCAACATAATGCCTTTATTTCTTTCACAGAAAAGAGCAGTTTGTATCATTTTTACAGTAGGATATAGAGACCACACAAATCCACTCTTCATTAGGTCAGGATTATTAAAACTAAAAGACATTGTAGAATTGCATACTCTATTAGTGATGTTCAAAGCTCGAAATAAAGTTCTTCCAAAGGACTTACAAAAGTTATTTGTGTTCACGTCTGAACATGAAAACCACAGAAGGCCGTATGATTTTAAACATCCAAGAGTGCGAACAAATTTGAACAAATGTGCTTGTCTGTTGCTGGTGTGAAAGCATGGAATTCTCCAGACAATGACTTAAAGGCCTACTGAAACCCACTACTACCGACCACGCAGTCAGATAGTTTATATATCAGTGATGAAATCTTAACATTGCAACACATGCCAGTACGGCCGGGTTAGCTTACTAAAGTGCAATTTTAAATTTCGCGCAAAATATCCCGCTGAAAACGTCTCGGTATGATGACGTCTGCGCGTGACGTCACGGATTGTAGAGGACATTTTGGGACAGCATGGTGGCCAGCTATTAAGTCGTCTGTTTTCATCGCAAAATTCCACAGTATTCTGGACATCTGTGTTGGTGAATCTTTTGCAATTTGTTCAATGAACAATGGAGACAGCAAAGAAGAAAGCTGTAGGTGGGAAGCGGTGTATTGCGGCCGACTGCAGCAACACAAACACAGCCGGTGTTTCATTGTTTACATTCCCGAAAGATGACAGTCAAGCTTTACCATTGGCCTGTGGAGAACTGGGACAACAGAGACTCTTACCAGGAGGACTTTGAGTTGGATACGCAGACACGGTACCGTGAGTACGCATGCAGCTGCGGCTTCCAAACATTTGATCGCTTGCCCATACATGCGTGCCGCTATGTGCATGTCACATACGTAACTTTGGGGAAATATATGTGCTGTATGAACTTTGGGGAGGTGAACGGTACTTTGGGCTGTGGGATTGAGTGTGTTGTGCAGGTGTTTGAGTTGTATTGGCGGGTTATATGGACGGGAGGGGGGAGGTGTTTGTTATGCGGGATTCATTTGTGGCATATTAAATACAAGCCTGGTTGTGTTGTGACTAGTAGAGTATATATATGTCTTGTGTTTATTTACTGTTTTAGTCATTCCCAGCTTAATATAAGGTCCCACCCGCCTCTCACAGCATCTTCCCTATCTGAATCGCTTCCACTGCCCTCTAGTCCTTCACTCTCACTTTCCTCATCCACGAATCTTTCATCCTCGCTCAAATTAATGGGGAAATCGTCGCTTTCTTGGTCCGAATCGCTCTCGCTCCTGGTGGCCATGATTGTAAACAATGTGCGGATGTGAGGAGCTCCACAACCTGTGACGTCACGCTACTCGTCTGCTACTTCCGGTACAGGCAAGGCTTTTTTATCAGCGACCAAAAGTTGAGAACTTTATCGTCGATGTTCTCTACTAAATCCTTTCAGCAAAAATATGGCAATATCGCGAAATGATCAAGTATGACACATAGAATGGACCTGCTATCCCCGTTTAAATAAGAAAATCGCATTTCAGTAGGCCTTTAAAAAGTTGCAAGAGTATCTTTGAATTTAAAAAGAGTTACAAAAAGAGTTAACTGGAATTATATCAAACTGATTTTTGATTTTGATTGGAACGTGTCATTTTGAAAATGCTTAAACGAAAATTAAAAGTATGTTGGTGTTGGTGGACGGAACAGTGATAAAGTCATCTAAAATAATTTGTGTTAAAAAGGGGGCAGATAAATATAAGAATATTATTCTTCCATCTGCTCCTTTCTGATCATGGAAATGTACAAGAAACAAAAAAAAAAACAATGAAAGTGTCAACTGTATATGGCTTGTATATATGCATTTTCATGAAAGGAATAAAAAGAAATTATGATGATGATGATGAACATTATGTTTCATCCACTGAGTTTTAAATAACTGTGAGTTAGTTATTTTAAGTAGCAGTTACATAATCTACAATCAAGTTAATATTAATTGAAAATAACAAGTTTAATCAACTTAAAAAGAAGGAAAATGTTACTCACACTCAACATGTTTTAGTAAGTATAACTTTTAACAACTTTATAAGTTTACTCTACTTATTCTAATTAATTACTTTGAGCATTCGGGTTAGAAATGCTTCAAAATAAAAGTATCTGAAAATGTATATACAAAGGGTCACCAACGCGGTGCCCGCGGGCACCAGGTCGTCCGTAAGGACCAGATGAGTCGCCCGCTGGCCTGTTCTAAAAATAGCTCAAATAGCAGCACTTACCAGTGAGCTGCCTCTATTTTTAAAATTGTATTTATTTACTAGCAAGCTGGTCTCACTTTGCTCGACATTTTTAATTCTAAGAGAGACAAAACTCAAATAAAATTTGAAAATCCAAGAAAAATTTTTAAAGACTTGGTCTTCACTTGTTTAAATTTTTTTTTTTTTTTTTTTTACTTATAACTTTCAGAAAGACACTTTTAGAGAAAAAATACAACCTTAAAAATGATTTTAGGATTTTTAAACACATATACCTTTTTACCTTTTAAATTCCTTCCTCTTCATTTCTGACAATTTAAATCAATGTTCAAGTAAAAGGCCCTGTGATGAGGTGGCGATGAGGTGGCGACTTGTCCAGGGTGTACCCCGCCTTCCGCCTGATTGTAGCTGAGATAGGCTCCAGCGCCCCCCGCGACCCCAAAGGGAATAAGTGGTAGAAAATGGATGGATTGATGGGTTCAAGTAAAAACATTTTTTTTATTATTGTAAAGAATAATAAATACATTTTAATTTAATTGTTCATTTTAGCTTCTGTTTTTTCGACGAAGAATATTTGTGAAATATTTCTTCAAACTTATTATGATTAAAATTCAAAAAAATTATTCTGCAGTGTCAAGTTACACACCAGAGTACAACACACTAGTTAGCGGCATGCAATGCCAGGCTTCCCACTAACTGACAAAGAAACAGATAACAGATTTGGTGTCCAGTTCAAAGTGTGACATGATTTATTTAAAACATTTGAGAGTTGACTTTTGTATTTCACATGAGTTATTATTTGTACAAACATGGTGCAAAGTAATTCATGATTTGTTAAAAGATGTTAGTGGCTAGCTAGTTAAAATGGGATATTGTGATTTCACAAGACTGTCTTAGAAGTGGTCATTTGAAAATGTTCAATTTGAAAAATGTGCACTTAGAGAAAATATAAAAATAAAGTGTTGCATAATGATATTTATCTGTTTCTATATATATTTATTGTGAGAAATCATTAAGATGATCAGTGTTTCCACAAAGATAAATATCATTAATTATTAATAATAACATAGAGTTAAAGGTAAATTGAGCAAATTGGCTATTTCTGGCAATTTATCAATTTATGGCATTAATCAGTATCCAAGAAGTAGCTCTTGGTTTCAAAAAGGTTGTTGACCCCTGGTCATACTTGCCAACCTTGAGACCTCCGATTTCGAGAGGAGGGGGGTGGGGGCGTGGTCGGGGGTGGGGCGGAGCGTGGTTGGGGCGTGGTTAAGAGGGGAGGAGTATATTGACAGCTAGAATTCACCAAGTCAAGTATTTCATACATATATATATATATATATATATATATATATATGTATTTATTTATATAAATATATCTATACATCCTGAAAATATGCAAACAAAACTGTGTTTAGATAAATGATACTTCAAACTTGCATAAATAAATATTAAGGAATATAACATAACTTGGCTTCTGAGAGCTTCAAAATGTAATGAATAAAATGCTAAAGTTGTTGATAAACAAGCAATTATTTTGATGATTAAATATGGTCATTTTAAATGAATTATTATGATAATTTAAAATTAATTATTTCAAATATGTTTATTTTAATGTATAATTCTAATGCCTGGATGTAATAAGGAGTCAGAAAAAATACAATTAATTTTGATGTTTTTAGCAAAATATAGTAAAAATGTATTTAGTTGTTTTGTTTTTTTAATTAATAAATATATTTATTTGTAGGTAAGATAAACATAATAATACAATTTATCTCTAGTCTGGATGATTTATTTCTTGTCACCCAGTTGTAAAAAAGGCTGTCCTCACTCAGGTCCGCATAGAGCTGGAGGGGGCGTGGGCTCCAGCTCCGGCTGTAAATCGGGAGATTTTCGGTAGAATATTTGTCCCGGGAGGTTTTCGGGAGGAGAGGCGCTGAATTTCGGGAGTCTCCCGGAAAATTCGGGAGGGTTGGCAAGTATGCCCCTGGTATATACGTTTTTAGATACTTTTATTTTGAAGCATTTCTTGACAGTGTCACTTCCGCTTCATTCCTGCAGGTGTCACTTCCGCCTCCGTTTCTCTGCTACGTTTAATCGGTGCCCTAGTCTTTGACGATGTGAGTATGTTGATGATTAAATAAGACTCATTTACTTTATTAATAGACATCCCCGTGTTTGTGTCACGTTTAGTGGTGTTTTAATAATATCATTGGTGCTGTGTTGTCAAAAAGCTACGCGCTAACATCTCCCTGTTAAGGATGGCATTGAAGTGAAGTGAAGTGAATTATATTTATATAGCGCTTTTCTCTAGTGACTCAAAGCGCTTTACATAGTGAAAACCCAATATCTAAGTTACATTTAAACCAGTGTGGGTGGCACTGGGAGCAGGTGGGTAAAGTGTCTTGCCCAAGGACACAACGGCAGTGACTAGGATGGCGGAAGCGGGGATCGAACCTGCAACCCTCAAGTTGATGGCACGGCCACTCTACCAACCGAGCTATACCGCCCCATTGCTGCTGCTAATGTGGCTAGCTCACACATGCCATTGTGAAAATGCAATACATTACGTCTCTAGTACTTTACTTTGAGCATATCTATCTATAGGCATGAGACACATATTGTTGTTTAATTAGATGACATAAAGGTTGATGGGTGTTTTGCTTGTGCTTTACAGGTACTAACCCAAACCAATATGCACCATTAAAGTGGAAGAGTCCAAATGATGACCATGTTTTCTCTGACCAGAAACCCCAACGTGGCCAATATCCGCAGAGTTTCATACTCAACAGACGGTGTACAAAAAAAAAAAAAGCAAATAGATGTCTAGATGGAAGTGAGAAAGACAGATGACAAAGAGATGATGCTCCATTCCCACTCTGACACCCACCTACCCCTCCTGCCGTGTCCTTCATATCACACTGGCAAGAAAAATTAGAACAGTTCGGCCCACGTTATTTTTTTCTTCACTCTTTTTCCTCCCTTTTATTTTGCCTTCCTCCACACCGTCGACTGTCTCCGTGTTTATTATCCGTCTCTCTCCTCATCCTCCTCCCACTTCTCCCTGGTCATTGCACGGGTCAGGACGGGAGTCACGACAGGCGCTGGGATGAAGCCCCTCTCCTCCTCCTCCCCTTCTAGCTGTCATTCATCACATCCCACAGTTGACAGCTACCTCTTCCCACTCGTACCTTCTCTTCATGCAAGATCACGTGAGTCAATGTATTTATTCATGACAGAGAAAAGACTTAACTCCTTGGCAACACTATTAGACATTACAGCAGTGGGAATAATATCAACAAAAACATCCCCACAGAAAACACATTTAGATATGTATTTAATTCAGTATTTAATCCCCAAGTAATACATGGCTCAATAGGGATGGTTAAACGTGATTCCTTTTACGTTTCCATGCACTAAATTACCGTATTTTTCGCACCATAGGGCGCACTGCCGATGAGCGGGTCTAGCCAGGCCTATTTTCATGCAAAAGGTGCATTAAAGGGGTCATATTATGTTTTTAATTCCATGCCTCGGAGACTGCAAGCTGTTATAAAAGCCAGAGGTGGTGCAACAAGGTACTAGTGGTGTGTTTTTTTGTTTGTTCTTTATGATTCCATCATTTTCCTTAGAATTGAGTGATTCCATATACCGTATTTTTCGGACCATAGGGCGCACCAGATTATAAGGCGCACTGCCGATGAGCGGGTCTATTCAGGTCTATTTTCATACAAAAGGCGCACCGGATTATAAAGCGCATTAAAGGAGTCATATTATGATTTTTTTCTAAATTTAAAACAATGTCTTGTGGTCCACATAACATGTAATGGTGGTTCCTTTGTGAAAATGTTGCATAGATTATGTTTTACAGATCATTTTCAGGTAGCTTTCTGAGTGTCTCTTCAGGATGCGCCGTTTTGTGGGCGGTCTTATTTACGTGGCTCACCTTTGACAGCGTCTTCTCCCTTCTAAGGTTGAAAAACCATCCTTGAACAGAGGAGGTGGTATGTGACACCTCCTGTCTACAACATACAACACTGTCCTTTCAACCATTCCTAAAAAGACACTGAAATTTAGCCTCCCACAGAAAACACATTTAGATATGTATTTAATTCAGTATTTAATCCCAAAGTAAAACATGGCTCAGTAGGGATGGTTAAACGTGATTCTTTTTACGTTTCCATGCACTAAATTACCGTATTTTTTCGCACCATAGGGCGCACTGCCGATGAGCGGGTCTCGTCAGGCCTATTTTCATACAAAAGGTGCATTAAAGGGGTCATATTATGTTTTTAATTCCATGCCTCGAAGACTGCAAGCTGTTATAAAAGCCAGAGGTGGTGCAACAAGGTACTAGTGGTGTGTTTTTTTGTTTGTTCTTTATGATTCCATCATTTTCCTTTGAATTGAGTGATTCCATATACCGTATTTTTGGGACCATAAGGCGCACTGCCGATGGGGGGGTCTATTCAGGTCTATTTACATATAAAAGGCGCACTGGATTATAAGGCGCATTAAAGGAGTCATATTATAATTTTTTTCTAAATTTAAAACAATGTCTTGTGGTCCACTTAACATGTAGTTAAAGTTAAAGTACCAATGATTGTCACACACATACTCGGTGTGGTGAAATTTGTTCTCTGCATTTGACCCATCCCCTTGTTCACCCCCTGGGAGGTGAGGGGAGCAGTGGGCAGCAGGAGTGCCGCGCCCGGGAATCATTTTTGGTGATTTAACCCACCATTTCCAACCCTTGATGCTGAGTGATGTTTTACAGATCATTTTCAGGTAGCTTTCTGAGCGTCTCTTCAGGATGCACCGTTTTGTAGGCGGTCTTATTTACGTGGTTCACCTTCGACAGCGTCTTCTCCCATCTAAGGTTGAAAAACCATCCTTGAACAGAGGAGGTGGTATACGACACCTCCTGTCTACCACATACAACACTCCTTTCAACCATTCCTAAAAAGACGCTGAAATGTAGCCTCCCACAGAAAACACATTTAGATATGTATTTAATCCCAAAGTAAAACATGGCTCAGCAGGGATGGTTAAACGTGATTCTTTTTACGTTTCCATGCACTAAATTACCGTATTTTTCGCACCATAGGGCGCACTGTCGATGGGCGGGTCTAGTCAGGCCTATTTTCATACAAAAGGTGCATTAAAGGGGTCATGTTATGTTTTTAATTCCATGCCTCGAAGACTGCAAGCTGTTATAAAAGCCAGAGGTGGTGCAACAAGGTACTAGTGGTGTGTTTTTTTGTTTGTTCTTCATGATTCCATCATTTTCCTTAGAATTGAGTGATAAATATACCGTATTTTTCGGACCATAGGGCGCACTGCCGATGAGCGGGTCTATTCAGGTTTATTTTCATACAAAAGGCGCACCGGATATAAGGCGCATTAAAGGAGTCATATTATGATTTTTTTCTAAATTTAAAACAATGTCTTGTGGTCCACATAACATGTAATGGTGGTTCTTTGGTGAAAATGTTGCATACATTATGTTTTACAAATCATTTTCAGGTAGCTTTCTGAGCGTCTCTTCAGGATGCGCCGTTTTGTGGGCGGTCTTATTTACGTGGCTCACCTTCGACAGCGTCTTCTCCCATCTAAAGTTGAAAAACCATCCTTGAACAGAGGAGGTGGTATACGACACCACATGTCTACCACATACAACACTGTCCTTTCAACCATTCCTAAAAAGACGCTGAAATTTAGCCTCCAACAAATAACAGGAGTTAGAAATGGCACAAATGGCAATCATTTGTTTACAACTGATCGTAATGCTCACGTGGGGGATTCCGACTATTTTGAACGATTATAAGGCGCACTGCCAATGAATGGTCTAGTTTCGATCGTTTTTCATATAAAAGGTGCACCGGATTATAGGGCGCGTTAAAGGAGTCATATTATTATTTATTTTTTATAATTTGAAAACACTTCCTTTGGTCAAAATGTTGCATAGATTATGTTTTACAGATAATCTTCAAGTCGCTTTCTGACATTCGCTTCAGGATGCGCCGTTTTGTGGGCGGTCTTATTTACGTGGCTCACCTTCGACAGCGTCTTCTCCCCGTCATCTTTGTTGTAGCGTGCAAGGATGGGAGTGGAAGAAGTGTCAAAAGATGGAGCTAACTGTTTTAATGATACTCAGACTTTACTTAAATCAATAACAGAGCAGCATCTCCTCATCCGTGGCTCACTAGTGCAACATCAACGCCGGAAATGTGTCCCATGAAAAACCGTCCGACCGAAACCTTCTAATAACTAAAGTTCCGTGGGTGAATTATGTAAACCCACTACAGTTTTAAGCGATTTCATAGCAAGTCTACTGACATATATAAGTAAGAACTTTACGCTACTTTATATTAGAAATGGCAACAGCGGAGGATGAATGCCACATAAGAAGGTAGAGAAAAAGAAGAAGCTTATCAACTACGGTATCGCCACGGACTACAAAGGCGGAAGCGTGCAATTTTTCAAGACTTATACAGATCAGCAGGTACCAGTAGGTAAGAAGTGTTGCTTAGGAATAATATTGCGAAACAAAACGCCAGATAATATGTCTTACCTTATACACACACCATAATAATACTCGTATGTTAAAGCACAGTACAATCCATTAAGCAGTGCGGCTTCGTAGCTTACCAAAATCGTACTAAAACACTTTGATAGATGTCTGAGCGCTGTGTGTAATGTTCTATATTTTCAATGGAACATATAAAATGTTGGTGTTTACTTGAGTCGTATTGCAGTCTACACGTATCTCTTACGTATGTTTGACTGCCATCTACTGGTCACACTTATCATTTCACCATGTACCAAATAATATAACTTTGAGATCTGTACGCAAAACCAGAATTATTTCGTACATTAGGCGCACCGGGTTATAAGGCGCACTGTCGAGTTTTGAGGGGGAAAAAAGGATTTTAAGTGCACCTTATAGTCCGAAAATACAGTATTTAATGTAAGTAAAACATGGGTCAGTAGGGATGGTTAAACGCGATTCTTTTTACTGACTCGTGTACCATTGACAACGTTTCCATACACTAAATTAGTCTGATTCCTCAAATAGTTCGGCTTAAGAAGTATCTTACAACTCATGGAAACATTTTAATCTGATCAAGTTTGACTTTTGAGAAATCGGACTAACCCACCTAGATTATGCGATTGAAAACGAGATCTCTTGAGTGGGTGTGGGCTGCCGGAGGAAACCTTTCGCATGTCAATGTGCGGGATATAACCCGGAAGCAGATACCATTTAATCAAAACAGGCAACAACTGCAATTAAATGGATACTTTATTTGTTTCACATATTAAGAGAACGGAACATTTCGAAGTGCATCGATAGGAGAAAAAAAGAAATAGAGATCAGCTTCATTCAGACTCTCAAGTGAGATGGAATAGAAGCAGGTATATTAAAGGCAAAAAGGAACACGTACACAAACCTCTTCAAACTGCCTTTGTGCACTCCAAACTGATTAGCAACAAGTCTGTATTCCACAAGACTGAAGAGCTTGTCAAGAATAGCAACTTTGGAGAGGGACCGGGGTACAAACAGTCTTTTTCTTCGTCTTTGAAACTCCTCTTATCAATCCACAGAGCCTTTTGAATGAAATCCGACACATTGTAAAGTTTTGTTTTCAAGATTATGCGTCCGAAAATTCCTTTTAAAACAACTCTCTCCCGGCAGTCTTTTTTTGCTTTGAACCTGCATACGCGCCAAGCCCTTCTTGGTAGTAGCGTCATGTTCCTGGCGCAATCTATGATCATTTCTTTATTGATTCTTGCTATTTTACATCAACATAGCCATTAGGGACGCAATATTTGTAATCTGTGCCAATATTACAGCGGATATCAGGTACAAAAGAGCTCAGCTGTTGACTTGTGAGGAGTCGCAAAAAAGATGCTTTGTTTTGGTCATATGTTGCCATCCAAGCAACGTTACCATTGCTTATTTCAGCAAGACAATGCCAAGCCACGTGTTACAACAGCGTGGCTTCATAGTAAAAGAGTGCAGGTACTAGACTGGCCTGCCTGTAGCCCAGACCTGTCTCTCATTGAAAATGTGTGGCGCAATATGAAGCCTAAAATACCACAACTTAAGCTGTACATCAAGCAAGAATGGGAAACAATTCCACCTGAAAAGCTTAAAAAATTGGTCTCCTCAGTTCCCTAACTGAGTGTTGTTAAAAGGAAAGGCCATGTAACACAGTGGTAAAAATGCTCCTGTGCCAACTTTTTAGCAATGTGTTGTTATTGATTTTTTTGCAAGAAAAAATACGTTTTTCAGTTCGAACATTAAGTATCTTGTCTTTGCATTTTATTCAATTGAATATAAGTTGAAAAGGGTTTACAAATCATCGTATTCTGTTTTTATTTACAAATTACACAACGCGCCAACTTCACTGGTTTTGGGTTTTGTATTAAGCATACTTGCCAACCCTCCCGAATTTTCCGGGAGACTCCCGAATTTCAGTGCCTCTCCCGAAAATCTCCTGGGACAACCATTCTCCCGAATTTCTCCCGATTTCCAGCCGGACCTGAGTGAGGACAGCCTGTCGTCACGTCAGCTCTTTACTTCATACTTCAGAACCGACTCCCACACTTGCCGTCAGGGTGCGCAATACAACGTAAACCGTTGGCCAACCAAAAAGTTACTTTTTGGTTGGCCAACGGTTTATAAAGTTTATGTTGTATTGCGCACCCTGACGGCAAGTGTGGGAGTCGGTTCTGAAGTATGAAGTAAAGAGACGTAACTTCATCACCTCGCCTGGTTATTGACTCCAACCCAGAATATTACACTGCACATACCTATGCTCCTTCAAAGGCTGTGCTACTGTCTGCAAAGCATTGCACTTTCAAATACAACAATGAGTAGAGAGGAGTGTTATGTGTGTATATGTGTAAATAAATGAACATTTATTTTATTTATATGTACATATATATAATAAAATACATATTTATATATAGCTAGAATTCACTGAAAGTCAAGTATTTTATATATATATATATATATATATATATATATATATATATATATATATATATATAACAAATACTTGAATTTAAGTGAATTCTACCTATAAATATACTCCTCCCTCTTAACCCCCCAAATCTCCCGAATTTGGAGGTCTCAAAGTTGGCAAGTATGGTATAAAGAGAGTATGGCCAACTCGGTTTCATGCAATCTCCTCAATGATTGGTCAAAAGGAACCCACGTGACTACAGGGCGCCATGATTGCTACTAACCTTGAGCTAATGCTGTGTTTGCGGCGCTTCCAAGTCCTGTTGCTGAGCATCGAGCTGCTCCACCCGCAAGAATTGTGGAAAGCTTTTACATCGCTTTCCCAACAACCCGGAAAGAAGACAAGTGTGGGAGGTGAAGGTTCGCCATCAACACTGGAAAGCCACCGATTACGGCGTCTTGTGCCAGGTACACACAAAACACAACATCTGCCTTTTTGTTCTGGTAAGAACACACAGACGTTAATACAATTAATAATGAACACATTTAAGAGATGGTTTGACGAATCTCAGTAAAACTAAAATAATGCAAGTCGTTAACAGTAGAAGAGAAAGTCAAACACAACGAGTAAAAGAAACCAAATTTTGGGTGTAATAATATTGTGATAATAATAATAATGTGTCCCGTGAAAAAACATCCGACCGGAACTCTCTAACTAAAGTTCTGTGAGTGAATTGTGTAAACCCACTACATTGGTAGTTTTTAGCGCTTCCTAAGCGAGATATAAGTTAGAATTTTACGCTACTTCATATTAGAAATGGAAACAGCAGAGGGTGAATGCCCCATAACAAGAAGATAGTGAAAAAGAAGAAGTTTATGACTACGGACTTATGCAGATCTCAAATACACATCAGCAGGTACCAGAAGGTAAGAAGAGTTGGTTTTGCATAATATTGTGGAACAAAACGCCAGATAATATGTCTGCTAATGGGTGCAATTTTGCAGTCCTTATACACACACCATAGTAATACTTGTATCTCTGACTACGGTAGCCGTAATGGGCCGACAATCCATCAAGTGGTGTGGCTTCAAAGTCATACTAAAACATTTTTGATGGATTTTTGAAAGCCGTGTGTAATGTTCTTTATTTTCAATGGAACATTTAAAGTTTTGGTGTTTTTTACTGGCGTCATATTGCAGTCCACATGCATCTCTTATGTGTGAATACCATCTACTGGTCACACTTATCATTACTCCATGTACTAAATTAAATTGCTTCAAGGTCGGTAAGCACAACCAGAATTATTCCGTACATTAGGCGCACCAGGTTATAGGGCGCACTGTCAATTTTTGAGAAAATTAAAGGATTTTAAGTGCACCATGTACCGTATTTTCCGCACTATAAGGCGCACCGGATTATTAGCCGCACCTTCTATGAATTACATATTTCATAATTTTGTCCACCAATAAGCCGCCCCGGACTATAAGCCGCGCCTACGCTGCGCTAAAGTGAATGTCAAAAAAACGCTGCGCTAAAGTGAATGTCAAAAAAACAGTCAGATAGTTCAGTCAAACTTTAATAATATATTGAAAACCAGCGTTCTAACAACTCTGTCCCAAAATGTACGCAAATGTGCAATCACAAACATAGTAAAATTCAAAATGGTGTAGAGCAATAGTAACATAATGTTGCTCGAACGTTAATGTCACAACACACAAAATAAACATAGCGCTCACCTTCTGAAGTTATTCTTCATTCGTAAATCCTTCGAATTCTTCGTCTTCGGTGTCCGAATTGAAAAGTTGCGCAAGCGTGGTATCCAAAATGGCCGGTTCCGTCTCGTAGAAGTCATCGGGAGTCAGTGTCGCTGTTGTTCTGTGAATCCTGCCTTCCGGAAAGCTCGGACCACAGTTGTGACCGAAATATCTGCCCAAGCATTTACGATCCACTGGCAAATGTTGGCGTATGTCGTCCGAGGCTGTCTGCCCGTCTTAGTGAAGGTGTGTTCGCCTTCGGAGCTGTGTGAAAAAAGCCACCCGGCCTCTTCGCGTAAACTTCCCTTAACCACTCGCTCATCTTTTCTTCATCCATCCATCCCTTCGAGTTAGCTTTTATGATGACGCCGGCTGGAAAGGTCTCTTTTGGCAAGGTCTTCCTTTTGAATATCACCATGAGTGGAAGTTAGCATGGCAAGCTAGAACCACAGTGAAGGATGACTTCATTCCCTGTGGTGCGAATATTCACCGTACGTGCTCCCGTTCCACAGTGCGGTTCAGTTGCTGTGAAATACGGTAGTAATCCGTGTGCGGATGGAGAGATTGCGTCTTTTTATGAACCGGATCGCTTAGTAGGAGCCATTTTGTGGTCTTTACAGATGTAAACAGGAAATGAAACGTACGGTGATATCCGCGCGTTTTTTCTTCTTCTTCCGGGGGCGGGTGAAGCGCTTCCTGTTCTATGGGGGCGGGTGCTTTCCTTGGCGGTTGCTTGCGTAGAAGAAGAAGCGCTTCCTGTTCTACCGGGAAAAAAGATGGCGGCTGTTTACCGAAGTTGCGAGATCGAAACTTTATGAAAATTAATCGTAATAAAGCGCACCGGGTTATAAGGCGCACTGTTAGCTTTTGAGAAAATTTGTGGTTTTTAGGTGCGCCTTATAGTGCGGAAAATACGGTAGTCCAAAAAATACGGTACTTCACACAAAAGTCACAATTAGATTGTTGGTCCAAAGCCAATGAAGATTTTGCCAAAATGAGAGTAATAATTTGGTCGTTCTGTGTATATTCTTTACGTTTATTGTGATGTTGGATGCGTGTTAGAGAGCCTGCTGGTCACAAAACACTGCGGGAATGTAGCAGCAGAGTGCATCAATTATGGCCGTATACGTCAATACAACAGCATTTGCATGCATCCAGACACAGCCGCACACGTTCTTGGTAGCATTCATGGCGCCTGTTGTTTAGTTGGCCATACTATCTCTATACACGACTCTGGTTTTGATGTGACGTCATAGTCAACCAGAAAAGCAATACATTAATCAGCGCTATTAGGAAATATGCGCCCCCCCCCCAGTGTAGGGGAAGCACACGGTGTATGACCAATAGTTAGTTACATTAGAGCAGGGGTCTCAGACACGTGGCCCGCGAGACGTTATTTTGCGGCCCGCACCTTAATATGAAAATGTAATGTTAGCGCGGCCCGCAAGTTTTATATGAATGGCGCTTGACAGCGTCATACTTGACAACCCTCCCGATTTTTCCGGGAGACTCCCGAATTTCAGGGCAACCATTCTCTCGAATGTCTTCACCCAAACAACAATATTAAGGGCGTGCCATGATGTCACTGCCTTTAGCGCCCTCTACAACCTGTACAAACAGCGTGCCAGCCCAGTCACATGTTGTATTTGTATTTGAAATGTGTTTGTCATTCTTGTTTGGTGTGGGTTCACAGTGTGGCGCATATTTGTAAGTGTTAAAGTTGTTTATACGGCCACCCTCAGTGTGACATGTATGGCTGTTGATCAAGTATGTCTTGCAGTCACTCACGTGTGTATGCAGAAGCCGCATACAACATGTGACTGGGACGGCACGCTGTTTGAATGGTGAAAAAGCGGACGCGACGACAGGTTGTAGAGGACGTTAAAGGCAGTGCTATCACGGCACGCCCTTAATATTATTGGCCGGGTAAAAATCGGGACAAATTCGGGGGAATGGTTGCCCCGGGAGATTGTTGGGAGGGGCACTGAAATTCCTGAGTCTCCCGGAAAAATCGGGAGGGTTGGCAAGTATGTTGCTAGGGTGGGATAGCCATTCAAAGAAGGTGAATTCATTAAAAAGTGTATGTTAGATTTTTTTAAAGAAATCTTTTCTTGCGGCCCAGCCTCACCCAGTTTCTGCATACAGTGGCCCCCAGATAAATTGAGTTTGAGACCCCTGCATTAGAGAGTGTGCATGGACACTTGGGCTTCACACGGAGCTGTGAAAATACAAAAACAAGCAAACTATTTGAGAAACCAGACTAATTTAGTGTATGGAAACGTAGTGAATGAGTCACTCACCAAAGTGAACCGTTTCACTTTATTCACTCATCACAAAACACGTGCAAAAGCTACTCACATGGTTACTAAACGTTTAGACTCGCCCCCACTCGATTCACTTAATTCACTTATCACAGAGCGCATGTGGAGAACCTCAAGGTTCACTTAATTCACTCATCACAGAGCGCATGTGTACAGAACGCACATGATTGGCGACTGCACAAGTTTCGCCGCCATTCGTCAACTACTAAAAATATTAATACAAATTGAATGAGATCGCTATATAGCCGTTGTGTTTATGCATGTTCTCATTCATCCAGGTCATTGTCCTCTCGGGGCATTCAATCGGTCGCAACTGGGCTGTTTGGTTTGTCTTAGAAGATGTTTTGCCTCTCATCCAAGTAGGCTTCTTCAGTTCATGCTCATAGACTTAGATTGGTCAGATCTAGTCTAGCGACTGGTGTCAAAACCCCAAATATATATACTCCAAAACCATGAGGTTTTATCATAGTGACAAAAACAACTGGTTTAATGCAAACAAGCAATCCTACTGTCAAACCAACAAAAGTTGTTGAAGTGTAATTTCCACTTGTTAGAATTGAAATACTGTGTGGCAGAACGATCGCTGTGGATCGACTACTATTAGTCCAAAATAGTCGGAATCCCCCATGTAAGCATTCCATTCAGTTGTAAACACAATGGCACACATGGCATTCTAGTCTCATTCTGTAACCAGAATGTGACCTGAATGCCATTTCTAAGTCCTGTTATTTGTTGGAGGCTAAATTGCAGTGTCTTTTAGGAATGGTTGAAAGGACTGTGTTGTATGTGGGAGACAGGTAGTGTCGCAGACCACCTCCTCTGTTTAAGGATGGTTTTTCAACCTTGACATAGATGGCTTCCCTCAATCTTCTTTCGCATCATCCGTCCTCCCTGTCTAGAATATGTACATTTTTGTTCTCAAAGGAGTGCTGTTTCTCCCTGAGGTGCAGGTAGACAGCCTGAAGAGTTTGCCCGACCTTTGCTGTGTCATGCGTTGGCTTAGTGGTTGTTTTGTTTCCCTAATATATGAATCAGTGCATTCGTCATTACACTGGATAGCATACACCAGACTGTTTTTGTGGGTGTGGGGTGTCCGGTCTTTAGGATGCACCAGTCTCTGTCCCAGGGTGTAGCCTGGTTTGAAGTGTATTGGGATGTTGTGTTGGTTAAAAATTCTTCTGAGTTTCTCAGATAGACCTGATACATAGGGAATGAAAATATTTTTGCGTCTGTCTCCTTGTTCCTCCTCATCCATTGTTTGTGGGATAATAAAAGTCAATCAATCAATCAATCAATCTTTATTTATATAGCCCTAAATCACAAGTGTCTCAAAGGGCTGCACAAGCCACAACGACATCCTCGGTACAAAGCCCACATACGGGCAAGGAAAAACTCACCCCAGTGGGACGTCGATGTGAATGACTATGAGAAACCTTGGAGAGGACCGCATATGTGGGTAACCCCCACCCTCTAGGGGAGACCGAAAGCAATGGATGTCGAGTGGGTCTGACATAATATTGTGAGAGTCCAGTCCATAGTGGATCCAACATAATAGTAAGAGTCCAGTCCATAGTGGGGCCAGCAGTACACCATCCCGAGCGGAGACGGGTCAGCAGCGCAGAGATGTTCCCAGCCGATGCACAGGCGAGCGGTCCACCCCGGGTCCCGACTCTGGACAGCCAGCACTTCATCCATGGCCACCGGATCTGTGCCCCCCCCCCTCAAGGAAAAGGGGAGCAGAGGAGAAAAGAAAAGAAACGGCAGATCAACTGGTCTAACAGGGGGGCTATTTAAAGGCTAGAGTATACAAATGAGTTTTAAGATGGGACTTAAATGCTTCTACTGAGGTAGTCTATCTATCATATGTGAGGCAGAGACTGTGCAACAGCGTCTGTTGCTGATTAAAAGGTGATATATACCAAAGGAAATGCGCACAACTATGAAAGATTTTCGAGACATATTCCCGTTACAAAAGTGGACACGCCACCACTCAAAGTGCACTACAAGTTAAAGGACACTGCAATAAGTACATTTATAATTTACCTGATTGTCAGTGATGTGTGGATACATCATACATCATAGACACATACAATATAAAAAAGCGAATTCTCTGGACAGAATAAAAACTAAATGCAAAAAACAACCCGAACAATAGTCCAACATTACAATAACATTTAACAGTGTAATATTAAATACAATAACCAGCTATAACATGGAGGAAAACAGGGTCACAAAGACGCAAATTCAATCAGTTCACTTTGTGACTCGCCGAACGTCGATGGCCCCAAACCCCAATGACCAGTGACTGAGTGTCAGTGAATCATCGTTCATGACCGTTTAGTGTTGAGCGATGATTCAGTGGCACCCTTCGTTCGCTTCGTAATTCGTCCACTATCTGTGATTCAATGAGTCGTCGTCAAGCACCCGCAGGAACAACCGACAAACTGTGACACAGCGCAGGATTCAGCTCGGGCAAAAAGTAGAAAGGAGAGTTGATTTGAAGCAAGAAACATATTAGAGGGCTGCATATGACGTCACATCCGTTTGTCTACATTGCGGCTTAATTTACACAATGGTCAAGCAGCTTGAGCGTAGCATCAAAACAAATGAGAGTGAGTGTAGAGTTTGAGCAGAACATTTCGTATTTCTGTTCTGTTTTTGTGTGTCAAGTCATTCAAATAAAGAGAGAGGAAAGAGCTTTCATAGATTCCAGAAATAAGGGGTTCATAAAGGTAATAAAGTCAGGAAAAAACAAAAGTGCGTCAAAGATAATGGATCTTAAAGTATAATTTTCATCATCTTGTGGAATACAATCGAACTGCATGTGTCTGCAGTGATCACTTTGTAAAATGTTTGTTTGAACATTTGATTTGTTTGAGAAACTTTCTGTGATCTAATCGAGTTGTATTAGTAGTGTTTGATAGCAGAACTAAACGTAAAGAAGTGACAATAGAACGCATTGGCTTTTTGTTCTTTTGTAGTTGCTATATACCTAAATATAACTATGAAGACCTGGTTGTGCAAATAAACTAATGTCATGTTAAGTCCTAGTAATAAATATAGTGATTTTTGGTCCAATTTACCGTATTTTTGTTGTCAATTTTCATAACAGAAACTAAAAACTTAGTTGTTGTTGTATAAGAAAGTCAAGTGCTTTATTCCAGACAGATGACCACATTATAGCATCTTTGGTAAAATTCGTTAGCATCAAGAAAATATCCTTAATAGTATTAATAAACTAGATGAATAAATCTCTCTAATGCTCAACCATCCATCCATCCATTTTCTACCGCTTGTCCATTTCGGGGTCGCCGGGGTTCGCTGGAGCCTATCTCAGCTGCATTCGGGCGGAAGGCGGGGTACACCCTCAATATCATATACTAAATCTTGATATCGCTAGCAAACATTGCTGAACAGGGACATATATAGCTAAATAATGGGACAAAAAATGAACGTCACCCCATAAAAACAACTCCAGACATGAATTGCAGATGAGACTAATATTTGTAGCAGGAAATCAACCTCAAATACACTTATCCTTGTTCTCATTAGCGTCACGATCACAGCAGCATGCCTCTTGTTATGTCAATCAAAAACGTTCATTTGGTAAAAAAATGTTTGGGTTTTGAACGATTCGTTCATGATTCGCACATTACTATGGCTTCGTACTTAGTGGAGAAAGCCTTATTGGCAAGCACACAGGTCAGATGTTTATTCTTTTAGTCCTCTCTTTTTTACAAATACTTTCCAAATCTTGAAGGTTTCAAAGCTGTTGCTTGGCAACTCAAAGTTCCAGCTCCAGCCACATATTTTAAATGGGATTACTCTCTAAAAATGTAGCATTCTATAGTACTGTACCTTTTCCTATGCACCACTTTTTGTAGCTGAATTCAGTTTTCAATGAAAAACTTTGACCAAAATTTTCCCCGGTTTGCATATACAGTCTCGTATTTTCCTGATTATACGGCACAGTGCACCTGGCTTAGTGGTTAGAGTGTCCGCCCTGAGATCGGTAGGTCGTGAGTTCAAACCCCGGCCGAGTCATACCAAAGACTATAAAATGGGACCCATTACCTCCCTGCTTGGCACTCAGCATCAAGGGTTGGAATTGGGGGTTGAATCACCAAAAATGATTCCCGAGCGCGGCCACCGCTGCTGCTCACTGCTCCTCTCACCTCCCAGGGGGTGAACAAGGGGATGGGTCAAATGCAGAGGACAAATTTCACCACATCTAGTGTGTGAGACAATCATTGTTACTTTAACTTTAACTTTAATGTATAGATTTATTCTGGTTTTGCTTACCCACCTCGAAGCAATTTTATTTGGTACATGGTGTAATGATAAATGTGACCAGTAGATGGCAGTCAAACATAAGAGATATGTGTAGACTGCACTATGATGGCAATATGACTCAAGTAAACAACACCAACATTTTATATGTTCCATTGAAAATATAGAACATTACACACAGCGCTCAAAAATCTATTAACATGTTTTAGTACGACTTTGGTAAGCTATGAAGCCGCACCGCTTGGATTGTACTGTGCTTCAACATACAAATATTATTATGGTGTGTGTGTATAAGGTAAGACATACTATCTGGTGTTTTGTTTCGCAATATTATGCAAAAGCACCTTTTCTTACCTTCTGGTACCTGCTAATCTGTATTTGGGATCTGTATAAATCCTGAAAATGTGCCTTTGTAGTCTGTGACGACACCATAGTCGATAAGCTTCTTCTTTTTCTCTATCTTCTTGTTATGGGACATTCATTATCCGCTGTTGCCATTTCTAATATGAAGTAATGTAAAGTTCTTACTTATATCTGTCAGTAAACTCGCCATGAAAGTGCTAAAACATACCGGTGTAGTGAGTTTACATTATTCACCCAAGGAACTTTAGCTATTAGAGAGTTTTTCACGGGACACATTTCTGCCGTTGTTGCACTTCGTTATTGATTTAAGTAAAGTCTGAATGTCAATAAAACAGTTAGTTCCATCTTTTGACACTTCTTCCACCCCTGTCCTTGCACGCTACACCGCTACAACAAAGATGACGGGGAGAAGACGCTGTCGAAGGTGAGCCACGTAAATAAGACCGCCTACAAAATGGCGCATCCTGAAGTGACTGTCAGAAAGCGTCTTGAAGATGATCTGTAAAACATAATCTATGCAACATTTTGACCAAAGAACCACCATCACATGTTATGTAGACCACAAGGAAGTGTTTTCAATTTAGAAAAAAATTTGAGTAATATGACCCCTTTAATGCGCCTTATAATCCGGTTCGCCCTATGGTCTGGAAAATACGGTAATTGTGTGAAACAAGTATTTCATCCATTAGCATGCAATTGGATTTTAGATTTCATTCCAGTCTCTTTTACAGATACAAATCCTAAAGGTTTCGAGGTTGACGCTTGGAAACTTTGAAGTTTTGGCTGACCACCTAAGATGATATTTTAGTTTAAGATCGAAAGACTAAATCAACCAATCCAGGATGTTAATATGCTTCTTCTTGAGATACCCCTTCATTTCATAGTCCATATGTTTTCGATCATTCTAAAACTGGAAGACCAGCTATATGACTCATCTTCAGTATTCTGGCTGAGGCCATGTGCTTCTCATCCAAAATTCAATGGTACATGGCCCCATTCCTCAGCCCAGTAATGCGGTGAAATCTTCCTCTATGCCTACCACAGCAACAGCTATTGGTTAGAGTTAATTCACAATCTTTTTAATAGTGTTTTTCTGGATATCCTAAAACAAAAAATATCTTTGTATGGGGGGTAAACTTCTGGAATCCGCAGGGGATCAAATAGTTATTCTCTCCCTATATGTTTGTGCTTGAATACCAGTCATTAAACATCATAGTCATTTCATTCTAACACAGGGGTGTCAAACATACGGCCCAAACGGGTTTTATCCGGCCCGTGGGATGAGTTTGCTAAATATAAAAATGAGCCGAAATTTTTGAATGAAAGAAACTGCTGTTCTAAATGTGTCCACTAGATGTATCAATATCAATTATTTGTATGTTTGGAGATTATGCTACATATGTAAAAAAAACAAAAAAAACACATGATGTTAGTGCACCAGTCGAGTAAAATGAACAAACTACATAAATAACATCCTGTAATTTTTTGATCTTGATAGATTGAAAATTAACACCAATGAGTTGACTGATGAACATTATCACATGATTTATTCAGCAAGTATAAATAACGACAAATAAAGATAGAATACTATTAACAGCAACATATAAGTGTAAAAAAAAACAATAACATTATGATTTGTACATTTTCAGAATGTGCTTGTTCTATTTCTAAACAAAGAAAAGAATCTGAAGTTATCTTTATTTTTCAGTTATCGTGCCGTGATTTTACCAGTTCGGCCCACTTGAGAGTAGATTTTTCTCCATGTGGTCCCCGATCTAAAATGAGTTTGACACCCCTGTTCTAACAGACACTATATTGCCAAAAGTATTTTCCCACCTGCCTTAACTCACATATGAACTTGAAGTGCCATCCCATTCCTAACTCATAGGGTTCAATATGATGTTGGTCCACCTTTTGCAGCTATTACAGTTTCAACTCTTCGGGGAAGGCTGTCCACAAGGTTGCGGAGTGTGTTAATAGGAATTTTCGACCATTCTTCCAAAAGCTCATTGGTGAGGTCACACACTGCTGTTGGTCGAGAAGGCCTGTCTCTCAGTCTCCGTTCTAATTCATCCCAAAGGTGTTCTATCGGGTTCAGGTCAGGACTCTGTGCAGGCCAGTCAAGTTCATCAACACCAGACTCTGTCATCCATGTCTTTATGGACCTTGCTTTGTGCACTGTCTTGTTGGAAGAGGAAGAGGCCCGCTCCAAACTGTTCCCACAAGGTTGGGAGCATTTAATTGTCCAAAATGTTTTGGTATCCTGGAACATTCAAAGTTAATTTCACTGGAATTAAGGGGCCAAGCCCAACTCCTGAAAAACAACCACACACCATAATTCCTCCTCCACCAAATATCACACTCGGCACGATGCAGTCCTTAATGTACCTTTGGCCGGGCCAAGTGATTAGGACACCTGATTCTGATCATTTGGATGGGTGGCCAAATACTTTTGGGAAAATAGTGTATGTTTTGTGCAGAATACAAGTAAAATGTGTATATATTAGAATATGCACGCACTACTGGAGTGAATACAGCATTAGGGAAAATATTGCACTTATGGATGAACGGTAGATGAGGTCAAAGAGAAGTCCATCGTATATTAGTCGAATGGGTATAATAAATAAATACTAAGGACACAGATACGAGCATGTAAAGTGGAGCAGAAGGAAGAAAGGGAAGCAGCTAAAAACAGGCAAGTCTGTCAGAGGAACCACTAACACCCACCGTGGGGACGTGTTAACTAGGTCACCCAGGACCTTCGGGTATCTGGGCGAGCGGTGCACTTTTCAAAGACGGCCCAACTTCTCTCCATTATGGCCAAATTTTGGGTTCATTCTTGTCCACCTTAATCGTCACCAAGGGGGTGCGAATTATGGCCTATCTCAACACTGTGATTGTTTTTTTTAGCCTTTCCTTTTCCCTAGATAAACACTTATATTCACCTCAGGCTCTCCTTTTTGCTATGTGTGCATCAGGAAAATGAGGTCGACGTGTCCCCATTGATTTCTTACAAAGAAGTGCTTCTTTGAAAATATATCAGGCTCCTCCTATATGCTGTGCTTTTTTTTCTTTTCTTTTTTTACCAAAGTGACCTCCACTGGTGAAAACACACAAGCCAATCAATCAGTTATAATTAGATGCAATGAGCAATTAACGTTAAAAAACTCTTGCCGTCACAAAAATACCTAGAAAGACGCTCAGTTGAGCACCTACAGTCGTGGGCAAAAGTTTACATACACTTGTAAAGAACAATGTCATGGCTGTCTTGAGTTTCAAATATTTTCTACAACTCTTATTTTTTTGTGATAGAGTGATTGGAGAACATACTTGTTGGTCACAAAAAAACATTCATAAAGTTTGGTTCTTTTATGAATTTATTATGGGTCTACTGAAAATGTGACCAAATCTGCTGGGTCAAAAGTATACATACAGCAATGTTAATATTTGGTTACATGTCCCTTGGCAAGTTTCACTGCAAATAAGGCACTTTTGGTAGCCATCCACAAGCTTCTGGTTACATTTTTGACCACTCCTCTTGACAAAATTGGTGCAGTTCAGCTAAATTTGTTGGTTTTCTGACATGGACTTGTTTCTTCAGCATTGTCCACATGTTCTCAATGGGCTTTAAGTCAGGACTTTGGGAAGGCCATTCTAAAACCTTAACTCTTGCCTGATTTAGCCATTCCTTTACAACTTTTGACGTGTGTTCGGTGTCATTGTCCTGTTGGAACAACCAAATGCGCCCACGACCCAACCTCCGGGCTGATGATTTTAGGTTGTCCTGAAGAATTTGGAGGTAATCCTCCTTTTTCATTGTCCCATTTACTCTCTGTAAAGCACCAACTCCATTGGCAGCAAAACAGGCCCAGAGCATAATACTACCACCACTATGCTTGACAGTAGGGTGGTGTTCCTGGGATTAAAGGCCTCACTTTATCTCCTCCAAACATATTACTGGGTATTGTGGCCAAACAGCCACAACTTTTGACCACGACTGTATGTACGCCAAGGGGTCAAGAATTAGGAGTACACCAACACAAAGGATTCTTGACATATAACAATTTCTTCACATTATTACATGTATAAAAAGAAAATGTTATTAATAAAAACATATATATGATGTTATATGATGCTATTCCCTATAAATAGGCGCATGAGACAAGATTCCGCAAAATAACAAGTCAAATCACAGTATACTATAGAACTATGCTGTATATAAAAGTACAGTATATGAAAACTTTTTTCTTGGGATAAAAAGTTGAATTTTTAAGAAATCTAGAAAGACAATTTTAACTAAAGAAAAAACAACTCCTGAAAAAGGACATTGTCTTTCTTAGATGCTGAACAGTTGAACCACGTCATTGTTTATCATTTTCTTAAAATTAAAATCATAAAGCATCCATTAATTGTATTTCTGAGCGAGGATCTGCATCATGACGGCATCTGTTCATGTCGCTGGTGTGTGTGAGTGACAGAAAGAAAAGCTCTAATTACCTTGAAAGAGGATTCGTTTGGCACCACCTTCTGGTTTGCATCTTTGACTTTTTTTTAATGGAACATAATAGTGTCTTACATTCTGGTCAATACAAAAACAATGAATTATTCCTCCACAAGTTGGAAGTTGATACTGTGTGCTGGATAGTGAAGTGGATTATATTAATATAGCACTTTTCTCTAGTGACTCAAAGCGCTTTTTGGTCTCATAAGAAACCCAATACATAAGTTACATTTAAACCAGTGTGGATGGCACTGGGAGCAGGTAAGTAAATTGTCTTGCCCAAGGACACAACGACAGTGAATAGGATGGCGGAAGCGGGACCAAACCTGGAACCCTCAAGTTGCTACCAACCGAGCTATGCCGCTAGCAGAATAGTCGGAGATTCTGATTCAACTACCAACCTTGCACAATCAAATCGTCTATTAATATTCCCTCCTTCCTATGTGGGAAGGCCCGTTTATACCTGAGTCTACTCATCAAACAGGTGTGTTGGAGGGATACATTTATTGCATTTATCATGTGTTTTTTAAATCTTTGAAAAAGATTATTGTGTGCAGACACATTTTTTTTAGAGAGCTGCCACCTTATCGTGGTCAAGGAAGTTAAGTGTCCCAATGATCCTATGAGCTATGTTATCTGGGGACTTTTATGACACTGGCAGGGTCTCCCAAGACAAACAGTCGCCGGGGCCCCCTAGGACTGGTGGGGCTCGATGGCAAGTGCCTGTCACCATAGTGCCCGGCCGGACACAGCCCTAAGAGGCAACGTGGGTCCCCCCTCCAATGAGCTCACCACTCATAAGAGGGGACATAGAGGTCGGGTGTAATGTGGGCTGGACGGAAGCCAAAGGCCCTTAGCGATCTGATCCTCGGCTACAGAAGCTAGCACTTGGGACGTGGAACGTCACCTCACTGGGGGGGAAGGAACCTGAGCTGCTGTGCGAAGTCGAGAAGTTCCGCCTGGATCAGGTCAGTCTCATTTTGATGGAGAAAAAGGGCTCTGGAACCAGTCCTATCGAGAGGGGCTGGACTCTCTTCCACTCTGGCGTTTCCTTCCGTGTGTCCTGACTGTTGTTTGTGCTTATGCACCAAACAGCAGCTCAGAATAACCACTCTGGATGCTGTGGGGCTGTCTTGGTTGACAAGACTCTGCAGCATTGCATGGACATCGGGGACGGTGCCTCTGGATTGACAGACCACGGTGGTCGTTCCTGTCTTTAGGAAGGGGAACCGGAGGCTGTGTAACCATGGGATCACACTCCTCAGCCTTCCTGGTATGGTTTATTCAGGTGTACTGGAGAGGAGGCTATGCCGGATAGTCACACCTCGGGTTCAGGAGGAGCAGTGTGCTTTTTTTCCTGTGTACCAGCTTTATACTCTCGGCAGGATCCTCGAGGGTGCATGGGAGTTTGCCCAACCAGTCTACATGTGCTTTTTAAACCTGGAGAAGGCATTTGACCTTGTCCCTTGGAGAGTATGGGCCACAAACAGGGAATCCGCGCCCTGTATGATCAGTGTCAGAGTTCGCTCCGCATTGCTGGCAGTAAGTCGGACCCGTTTCCAGTGAGGGTTGGACTGCACCATGGCTGCCCTTTGTCAACAATTTGGTTCAGAACATTTATGGACAGAATTTCTAGGCGCAATCAGGGAATTGAGGGGATCCGGTTTGGTGGCTGCAGAATAGGGCCTCTGCTTTTTGCGGATGATGTGGTCCTTTCGGCTTCATCTGAGCAGGATCTTCATGTCTTGCTGGATCGGTTTGCAGCCGAGTGTGAAGCGACAATGATGAGAATCAGCACTTTCAAGTCCAAATACATGGTTCTTGCCCAGAAAAGGGCGGAGTGCCATCTGCCAGTTGGGGAAAAATCTTTCCCTAAGTGGAGGAGTTCAAGTACCTCGGTTTTTATGAATGAAGGAAGAGTGGACCATGAGGCGTATCAGGGTGGCCTCTGCAGTAATGCAAGCGCCTTATAGATTTGTCGTGGTGAAGAAAGTGCGGTCGATCTATGTTCCTATCCTCACCTATGGTCATGAGCTTTGGGTTATGACCAAAAGGACAAGATCACGAGTACAAGCCTCCGAAATGAGTTTCGTCCGTTGGGTGGCGGGGCTCTCCCTTAGAGATAGGGTGAGAAGCTCTGTCATTCGGGAGGGCCTTGGAATAAAGCCGCTGCTCCTCCACATCAAGAAGAGCCAGATGCATCAGGTCTGGATACCCCCCGGACGCCTCCCTGGAGAGGTGTTTAGGGCACGTCCGACCGGCAGGAGGCCAAAAGTAAGACCCAGGACACGTTGGGGTCACCCCTGGGCTTCTCTGCTTAGGCTGCTTCCCCCGCGACCCGACCTCCGATAAGCGGAAGAAGATGGATGGATGGCTGGATGTATGGATGATGGAAGAAATACATCTTTGTTTCGGCTGTCACTTCAGACTTCCTCAGAGCGGTCTCTGCTTCCTGGTTTGACGTTACAACTTTAAAATCTGTTGGCGTGTTTTGGCATCTCTTAATGTATAAAAACTATTTGTCTTCAAACAAACATATTTTACTATTAATGATCAGCTACGCAGTTAGACCCAGACTTCCAATGGGAGGGAGGCAATCCTGATTGTGTTCATCATCATGTCTTCTTCAAATATAAGTAATATATTATTTTGTGCAGACAAATCCTTTTAGAGTGTAAGAAATACATCTTAATTTCGGCGATCACTTCAACCTTTCTGTCACTCAGAGTGGTTGCTGCTTCCAAGTGTGACATCACATCTTTAAATTATCTTATATGAAATTGGACACGGCATGGACCAGGTTAAAGGCCTACTGAAATGCGATTTTCTTATTTAAACGGGGATAGCAGGTCCATTCTTTGTGTCATACTTGATCATTTGCCATATTTTTGCTGAAAGGATTTAGTAGAGAACATCGACGATAAAGTTCGCAACTTTTGGTCGCTGATAAAAAAGCCTTGCCTGTACCGGAAGTAGCAGACGATATGCGCGTGACGTCACCGGTTGTGGAGCTCCTCACATCTGCACATTGTTTACAATCATGGCCACCAGCAGCGAGAGCGATTCGAACCGAGAAAGCGACGATTTCCCCATTAATTTGAGCGAGGATGAAAGATTTGTGGATGAGGAAAGTGAGAGTGAAGGACTAGAGGGCAGTGGGAGCGATTCAGATAGGGAAGATGCTGTGAGAGGCGGGTGGGACCTGATATTCAGCTGGGAATGACTAAAACAGTAAATAAACACAAGACATATTTATATACTCTATTAGCCACAACACTACCAGGCTTATATTTAAAATGCCACAAATTAATACCGCATAACAAACACCTCCCCCCTCCCGTCCATATAACCCTCCAATACAACTCAAACACCTGCACAACACACTCAATCCCACAGCCCAAAGTACCGTTCACCTCCCCAAAGTTCATACAGCACATATATTTCCCCAAAGTTACGTACGTGACATGCACATAGTGGCACGCACGTACGGGCAAGCGATCAAATGTTTGGAAGCCGCAACTGCATACTAGCGGTACCGCGTCTGCGTATCCAACTCAAAGTCCTCCTGGTAAGAGTCTCTGTTGTCCCAGTTCTCCACAGGCCAATGGTAAAGCTTGACTGTCATCTTTCGGGAATGTAAACAATGAAACACCGGCTGTGTTTGTGTTGCTGCAGCCGGCCGCAATACACCGCTTCCCACCTACAGCTTTCTTCTTTGCTGTCTCCATTGTTCATTGAACAAATTGCAAAAGATTCACCAACACAGATGTCCGCAATTTTGCGATGAAAACAGACGACTTAATAGCTGGCCACCATGCTGTCCCAAAATGTCCTCTACAATCCGTGACGTCACGCGCAGGCGTCATCATACCGAAACGTTTTCAGCAGGATATTTCGGCGCAAAATTTAAAATTGCACTTTAGGAAGCTAACCCGGCCGTATTGGCATGTGTTGCAATGTTAAGATTTCATCATTGATATATAAACTATCAGACTGCGTGGTCGGTAGTAGTGGGTTTCAGTAGGCCTTTAAACCTTGCCTCGAAGGTTTAACTCTCCTCTTGAAAAGGGCATCATCCTTCCGTTGATTCACATACAGAAACACTGTTATTGCTATTACTTCCTTTATTTGGTCAAGTTTGATGTCTTTTTGGTGTTTCGCCAGAGCAGAAAACTTCACAAACTGTTTTGCCTTTTTTGTGAGGTGGAAAAAGTTGCAAATTAGCTCTTTGTTTTGTTGTTTTTAATGTAAGACAATATTCCTTTGGCAAGTACATTTATAAATAGTATAATGCTAGAGCATATTGATGTGATGTTACTGACATCTAGTGACCAGTCAGTATACACTACTACTATCATCTGTTGATCTTTAAAAAAAATTCAAAAATAAACGCCATAAATTTGACTGAGCGTCAACGATGGGCAAAATCAAACAAAACAGATTCGACTACGAAAATCCTTTGTCGAAGACAGCCCTACTGGAATTGTACGCTAGCATGTGTTTGTGTGTAAATTGGTAATAGTTCCATTTAGGGGTGTAATGGTACGTGTATTTGTATTGAACCGTTTCGGTTCGGTACACCTGTGAACCGAGTTTCCACACGGACATATTAAGTAGCGTAACGCACGTTGTGTAAACAATGCACACCGAGGCACAACACACGGCATGCTAGTGGAGCCAAGTGTCCTGGGTTCGCCTATACAGTGTACTTATCTAATAAAATAATAAACGGGAGACATTAGAGCAGGTTCGGTCGCCACCGCTTCTTGAATGTCAACTTCACACACTTCCTTCCACAACCACACACACCCTACGTCACAGCCCTACAGCAACTCTGGAGGGACAAACTCCTCCTCCTTACCTCACACTCTCTGGTAACTTGGGACACCCTGAACTGTTTGTTACACTAGCAGCTAACGGGCTACGATAGACTGACCATACTTCCTCTTTTCACCGGACATGTCCTCTTTTGCAGAGCTGTCAGGGCAGAGTTTCTTAAATGCCTCAAATGTCCGGCATTTTGAGTTAGGGTTGCATGTATTTTCAATGTAAGTTCAGGGTTAAGAAGGGGTTAAAAACAAAACAAATTGTGAGCGCAGCAGCATTCGGGAGGGAGGGGCAGAGACAGAGAGAGCGAGAGAGTTATGATAAACGTGCATGCGTCGCCAGGCTCTGCTTTTTATCCATAGATTTATCAGATTTTATTTTTTATTATTTATAGCAGCGGTGTCAAAAGTGTGCCCCGGAGGCCATTTGAGGCCCACAGCTAATGTTTTAAAGGCCCACGGCACATTCTAAAAATACTATTAAAATAAACAAAAACATAACAAAAGTGAAATAAAAAAGCTTAAAGGTTAAATGTAATTTAGAATAAGTTGCAATGTTGACTAATAACACAAAGCTGTTTTTTTTTCTTTCAAACTGTCATTGCTCAAAACAAAATACGAATCAAAATCAATGTTATTATGAGTTATTGACCTATCCAAGGTTCCGATTACTTCACATCAAATATTCCACTAAGAAAAATATTTTTGGTGGAAGATTTTGCAAATTTGGTAAATAAATAACCCAAAAATGTATATTTTTTTGTTTTCTTACTGTACCGAAAATGAACCGAACCGTGACCTCTAAACCGAGGTACGTACCGAACCGAAATTTTTGTGTACCGTTACACCCCTAGTTCCATTGGTTGACGAGAGAAAACACATCCTTTCAACCATATTAAAATGTTGAATGTTGTTTTTGTAATGTGTTCTTGCTTTGCACTTGCGCTATCTATTCACAAAGTTTAATGCAAAACAGTGCTTTCGTTTTTTAGTTATTTATCCAATCGTCAAATCTGTCAGACATCTTCCAAAAGATCCAAAAAGTAGACCTTCATGAGTTACCCACGAATCCCGTCATAGTACTGAATAACCACATGTGACCCCTTTGCCCTGTATGGAAGTCCCAGTGAAAGGTTAAACGTCTGCGTCTCCAACTCCCCACCAAGTCTGTCAAAACTGATGAAGCCCTCATTGGATCAGAGGTTTTGACAAATCTAGAGTCCAGATGGTCTTTTCTGAAAAGGCGCTAACCTGGGAAAATGATACTTTTTTTATAGGTTGTCTGATGTTTTTAGTCGGTTGGAATTGGGGTCACTCTTTTGTGTCAAGAGTCTGGCCCGGGGGCCATTTGCGGCCCGAAGCTCGTTTTTTGTTAGCTTGCTGTTTTAAAAAAAAAAATAGGATCCCAAATAACACATGATTAATAGTGTGTGCAACACTGGCGAATTCTCTAAGACTGAAAGGGAAGCTCAGGTGGACTTTTGTGTTTACATTTTATTGACTAAATATGCCCTCGAATGCCTCCAACTTTTCTTCATAATAAGCTACTTTTGCGACTGCTGACATGACTTTCTTCTCATTCATAGTAGTTGTGTCACAGTGTATTAAACAGTGTTAAAGCTGAGTGTCAATTGACTGCAATGGGAGAGCGTAGGGGAGGTAGGGTAAGCTTATTTTCAGATATAAAGACGCCAGCTTTTACAGAGAAAATGTCACTTAAAGCAGTGGTCCCCAACCTTTTTGTAACTGCGGACCGGTCAACGCTTGAAAATTTGTCCCACGGACCGAGGGGGGGGAATTTATTTTTATTTTTATTTTTATTTTTATTTTTATTTTTATTTTTATTTTTATTTTTATTTTATTTATTTATTTATTTATTTATTTTTGTCATAAAAAAATACAATCATGTGTGCTTATCCCTGCAGACTGTATTGATCTATATTGATATATAATGTAGGAACCAGAATATTAATAACAGAAAGAAACAACCCTTTTGTGTGAATGAGTGTAAATGGGGGAGGGAGGTTTTTTGGGTTGGTGCACTAATTGTAAGTGTATCTTGTGTTTTTTATGTTGATTTAATAGAAATAAAAAATTAAATTAATTATTTATTTATTTTTTTAGTTTTTTTTAGTTTTTTTATTTCTTGTGCGGCCCGGTACCAATCGATCCACGGACCGGTGGTTGGGGACCACTGACTTAAAGGATAGTAAAATTCCCCATATCAACTTGTAAAAACGGCAGCACGGTGGAATAGGGGTTGGTGCATGTCCCTCACAATATGAAGGTCCTGGGTTCGATCCTCGGGCTCGGGGTCTTTCTGTATGGAGTTTGCATGTTCTCCCCGTGCCTGCGTGGGTTCCATGCGGGTACTCCGGCTTCCTCCCACCTCCAAAGACATGCACCTGGGGATAGGTTGATTGGCAACACTAAATTGGCCCTAGTGTGTGAATGTGAGTGTGAATGTTATCTGTCTATCTGTGTTGGCCCTGCGATGAGGTGGCGACTTTTCCAGGGTGTACCCCGCCTTCCGCCCGACTGCAGCTAAAATAGCCTCCAGCCCCCTCCACGACCCCAAAAGGGTGAAGCGGCAGAAAATGGATGGATGAATGGAACTCGTAAAAACATAATGAAACTTGAAAAATGCTCTGGCAGTGGTATATATTATTATTATTATATTATATTTGAAGATGGCAGATCATCCAATCATTATGCTGACCAGCCGAGGCCAAGCCCACTTCTCATCCTTTTCTAGAGATGCTCAACTTCCATGAGCGGGATAAAGTCGAGCATTTATCCAATGACTGTCTAGTTTGGCTGCAGTGTAACAACCTATATGCTCCCCAATTGAAGTCATTGGACGCTCAGCTTCAACACTGTTTAATGCACTGTGACGCTACCACGATGAATGAGAAGAAACTCGCGCTAGCTGTAGCAAAAGTAGCTGACTCTGAACAAAAGTTGAATGCATTCTTGCTAATATTTAGTCAAAGAAATGTAAACACAAAAGCACATATTTGAACACTTACTGTATTTTCCGGACCATAGAGCGCCACGGATTATAAGGCACACTGCCGATGAGCGGGTCTAGTCAGGTTTATTTTCATACAAAAGGAGCATTGGATTATAAGGCACATTAAAGGGGTCATATTATTTTTTTTTTTTTCTAAATGTAAAACACTTCCTTGTGGTCTACATAACATGTAATGGTGGTTCTTTGGTCAGAATGTTGCATAGATTATGTTTTACAGATCATCTTCAAGTCGCTTTCTGACAGTCGCTTCAGGATGCGCCGTTTTGTGGGCGGTCTTATTTACGTGGCTCATCTTCGATAGCGTCTTTTCTCCGTCATCTTTGTTGTGGCAGTGTAGCGTGCAAGGACGGGAGTGGAAGAAGTGTCAAAAGATGGAGCTAACTGTTTTAATGACATTCAGACTTTACTTGAATTAATAAAGGAGCAGCATCTCCTCATCCGTGGCTCACTAGTGCAATAACAACGTTGGAAATGTGTCCCGTGAAAAACCGTCGGACCGCAACTCTCTAATAACTAAAGTTCCTTGGGTGAATAATGTAAACTCACTACACCGGTATGTTTTAGTGCTTTCATGGCGAGTTTACTGACAGATATAAGTAAGAACTTTACACTACTTTATATTAGAAATGGCAACAGCGGAGGATGAATGTCCCATAACAAAAAGAGAAAAAGAAGAAGCTTACTGACAAAGGTGGACGCTTTTTAGGACTTATGCAGATCTCAAATACACAACAGGTACCATCAGGTTAGAAAAGTTGCTTTTGCATTATATTGCGAAACAAGACGCCAGATAATGTCTTACCTTATACACACACCATAATAATATTGGTATGTTGAAGCACAGTACAATCCATTAAGCGGTGCGGCTTCATAGCTTACCAAAGTCGTACTAAAACATTTTGATAGATTTTGAGCGCCGTGTGTACTGTTCTATATTTTCAATGGAATATATAAAATGTTGGTGTTGTTTACTTGAGTCATATTGCAGTCTACACGTATCTCTTATGTGTGACTACCATCATTTTGCAGTCTACACTAGAGATGCGCGGATAGGCAATTATTTCATCCGCAACCGCATCAGAAAGTCGTCAACCATCCGCAATCCACCCGATCTAACATTTGATCAGAACTGCATCCGCCCACCATCCGCCCGTTGTTATATATCTAATATAGACGATGCAAGGCATTAGTGAGGTTATAAAGCTTTTGCCTGTTAAAGAAAGGAGACTGATCCAACGCAGCACAGACATTCGCGTGCCACGCTGTCACGACCCAGACGCACACCAGTGCGCAATCATATGGGAGCCGCGCTGAGCGCACCTCCAAGCGCGTCTCGCTGCCGGCGACGGCCGGGTATATGGGCCCGACGCTCCAGCGCCATCCATTTTCAGGGCTAGTTGATTCGGCAGGTGGGTTGTTACACACTCCTTAGCGGGTTCCGACTTCCATGGCCACCGTCCTGCTGTCTATATCAACCAGGGTGAGCCCCACCCCTTTCGTGAGCGCACTGCACGCGGAGTGACCCCTGTTACGCGCCCCCGGCAACGGGGGTGGCGGGCAGGTAAGCTGCGCGGGTGGAGCGCGCGGAGTGACCCCTGTTACGAGCCCCCGGCCACGGGGGTGGCGGGCAGGTAAGCTGCTTACCTGCTGCGCGTGACGCCGGCCGCGGCGAAGGCGGACGAGGCGGGGTGTCGGTGCGGTGGGCGCGGTGGTGACCCTGGACGTGCGTCGGGCCCTTCTCGCGGATCGCCTCAGCTACGGCTCCCGGTGGGACCCTCTCGGGGGAAGGGGCCTCGGTCCCGGACCCCGGCGAGGCGTCGGGGGCCTTCTCCGCTCCGTAAAAGTGTCCATCTCTTTTTTTTTTTTTTTCTTCTGTTGTGGCATATGCAGCAGGTGCCTGCTCGTTTTTCGTATGTGGGTAACAACATTTAACTATGTATATATATTTCCGAATTGGTTTAACTGCCACCCGCCTGAATCTATTTAAAATCTAATTTTTTTTAATTTCAATCGCCCGACCCGACCCGACCCGACCCGCTGATAAAATCTAATTTTTTTAAATTCCATCCGCCCGATCCGCGGATAATCCGCCGACTCCGCGGTTGTGCCTGCAAACCGCGCATCTCTAGTCTACACGTATCTCTTATTTGTGACTACCATCATTTTGCAGTCTACCCGTATCTCTTATGTGTGACTACCATCATTTTGCAGTCTACACGTATCTCTTATGTGTCTGGTCACACTTATCATTTCACATGTACCAAATAAAATAGCTTCGAGGTCGGTAAGCACAGCCATAATTATTCCGTACATTAGGCGCACCGGGTTATAAGGCGGACTGTCGAGTTTTGAGAAAATGAAAGGACTTTAAGTGCGCCTTATAGTCCCTTGCAGTCCTAGACCAATTGCCACTGATGAAGACAAACCCGTGAAATGGATTGTGCTCTCGAATTTGCTCAATTAGGAGATGCAATCCTCAGTGCACAAGCTTAGTAGATGAGCTTTGTGTGCTCTATCCAGTTAGCACATGTTTTAGTACCCGCAAACCTTTAGTAGATGCGGCCCAAAGTAACACATAAATGTGACCTGCTCCAGAACATTATTATATATGATTAAGACCCAGGAACGAAATGTAGATTTTAGATGTGGATGACACACAACTGGTTTAAGTACGGGGGCATGGCCTGAATGGATTAAATGCATGTTTTAGAGTAATGGTAATCAGTGGGAAACAATTAGTCCAAAATTGTATGATGATTTAGTTAAATGTTTACCTCGCTCCTGAGGATATAACTATCATCATCGGCAACAAAAGGCAGGAACATAAGTCGTTGCACCACAAGGGAACAACAGAAGAGAGGGTGTAATATATTTTCATATTCTCTTAGCTGTGACAGCTGGAGTGCTTATGCCACAAAGGTTTATATCAACAACATAACCACCTTTCAGTGGAACACAAGGCTTTTCTTGTTTTGATTTTTGTCTGTCTTTTAGTAACTTGTGCTTCATATTGCTGTTGGGGGGCCAACACTTTTCCCCAACTGAATCCAAATGCCCGTCACCGTATTTGACCACCATCGTCACATCACATCCCTGTTAAGATCACAATGAAAAGAAAATACTAAACTTTTTTGTTTGTTTGTTTTATTTACCGATTAATATTTAACTGTCAAAAAAAGAATCACTGAAAAGAATGTATTAGCCTGTATTATTATTACTATTAAGCATACTAAAGTCAATCCAGTGCAGGTCAAGTAATGCTAAGCAGTTAAATACAGTTTACTACATGCACAGTAGAGGCCAATATAATAATTTCCCTTAATTGTTTTTATTAGGGCTGTGAATCTTTGGGTGTCCCACGATTCGATTCAATATCGATTCTTGGGGTCACGATTAGATTTTTTTCAATTCAACACGATTCTCGATTCAAAAATGATTTTTTCCCGATTCAAAATGATTTTCTTTTCATTCAATACATAAGATTTCAGCAGGATCTACCCCAGTCTGCTGACATGCAAGCAGAGTAGTAGATTTTTGTAAAAAGCTTTTATAATTGTAAAGGACAATGTTTTATCAACTGATAGCAATAATGTAAATTTGTTTTAACTATTAAATTAACCAAAAACATGACTTATTTTATCTTTGTAAAAATATTGTACACTGTGTTGTCAAGCTTATGAGATGCGATGCAAGTGTAAACCACTGTGACACTATTGTTCTTTTTTTTTAATTTTTATAAATGTCTAATGATAATGTCAATGAGTGATTTTTAATCACTGCTATGTTGAAATTGTAACTAATATTGATACTGTTGTTGATAATATTTATTTTTGTTTCGCTACTTTTGGTTTGTTCTGTGTCGTGTTTGTGTCTCCTCTCAATTGCTCTGTTTATTGCAGTTCTGAGTGTTGCTGGCTCGGGTTTGGTTTTGGAATTGGATTGCATTGTTATGGTATTGCTGTGTATTGTTTTGTTGGATTGATTAATTAAAAAAAATAAATAAATAAATAAAATAAAACATTTTTAAATAAATAAAAAAAAAAAAAAGTTAAAAAAAAAAAAAAGAGAATCGATTCTGAATCGCACAACGTGAGAATCGCGATTCGAATTCGAATCGATTTTTTCCCACACCCCTCGTTTTTATCTAAAGAAAAAAAAACACGTTTTTAAATTTATAATAATACAATAACCAATATATTTTTTTATTGTAAACGAAAATAAATTTGGAAAAATAGAGTATTGTCCTATATACTATAGCATTTGATTAGAATTGGAAGTGTACCTGAGATCTTACCTCATGTGCAGTACATTATGTTCAAAGACATAACAATGAATGCACCCTGTGTTTGTTTTTTTTTTGCAAATACACGCACATTGTATCTCATTTAGGTTCTGGAAGAAGAGGTACCAGGAACGAGACGAAGAGCGAGTCAACAAAGGTGTGTGTGTGTGTGTGTGTGTGTGTGTGTGTGTGTGTGTGTGTGTGTGTGTGTGTGTGTGTGTGTGTGTGTGTGTGTGTGTGCGTGCGTGTGCGTGCGTGCGTGTGTGTGTGTGTGTGTGTGTGTGTGTGTGTGTGTGTGTGTGTGTGTGTGCGCACAAACACACACGCCAAGTTGACTTTCGGTTTTGATCTCAAGCAAGGCGGATGTGCAAATTGAATTAAAAAAAAAACATAATAGGAGGGCGCCTATTTTAGAGAATGCTCTCGACTTTATAAACGGCGTGGTCTTCTCTCGTTTGCTATTGTTTGTACTTACCGTATTTTCCAGACCACAGGGTGCACCGGATTATAAGGCGCACTGCCGATGAGCGGGTCTAATCAGGTTTGTTTTTTACGCAAAAGGCGCACCAGATTATGGGGCGCATTAAAAGGAGTCATATTATTATTTATTTTTTTCTAAATGTAAAACACTTCTTTGTGGTCTACATAACTTGTAATGGTGGTTCTTTGGTCAAAATGTTGCAGAGATTATGTTTTACAGATCATCTTCAAGCCGGTTTCAGACAGTCTTTTCAGGATGCGCCGTTTTGTGGGCGGTCTTCTTTACGTGGCTCACCTTCGGCAGCGTCTTCTCCCCGTCATCTTTGTTGTATCGGTGTAGCGTGCAAGGACAGGAGTGGAAGAAGTGTCAAAAGATGGAGCTAACTGTTTTAATGACATTCAGACTTTACTTGAATTAATAATGGAGCAGCATCTCCTCATCCGCCGGATATGTGTCCCGTGAAAAACTGTTCGACCGGAACTCTCTAATAACTAAAGTTCCTTGGGTGAATAATGTAAACTCACTACACCGGTATGTTTTTGCGCTTTCATGGCGAGTTTACTAACAGATATAAGTGATAACTTTACACTACTTTATATTAGAAATAGCAACAGCGGAGGGTAAATGCCCCATAATAAGAAGATAGAGAAAAAGAAGAAGCTTATCGACTAGCGGTGTCGTCACAGACTACAAAGGCGGACGCGCGCAATTTTTCAGGACTTACGCAGATCCCAAATACACATCACCAGAAGTTAAGAAAAGTTGCTTTTGCATAATATTGCGGAACAAAACGCCAGATAATATGTCTTACGTTATACACACACTATAATAATACTCGTATGTTGAAGCACAGTACAATCCATCAAGCGGTGCGGCTTCATAGCTTACCAAAGTCGTACTAAAACATGTTGATCGATTTTTGAGCGCCGTGTGTAATGTTCTATACTTTCAATGGAACACATAAAATATTGGTGTTGTTTACTTGAGTCATATTGCCATCATATTGCAGTCTACACATATTACTAGGCCTCCTACTCAGTGGCCTAGTACCTACTCAGTGGCCGAGTGGTTAGAGTGTCCGCCCTGAGATCGGTAGGTTGTGAGTAAGGCTGAAACGACGCGTCGACGAAGTCGACGTCATCGGTTACGTAAATACGTCGACGCCATTTTTGTGCGTCGATGCGTCGCATATTTACGTCACACTACTGTCATGGCGGATCGCAAAGCAGACGGTGCGAGCGAGGGGGAAAAAGCACGCCAAAAGTCATCAACAGTGTGGGAGTATTTCAATAAACGGCCTAATAATGTTGTTGTATGCACACTGTGTCGAGCGGAAATGGCCTATCATAGCAGCACAACGGCTATGAACGAACATTTGAAAAGAAAACCGACAGCGTTCTTGCCATCACCATCAACTAGTCAATCGTCCGCGTGAGTATACGTTGTCATCATTACACAAAAACATGAATGTGTCATTTGTATCTGCGTTATAAATTCATAAACTAAAGCACCGTTTCGCTCTGAGAGATGCGTTTGGCGTGCAGTGTTTACAAAGACGCGCTCCTCTTTAACGCTGTGGAGAGGCGGGACCGGCGAGCGAGCGGCGAGGTGGGGCGCGCCGGGAGCGACGCAGCAATCGTGCCCAGTGTGTTGTCTGTCTATTAGTAAATAATGCAAACGAGGCGTGTTGGCTGAGTTCTAAACGTTTACTCATAAAGCGTGCTTATAACAACATTCTAGCTGCAGGCATCGCCACATACCACCTTCCGGGCTGCCGCGCATGCTCATCATTCCTGTTGCATGCTGGGTAGTGTAGTTTTTATATTCCCTGGCACATAACATCACATCTTTCCCCCTATAAAGAAATAGTGTTTAACTTTTCATTCTTTTAGCATTGCAACCACATCTGCAAATAACTTTTCTCTACATAGACATTTCTTTCGAAAAAGACAAAGTGCAAAAATGTCAAAGCATCATAAACAGTTATGTCAACCCTTTTTTTTTATTTATTTTTTTTAACAACTCTCAAAACCTCAGAGTCCTTAACAACTCTCAATCAGCCTCTTAGGTGGCTGAACATGTCTCTTAGGTCTAGAGTTAGACAGTCTCTCAACAGCAGGTGACGCGGACACTGCTGTCAGTCCTTGGTCAGCAAGGTCAGGCTCAGTGTCAGCAAGTTCTGCAGGTCCAGCTGAGTTCTAAACGTTTACTCATAAAGCGTGCTTATAACAACATTCTAGCTGCAGGCATCGCCACATACCACCTTCCGGGCTGCCGCGCATGCTCATCATTCCTGTTGCATGCTGGGTAGTGTAGTTCTTATATTCCCTGGCACATAACATCACACGATCCGCGCACCTGGGCACGATCATCCAATCTCCTCTCGCTGAAGAAAAGGGGAGCAGCAGAGAGAAAGGGAAGAGAGACTGGAAGGAGTCAGAGTGAAGCTGACGTGGAGCGCGAGAGGAGGAGAGACAGAGACAGGGGACAACGAGCGAGCGAGGAAGAGGAGCTGAAAAGCGAGGAAAGAAAGAGAAAAGAGTTGGAAGAGAAAATACTTTGTGTAAAATTAAAAGATTGTAAACCTGGCAAAGCTGTCTGGCGTTCAGTCTGTCGGTCCTGAAAGAACCCCACGGCACAAGACGTGTCACAAACGCTAACGTTAATTAGTTGTGCAAATACCTTTTACAACATTAACGGTTACATATACTATGTACAAACCAACAATTAACTTTCACTTTAATCATATTATCATTGTTGTGTTATTAAGCAAAATAAGCAATACTTTTACTTTTGTTGAAATGTTTACACTGTTACAGAATATTTTGTTTTGCACTTTTTTGTATTGGATGTTTATTTTTATTTTTGCACATTTTAGCAAATAAGCAATACTTTTACTTTTGTTGAAATGTTTACATTGTTACAGATTATTTTCGTTTTGCACTTTTTTGTATTGGATGTTTATCTTTATTTTTGCACATTTTAAAGCAAAATAAGCAATACTTTTACTTTTGAAATGCTTATACTATTGCAGAATATTAAGATTTGCACTGGATGTTTACTTTTATATTTGCACATTAAAAAGCAAATAAGCTACTTTTAATTTTGTTAAATGTTAAAAGTTTTAAATGTTTACATTGTTACAGAATATTTTGTCATGTTGTTGTCAATGTTGACTGAGTGGCCATACTTTTTTTTTTTTGGTAAATAAAAGCCATGCCTTTTGAAAAAACTGGCCTACATTTATTTTTTCATCTTCATTTTAAATAAAAAAAATAATCGGTAAAAGGAAAAATAATCTATAGATTAATCGAAAAAAATAATCTATAGATTAACCGATTAATCGAAAAAATAATCTATAGATTAATCGATAGAAAAATAATCGTTAGCTGCAGCCTTAGTTGTGAGTTCAAACCCCGGCCGAGTCATACCAAAGAGTATAAAAATGGGACTCATTACCTCCCTGCTTGGCACTCAGCATCAAGGGTTGGAATTCGGGGTTAAAGCACCAAATATGATTCCCGGGCGCGGCTGTTGCCCACTGCTCCCCTCACCTCCCAGGGGGTGATCAAGGGTGATGGGTCAAATGCAGGGAATAATTACGCCACACCTAGTGTGTTTGTGTGTGTGACAATCATTGGTACTTTAACTTTATCTCTTGTGTTTGACTGCCAATATATTGCAGTCTACCAGCAACCCCCGCGACCCCAAAATGGACAAGCGGTAGAAAATGGATGGATGGATGGACGTATCTCTTATGTTTGACTGCCATCTACTGGTCACAATTATCTTTTCACCATGTACCAAATAAAATAGCTTCGAGGTCGGTAAGCAGAACCAGATTTATTAGGCGCACTGTCGCGTTTTGAAGGGGAAAATTTTTTTTAAGTGTGCCTTATAGTCCGGAAAATACAGTAATTTTATCTTCAATTCTAGTCACCTCTTATTATTTAGACAGCCTTAGAATTAAAGAATCTGGGTGGACTCTCCCCTCCTCACGCTCACACGCGACCAAACATACTAAAGTTTGTTTTAACTGGAACAAACCACTAAGAACTAAAAACATGCATTTCTCCTAAAAAAACCTGTGGTTTTTAAAAGAAGGAGGGTGAGTGTTCCAGTTGAAATAACACGCGTGCTCTTTCATTTGCTGATTTTGGAGTCCTCATAATGTTGTACACCCACTTGCTGATGATCTATTTCCTCACCTTTAAGTATGTATACAGTATGTTTATGACTATGCTTGTGAGTCAGCTCATTACTTTGCTTGTGATTTATCATCTTCTTACCAATTTTTTTTTTTGCGTGCTAACATTCTACAGAAAAAAGACGTGAGCAAGATCCAAGCATTTCTGTGCGGGGCAAGATGACTCACTGACCATGGCCTCACATCACACGCATGCACATCATCACATATCTGTATCCACTGCACACGCCCACACGCCGCTTAAAACGCACATGGCGTCCCAGTCAGAATTCAAATGACTGCGAGTATCGGCGATTAATGTTAACACGCCTTCCTGCTTTTGTGCGGCGCCATCCCATATTTTACAGCCGTCTGTCATTCTTGGATGCTTCCGATGCGGCGCAGTCACTCGGCGTGAGTCAGCAAAAGACGGAGGAATTTGGTGCGACTCAACTTTTTCGGGGAAAGTGAATATTGTGTCACTGGATGGTGCACCGACACGTCCTTCTCCTCCCTATCCCCTGCCTCTGAGACTGAAGACTGGAAATGCATATATTTTGTGTAGATGTCAAACTATAGTGTAGGTAAAGCAGAGGTGTTTTTTTCCCTAAGGAAAAATCTAAGCATGTGGGAGGCACTTTGAAATTCTTCACCTTCACTTTATTGCAGTAAACATGCTACAACCAGTCCATTTAGACCAGACCTGGGCAAATTAAGGCTCGGGGGCCACATGCGGCCCGTTAAGCTTTTCAATCTGGCCCGCCGGACATTCCCAAATACTATTTTTAGATCTTTAAAGGCCTACTGAAATGCGATTTTCTTATTTAAACGGGGATAGCAGATCCATTCTATGTGTCATACTTGATCATTTCGCGATATTGCCATATTTTTGCTGAAAGGATTTAGTAGAGAACATCGACAATAAAGTTTGCAACTTTTGGTCGCTGATAAAAAAAGCCTTGTCTGTACCGGAAGTAGCAGACGATATGCGCGTGACGTCACAGGTTGTGGAGCTCCTCACATCCGCACATTGTTTACAATCACGGCCACCAGCAGCGAGAGCGATTCGGACCGAGAAAGCGACGATTTCCCCATTAATTTGAGCGAGGATGAAAGATTTGTGGATGAGGAAAGTGAGAGTGAAGGACTAGAGGGCAGTGGGAGCGATTCAGATAGAGAAGATGCTGTGAGAGGCGGGTGGGACCTGATATTCAGCTGGGAATGACTAAAACAGTAAATAAACACAAGACATATATATACTATATTAGCCACAACACAACCAGGCTTATATTTAATATGCCACAAATTAATCCCGCATAACAAACACCTCCCCCCTCCCGTCCATATAACCCGCCAATACAACTCAAACACCTGCACAACACACTCAATCCCACAGCCCAAAGTACTGTTCACCTTCCCAAAGACAACGCATCCCAGCTACAACTGGGTTCTATTAACACAGATACAACTGTATCTACGACGGATACTGCAATACAAAATAGTCTCTCTCTTTTTGATGAAATAACATTAGAGGAACTATTACGGCGTGTAAGTGGGATAAAACAAACAACATGTTTACTTGACCCACTTCCTGGGAAACTTATCAAGGAGCTTTTTGTATTATTAGGTCCATCAGTGCTAAATATTATAAACTTATCACTTTCCTCTGGCACTGTTCCCCTAGCATTCAAGAAAGCGGTTATTCATCCTCTGCTCAAAAGACCTAACCTTGATCCTGACCTCATGGTAAACCACCGACCGGTGTCCCACCTTCCCTTTATTTCGAAAATCCTCGAAAAAATTGTCGCACAGCAGCTAAATGAACACTTAGTGTCTAACAATCTCTGTGAACCTTTTCAATCCGGTTTCAGGGCAAATCACTCTACGGAGACAGCCCTCGCAAAAATGACTAATGATCTACTGCTAACGATGGATTCTGATGCGTCATCTATGTTGCTGCTTCTTGATCTTAGCGCTGCTTTCGATACCGTCGATCATAATATTTTATTAGAGCGTATCAAAACACGTATTGGTATGTCAGACTTAGCTTTGTCGTGGTTTAACTCTTATCTTACTGACAGGATGCAATGCGTCTCCCATAATAATGTGACATCGGACTATGTTAAGGTAACGTGTGAAGTTCCTCAGGGTTCGGTTCTTGGCCCTGCACTCTTTAGTATTTACATGCTGCCGCTAGGCGACATCATACGCAAATACGGTGTAAGCTTTCATTGTTATGCTGATGACACCCAACTCTACATGCCCCTAAAGCTGACCAACACGCCGGATTGTTGTAAGCTGGAGGCGTGTCTTAATGAAATTAAACAATGGATGTCCGCTAACTTCTTGCAACTCAACGCCAAGAAAACGGAAATGCTGATTATCGGTCCTGCTAAACACCGACATTTATTTAATAATACCACCTTAACATTTGACAACCAAACAATTACACAAGGCGAATCAGTAAAGAATCTGGGTATTATTTTCGACCCAACTCTCTCCTTTGAGTCACACATTAAGAGTGTTACTAAAACGGCCTTCTTTCATCTCTGTAATATCGCTAAAATTCGTTCTATTTTATCCACTAGCGACGCTGAGATCATTATTCATGCGTTCGTTACGTCTCGTCTCGACTACTGTAACGTATTATTTTCGGGTCTCCCTATGTCTAGCATCAAAAGATTACAATTGGTACAAAATGCGGCTGCTCGACTTTTGACAAGAACAAGAAAGTTTGATCATATTACGCCTATACTGGCTCACCTGCACTGGCTTCCTGTGCACTTAAGATGTGACTTTAAGGTTTTACTACTTACGTATAAAATACTACACGGTCTAGCTCCGTCCTATCTTGTCGATTGCATTGTACCATATGTCCCGGCAAGAAATCTGCGTTCAAAGAACTCCGGCTTATTAGTGATTCCCAGAGCCCAAAAAAAGTCTGCGGGCTATAGAGCGTTTTCTATTCGGGCTCCAGTACTATGGAATGCCCTCCCGGTAACAATTAGAGATGCTACCTCAGTAGAAGCATTTAAGTCCCATCTTAAAACTCATTTGTATACTCTAGCCTTTAAATAGCCCCCCTGTTAGACCAGTTGATCTGCCGTTTCTTTTCTTTTCTCCTCTGCTCCCCTTTTCCTTGTGGAGGGGGGGGGGCACAGGTCCGGTGGCCATGGATGAAGTGCTGGCTGTCCAGAGTCGGGACCTGGGGTGGACCGCTCGCCTGTGCATCGGCTGGGAACATCTCTGCGCTGCTGACCCGTCTCCGCTCGGCATG